>NC_061509.1:59161041-59337865 GCF_022539505.1 Lolium rigidum
CGGCAGGCCCATTTGGGATGCCTATGTCATCAATTGCCCGACTGTAATTTGTTCACCCAACATGCTTTTATCTTATGGGAGAGACACCTCTAGTGAACTGTGGACCCCGGTCCTATTCTTTACATAGCATTCAATCTACTGCAATTGTGTTTCATTGTTTTCTTTGCAAACATCTTCCACTCGATACGTTTAATCCTTTGTTACAGACAAGTCGGTGAGATTGACAACCTCACTTGTTTCATTGGGGCAAAGTACTTGGGTTGTGTTGTGCGGGTTCCGCGTTGGCGCCGGAATCCCAGTGTTGCGCCGCATCACATTTCGCGACCATCAACCTTCAACGTGCTTCTTGGCTCCTACTGGTTCGATTAAACCTTGGTTTCATACTGAGGGAAAACTTGCCACTGTGCGCATCATACCTTCCTCTTGGGGTTCCCAACGGACGTGTACATCTACGCGCATCAGTCCCCAACACACCAAATACACTTGTCAGGTGTATATGTGCACTAGTTCGGCGAAGAGATAGTGAAATACAAGTAATATGGATGTATATGAGTGGTAATAGCAATCTGAATAAAATATGGCAGCGAGTAAACATGCAACAGAACAGTAAATAAACGGTGTTTGCAGTATTGGAAACAAGGCCTAGGGATCATACTTTCACTAGTGGACACTCTCAATATTGATCGCATAATAAATACTTCTTCTCATATGTGCTACATACACTCTTTTGTTGGATGATGAACACATTGCGTAGGATTACACGAACCCTCAATGCCGGAGTTAACAAGCTCCACAATAATGTTCATATTTAAATAACCTTAGAGCATAATAGATCATTGCAAAATAAACCAAGAACTAACATAGTGCACGCACTTGTCCACATTACACTATGAAGGAGGAATAGATCACATCAATACTATCATAATGACAATTAACTCCACAATCTACAAGAGATCATGATCATAGCCTACGACAAGAACCACACGGTGCACACACTAATCACCTTTACACCATGCAGGAGGAATAGACTACTTTAATAACATCACATGAGTAGCACACAACTAGTAGCGATACAAAGCTCATCATATGGATCTCAATCATGTAAAGCAGCTCATGAGATCATTGTATTGAAGTACATAGGAGAGAGATTAACCACATAGCTACCGGTACAGCCCCGAGCCTCAGGGGAGAACTACTCCCTCCTCATGGGAGCAGCAGCGGTGATGAAGATGGCGGTGGAGATGGCAGCGGTGTCGATGGAGAAGCCTTCCGGGGGCACTTCCCCGCTCCGGCAGGGTGCCGGAACAGAGACTCCTGTCCCCCAGATCTTGGCTTCGCGATGGCGGCGGCTCTGGAACTTTTCTCGTATCGTGGCTTTCGGTACTGGGGGTTTCGCGACGGAAGCTTTAAGTAGGCGGAAGGGTAGGTCAGGGGGCCACACGAGGGGCCCAGGGGGCAGGCCGGCGCGGCCAAGGCCTGGGCCGCGCCGCCCTATCCCCTGGCCACCTCGTGGCCCCACTTCGTTGACTCTTCGGTCTTCTGGAAGCTTCGTGCAAAAATAGGACCCTGGGCGAAAGTTTCGTCCAATTCCGAGAATATTTCCTTACTAGGATTTCGAAACCAAAAACAGCGTGAAAACGACAAGCTGGCTCTTCGGCATCTTGTTAATAGGTTAGTTCCAGAAAATGCATAAATATGACATATAATGTGCATAAAACATGTAGGTATCATCAATAAAGTAGCATGGAACATAAGAAATTATCGATACGTTGGAGACGTATCGAGGCTCCGGCCAAGTTTTTGCTCTTAACTCCAAGAGGGGGTATTTATGCTCGATAGTGGGTTCATGCCTTCATTGAATGCAGGATCGTGACGAGTGGGTTCTAAGGTTGTGATGTGCTTGTTGCCACTAGGGATAAAACATTGATGCTATGTCTAAGGATGTAGTTGTTGATTACATTACGCACCATACTTAATGCAATTGTCCATTGCTTAGCAACTTAATATCTGGAGGGGGTTCGGACGATAACTCTGAAGGTGGACTTTTTAGGCATAGATGCGGTTGGATGGCGGTCTATGTACTTTGTCGTAATGCCCGGATTAAATCTCACTATATTTATCATATCATGTATATGCATTGTTATGCCTTTCTCTATTTGTCAATTGCCCGACTGTAATTTGTTCACCCAACATGATTTTATCTTATGGGAGAGACACCTCTAGTGAACTGTGGACCCCGGTCCTATTCTTTACATAAGCATACAATCTACTGCAATTGTGTTTTACTGTTTTCTTTGCAAACATCTTCCACTCGATACGTTTAATCCTTTGTTACAGCAAGCCGGTGAGATTGACAACCTCACTGTTTCGTTGGGACAAAGTACTTGGGTTGTGTTGTGCAGGTTCCGCGTTGGCGCCGGAATCCCCGGTGTTGCGCCGCATCACATTTCGCGACCATCAACCTTCAACGTGCTTCTTGGCTCCTCCTGGTTCGATTAAACCTTGGTTTCTTTCTCGAGGGAAAACTTGCTACCGTGCGCATCATACCTTCCTCTTGGGGTTCCCAACGAACGTGTGAGTTACACGCCATCGGTTGCTTTCAACTTATAACATGTATATCTCATGGATATTGTCAACATAAAGTAATATAACAAGTGCAATATGCAAGTATGTAGGAATCAATGCACAGTTCACACAAGTGTTTGCTTCTTAAGGTGGAGGGAGATAGGTAAAGCCGACTCAACAATAAAAGTAAAATAATGGTCCTTCAAAGAAGAAAGCATCGATTGCTGTATTTGTGCTAGAGCTTTTATTTTGAAAACATGAACCAATTTTGTCAACGGTAGTAATAAAGCATATGAGTTATGTAAATTATATCTTACAAGTTGCAAGCCTCATGCATAGTATAATAATAGTGTCCGCACCTCGTCCTACTTAGCTTGGACTACCGGATCTTTGCATGCCATGTTTCAACCAAGTGTCACAAAGGGGTACCTCCATGCCGCCTGTACAAAGGTCTAAGGAGAATGCTCGCATTTTGGATTTCTCGCTTTTGATTATTCTCAACTTAGACATCCATATCGGGACAACATGGACAACAGATAATGGACTCCTCTTAAATGCATAAGCATGTAGCAATGATTATTGTTCTCATATGAGATTGAGGATATATGTCCAAAACTGAAACTTCAACCATGATTCATGGCTTTAGTTAGCGGCCCAATGTTCTTCTCTAACAATTTTGCATGCTCCAATCACTAAAATGATAGATCCTTCGGACAAGACGGACATGCATAGCAACTCACATGATATTCAACAATAGTTGATGGCGTCCCCCGAAGCATGGTTATCGCACAACAAGCAACTTAATAAAAGATAAAGTGCATAAGTACATATTCAATACTACGATAGTTTTTAAGGCTATCTTGTCCCATGAGCTATATATTGCAAAGGTGAATGATGGAATTTTAAAGGTAGCACTCAAGCAATTTACTTTGGAATGGCGGAGAAATACCATGTAGTAGGTAGGTATGGTGGACACAAATGGCATAGTAGTTGGCTCAAGGATTTTGGATGCATGAGAAGTATTCCCTCTCGATACAAGGTTTAGGCTAGCAAGGTTATTTGAAGCAAACTCAAGGATGAACCGGTGCAGCAAAACTCACATAAAAGACATATTGTAAACATTATAAGACTCTACACCGTCTTCCTTGTTGTTCAAAACTCAATACTAGATATTATCTAGACCTTAGAGAGACCAAATATGCAAATCAAATTTTAGCAAGCTCTATGTATTTCTTCATTAATGGGTGCAAAGCATATGATGCAAGAGCTTAATCATGAGCACAACAATTGCCAAGTATCACATTATCCAAGACATTTTAGAATTACTACATGTAGCATTTTCCAATTCCAACCATATAACAATTTAACGAAGAAGAAACTTCGCCTTGAACATTATGAGTAAAGCCTAAGGACATATTTGTCCATATGCAACAACGGAGCGTGTCTCTCTCCCACAAAGTGAATGCTAGGATCCATTTTATTCAAACAAAACAAAAACAAAAACAAACCGACGCTCCAAGTAAAGAACACAAGATGTGACTGAATAAAAATATAGTTTCAGGGGAGGAACCCGATGATGTTGTCGATGAAGAAGGGGATGCCTTGGGCATCCCCAAGCTTAGACGCTTGAGTCTTCTTAAAATATGCAGGGGTGAACCACGGGGGCATCCCCAAGCTTAGAGCTTTCACTCCTCTTGATCATAGTATATCATTCTCCTCTCTTGACCCTTGAAAACTTCCTTCACACCAAACTTCAAGCAAACTCATTAGAGGGTTAGTGCACAATTAATAATTCACACATTCAGAGGTGACACAAACATTCTTTACACTTCTGGACATTGCATAAAGCTACTGGACATTAATGGATCAAATAAATGAATCCAACATAGCAAAAGAGGCAATGCGAAATAAAAGGCAGAATCTGTCAAAAACAGAACAGTCCGTAAAGACGAATTTAAAGCTGGCACCAGACTTGCTCAAATGGAAAAACTCAAAACTAATGAAAGTTGCGTACATATCTGAGGATCACGCTCGTAAATTGGCAGATTATTTCGAATTTTCTACAGAGGCCTGTGCCCAGATTCGTGACAGACAGCAATGCTGTTTCTGCGCAGCGATCCCAAATATAACATCAACTATAACATAGAAACTTTACTTGGCACAAAAACATGATAAGGAGAGGTTGCTACAGTAGTAAACAACTTCCAAGACTCAAATATAAAATAAAGCACTGTAGTAAAAACATGGGTTGTCTCCCATAAGCGCTTTTCTTTAACGCCTTTCAGCTAGGCGCAGAAAGTGCAAATCAAGTAACATCGAGAGATGAAGCATCAACATCATAACTTGTTCTAATAATAGAATCAAAAGGCAACTTCATTCTCTTTCTAGGGAAGTGTTTCATACCTTTCTTGAGAGGAAATTGATATTTAATATTACCTTCCCTCATATCAATAACAAGCACCAACGAGTTCGAAGAAAAGGTCTTCCCAACACAATAGGACAAGATGCATTGCATTCGATATCCAAGACAACAAAATCAACGGGGACAAGTTTATTGTTAACCGTAATGTGCACATTATGAATCCTCCCCAAAGGTTTCTTTTTAACATTATCGGCAAGATTAACATCCAAATAACAATTCTTCAATGGTGGCAAGTCAAGCATATCATAAATCTTTTTAGGCATAACAGAAATACTTGCACCAAGATCACATAAAGCATTACATTCAAAGTCATTGAATTTCATTTTAATGATGGGCTCCCAACCATCTTCTAACTTTCTAGGAATAGAAGTTTCAAGTTTTAGTTTCTCTTCTCTAGCTTTTATGAGAGCATTTGTAATATGTTTTGTAAAGGCTAAATTTATAGCACTAGCATTAGGACTTTTAGCAAGTTTTTGTAAGAACTTTATTATTTCAGAGATGTGGCAATCATCAAAATCTAAATCATTATGAGCTACAGCAATGGGATCATTGTTCCCAAGGTTGGAAAAAATTTCAGCAGTTTTATCACAAGCAATTTCAGCAGTTTTAGCAATTTCAGGCAGTTTTGTACGCTTTGCACTAGAAGTAGAAACATAGCCAACACCAATTATTTTACCATTGATAGTAGGAGGTGCAGCAACATGTGAAGAATTAGCATTACTAGTGGTGGTAATAGTCCAAACTTTAGCTACATTATTCTCTTTAGCTAGTTTTTCATTTTCTTCTCTATCCCACCTAGCACGCAGTTCAGCCATTAATCTTATATTCTCATTAATTCTAACTTGGATGGCATTTGCTGTAGTAGTAATCTTATTATCAATATCATTATTAGGCATAACTTTCAAATTTAAAAGATTAACATCGGAGGCAAGTCTATCAACTCTAGAAGCAATAATATCAATTTTATCAAGCTTTTCCTCAACAGATTTGTTAAAAGCAGTTTGTGTACTAATAAATTCTTTAAGCATAGCTTCAAGACCAGAGGGTACACTCCTATTATTGTTGTAAGAATTCCCATAAGAATTACCATAACCATTACCATTAGCAGAAGGATATGGCCTATAGTTATTACCGAGTTGTTCCTATAAGCATTGTTGTTGAAATTATTATTTTTAATGAAATTCACATCAACATTTTCTTCTTGAGCAACCAATGAAGCTAAAGGAACATTATTTGGATCAACATTAGATCTACCATTCACAAGCATAGACATAATCACATCAATCTTATCACTCAAGGAAGAGGTTTCTTCAACGGAATTTACCTTCTTACCTTGTGGAGCTCTTTCCGTGTGCCATTCAGAGTAATTTATCATCATATCATCAAGAAGTTTTGTAGCCGCCCCCAATGTGATGGACATAAAGGTACCTCCAGCAGCTGAATCCAGTAAATTCCGCGAAGAAAAATTTAGTCTTGCATAGAAGGTTTGGATGATCATCCAAGTAGTCGATCCATGGGTTGGGCAATTCTTTACCAAAGTTTTCATTCTCTCCCATGCTTGAGCAACATGTTCAGTATCTAATTGCTTAAAATTCATTATGCTACTTCTCAAAGATATAATTTTAGCGGGAGGATAATATCTACCAATAAAAGCATCCTTGCATTTAGTCCATGAATCAATACTATTCTTAGGCAAAGATAGCAACCAATCTTTAGCTCTTCCTCTTAATGAGAAAGGAAATACTTTCAATTTAATAATATCACCATCTACATCCTTATACTTTTGCATTTCACAAAGTTCAACAAAATTATTGAGATGGGCAGCAGCATCATCGGAACTAACACCGGAAAATTGATCTCTCATAACCAAGTTCGAGTAAAGCGGGTTTAATTTCAAAGAATTCTGCTCGTAGTAGCAGGTGGAGCAATAGGTGTGCATAGGAAATCATTATTATTTGCATTTGTGAAGTCACACAACTTAGTATTTTCAGGGGTATTCATTTTAGCAACAGTAAATAAAGCAAACTAGATAAAATAAATGCAAGTAACTAATTTTTTTGTGTTTTTGATATGGAGAGCAAGACAGTAAATAAAGTAAAACTAGCAACTAATTTTTTTGTGTTTTGTTTAGGTGCAGCAAACAAAGTAGTAAATAAAATAAATCAAGACAAAAAAAAGTAAAGAGATTGAGAAGTGGAGACTCCCCTTGCAGCGTGTCTTGATCTCCCCGGCAACGGCGCCAGAAATTTGCTTGATGCGCGTAGATGTACACGTCCGTTGGGAACCCCAAGAGGAAGGTATGATGCGCACGATGGCAAGTTTCCCTCGATAAGAAACCAAGGTTTAATCGGACCAGTAGGAGTCAAGAAGCACGTTGAAGGTTGATGGTGGCGAAATGTGATGCGGCGCAACAACAGGGATTCCGGCGCCAACGTGGAATCCGCACAACAAAACCAAAGTACTTTGCCCCAACGAAACAAGATGAGGTTGTCAATCTCACCGGCTTGCTGTAACAAATGATTAAACGTATCGAGTGGAAGATGATTGTTTGCAAGAAAATAGTAAAACACAATTGCGGTAGATTGTATGCTATGTAAAGAATAGGACCGGGGTCCACAGTTCACTAGAGGTGTCTCTCCCATAAGATAAAAGCATGTTGGGTGAACAAATTACAGTCGGGCAATTGACAAATAGAGAAGGGCATAACAATGCATGTACATGATATGATAAATATAGTGAGATTTAATTGGGCATTACGACAAAGTACATAGACCGCCATCCAACTGCATCTATGCCTAAAAAGTCCACCTTCATGTTATCATCCGAACCCCATTCAGTATTAAGTTGCTAAGCAACAGACAATTGCATTAAGTATGGTGCGTAATGTAATCGACAACTACATCCTTAGACATAGAATCAATGTTTTATCCCTAGTGGCAACAGCACATCACAACCTTAAAACTTTCCGTCACCGTCCCGTGTGTCAATGAAGGCATGAACCCACTATCGAGCATAAATACTCCCTCTTGGAGTTAAGAGTACAAACTTGGCCGGAGCCTCTACTAATAACGGAGAGCATGCAAGATCATAAACAACACATAAACAATAGATTGATAATCACCATAACATAGTATTCTCTATCCATCGCATCCCGACAAACACAACATATAGTATTACAGATAGATGATCTTGATCATGTTAGGCAGCTCACAAGATCCAACAATGAAGCACAACAAGGAGAAGACGACCATCTAGCTACCGCTATGGACCCATGGTCCAGGGGTGAACTACTCACTCATCACTCCGGAGGCGATCATGGCGATGAAGAGTCCTCCGGGAGATGAATCCCCTCTCCGGCAGGGTGCCGGAGGCGATCTCCTGAATCCCCCGAGATGGGATTCGCGGCGGCGGCGTCTCTGGAAGGTTTTCCGTATCGTGGCTCTCGGTACTGGGGTTTCGCGACGGAGGCTATTTGTAGGTGGAAGGGTAGGTCAGGGGGGCTGACGAGGGGCCCACACCATAGGGTGGCGCGGGCCCCCCTCTGGCCGCGCGGCCCTATTGTGGCGGCGCCCCGTCGCCCCACTTCGTTATCTCTTCGGTCTTCTGGAAGCTCCGTGCAACAATAGGACCCTGGGCGAAGATTTCGTCCAATTCCGAGAATATTTCCTTACTAGGATTTTTGAAACCAAAAACAGCAGAAAACAGCAACTGGCTCTTCGGCATCTCGTTAATAGGTTAGTTCCAGAAAATGCATAAATATGAAATATAATGTGCATAAAACATGTAGGTATCATCAATAAAGTAGCATGGAACATAAGAAATTATCGATACGTTGGAGACGTATCAGAGCTCTTCGGGGAGCTCCATGCGGGTCAACTGGATTTGTTCCGTATCAATTTTGGTGAAATCATTCTTCTACCAAAAATAACTGGCGCGGAATGTATTCAACAATATAGACCTATATGCCTGCTTAATGTTTGTTTTAAATTTTTACCAAAATTGCTACGATTACACTTAATTCAGTGGCAGAACATGTGGTCCGCCCGTCCTAGGGTGCGTTTATGCAAGGTCGACAAATCCTAGATGGTGTTGTCACTTTGTATGAAACAGTTCATGAGATACAACGAAAAAACTGAATGGGGTTATTCGCAAGATCGACTTTGAAAAAGCTTATGATAAAGTTAAATGGTCTTTTCTTCAACAAACACTCGGGATGAAAGGATTTTCAGATGAGTGGCGCGCTCTTATAAATAACTTTGTTTCGGTGGAAGTGTTGCCATTAAGGTCAACGACCATATTGGTCGATACTTCCAGACGAAAAAAAGGTTTGAGACAAGGGGATCCCCTATCTTCAATGTTATTTAATATTATGGTGGATATGCTTGCTATTATAATTGAGCGCGCGAAGGTTGATGGTCATATTGAAGGGGTAGTGCCTCATCTTGTGGATGGGCGATTATCTATTCTTCAGTATTGCCGATGATACAATTCTTGAAAGATCGAGATGTCGCCTAGAGGGGGGGTGAATAGGCAATTAAAAACTCTTACGGATTTGTCTTGTATAAGTGCGGAATTAAACTATCGTTTAGTTTACAAGCACAAACCCTAGATATGCTAAGCTCAACTAAGTGTAACAATAACAACTAGAGCTAAGCAAGATAGGCACAAGATATATGTAGCACAAGTGATAGCAAGATATATGTACTTCAAGCACGATGGCTATCACAAGGAAAGAGAGCTCGGGTATAGAAATAACCGAGGCACGCGGAGACGAGGATGTATTCCCGTGTTCCCTTGCTTTGCAACAAGGTACGTCACGTTTGGAGGAGTGGAGGTCCCACGAAGGATTCCCCGCGCCACGAAGGCTCACCCTATTCTCCGAACCACACCCACGAAGGATAATGGCCCTTTCCTTATGGTTAGCTTTTCCTCCGCTCCGGAGATGGCAAGCTCCACAACCACTTCACAAGCTCCACGAAGGAGAAGCCCGGGCCTCTTCACAATCTTCTTGAAGAGATCACCGGAGCACCAACCGCCAAGCCAACTAGGAGGTCTCCCTCCAAGAGTAACAAGCTCACGGTCTCTCACTCGAACTAATCGTGGTGGAGAGCTCAACACTATGCAATGATGCAAAGCAAGAACACTAGAGGTGTTCAAGTCCTTCACTCTCAAATCCCACCCAAACAACAAATGCTAGGATGAGATTGGAGAGGAAGAACAATGGGGAAAGTCAACAAAAGACTCCAAGATCTAAATCCCAAGAGTTCCCTTCACTTAGAGGAGAAATGGATTGGTGGAGGCTGTAGATCTAGATCTCCTCTCTTAGATCCCTCAAGAATGAGCAAGAATCATGGGGGAATCAAGAGAGAGAGCAAGTTTTCAAAGGCAACAATGGAGGAGAGAGAATGGAAGAACTGACTCAGCCCAAGGTGGAAGAAGGGCTATTTATAGCCCAAGAGAAAATATAACCGTTGGGGAAAAGTTGGGCTGAGTCAACCATCGAGGAGGCCGGTCAACCGGGCCTGAGGCCGGGCCGTCCGGTCTAGGGCCCGGTCAGACCGGGCCACAGACCGGACCAGCCGGTCCAAACCGGTCGGCAGGCCGGACCTCGACCGGGGTCACTTTGCGTCGTCCAGAAGCTCCTCCGGTTGGCGCCCGGTTGGCGACCGGTTGGCGACCGGTCGACCGGACGGCACGCCGGGCCCGCCGGTCTGTAGGCCGGCTGACCGGGCGGCAGACCGGAACCGGCCGGCGCATGGGCAGGTCCGGCCGGGTCCCTGACCGGGAGAGCAGGAAAATATGTTTTACTAAAACTGTGATAACTTTTGTGTCCGGACCCCGATTGACATGAAACCAATTTTGTTGGAAAGATAACGACGAATAGAACCCCAACAAAATAGAAGATTCTCCTCACAGGATATTTTTAGATGTTTTTAGAGAGGGAGTCTCCCACCGTCAAGAAACGGTGAAGACGTCCAAACTCAAAAACGCAATAGAAGATGCATGCGGATTCCGTTTTCGATGAACTTGGGCTTGTTGTAAAGCTAGCAACAAGCTCAAGAACTTCTCACAGAGAAACACCAAGAAGCAATAGGGATATGCAAAGTATGCAAATGATTGAGCTCCCTAAGACGATGCGATCAAGTTACCCAACCGAAATCCCCTCTTGATAGTGCGGCTATCTATCCTATAATCCGGTCTCCCAACAACCACCTTGAGACCGGTAAAAGCAAAACCTATCAAGGTCATACCTTTGCCTTGCGCATCCCGCTTGATCTTGATGATAACTCTTCAAGCTCCACTCAAGCCGGAATGCCTCACTTGATCATCGTTGCTTCGTGAAGACTCACAAATGCTCCCCCATACACCATGATGGGAAAACTCCATTGATGCACATCTTCACATGTCCATTATCGCCACATGGACGGCAAGCTTCAAGTATGTGATCCACTTGAGATGCTCATCTTGAACTTGCCCAAATCCACCTTGTATCTTCTCGTACTCACTTAAGATAGAGCATGGCTAATGTTGAGTTCCACATAAGAACTCCATCTTCATTTCTTCTTCTTGATCATATCATATATATATCTTCAAACCGATGATCTTGATGCCAATACACAAGGTATATCTTTTATCTTCATGGCATCCATACTTGAATCCAACATATGGAGTACAAGTAGTACCTATGGAATATTCCTTCATATAAACTCAATGAAAACATTAGTCCATAGGGGTTGTCATTAATTACCAAAACCACACATAGGGGCAATATACCCTTACAATTCTTTTTATGGATCACGACTTGGAAAAAGCATGAAATCTCAAGTTAATTCTTACAGCATTCGAGTAATTGTCAGGTCTCAAAATTAATTTTCATAAAAGTGAATTGTTCTTTTTTGGTGAGGCCAATGACGATGCCAACCAATATTCCGAGTTATTCGAATGTGGTCTTGGCTCCTTTCTAATCAGCTATCTTGGTATTCCGATTTATTATCGGAGACTAACGTTGGCGGAATGGAAACTCGTCGAGGAAAGACCTCAGAAGCGTCTAAGTAGTTGGAAAAGCAAATTACTGTCCCTTGGGGGGAGATTGGATATCATAAATACAGTACTTACGAATATGGTACTGTATATGATATCTTTCTTTCATTTACCCAAAGGAATCTTACATAGATTAGACTATCTACGTTCAAGATTCATTTGACAAGGGGATAGTAAGAAGAAAAAATATTGGTTAACGAAATGGAGTGTTGTTTGCCGTCCAAAAGATCAAGGTGGACTTGGTGTTCATGATCTTGAAGTTAAGAACATGGCATTGCTAGGTAAATGGCTGGCCAGGTTATTAACCGAGGATAGTATATGGCAACAACTATTAAGGAAAAAGTATGTGGGTTCAAAAGCAATATCCTAGGTCTATTGAAAACCCGAAGATTCTCACTTTTGGGCTGGCATTATGGCAACTAAGAAGCATTTTTTTCCATTTAGTTCGTTCTTCATAAGGAATGGGGCGGAGATTAGATTTTGGGAAGATAGATGGTTGGGAACAACTACTCTCCGAGAATAATATCTAGCTTTGTACCATATTGTTCGTTATAAGGGAGACACCTTGCAGAAGGTTATGGAAACTTTTCCTCCCTTCATGACGTTCAGACGTGGTCTAATTGGCCTCCGTCTGTCTAGCTGGAATGAATTGCTACATAGGTTAGCTTCAATACAACTAGCTCAGGGGACTGATGAATTCTGATGGAATCTTACCAAAAACGATGTTTTTTCGGTAAATTCAATGTATAAGGCGCTCACCATTTCCAGTCAATCGATTGTTAATGATACATACATTTGAAAGATGGAGATACCACTGAAAACGATAGTCTTTACGTGGTACCTTCGTCGTGGTGTGATTTTAACCAAAGACAACCTTGTTAAACGCAATTGGCATGGTTGTAAGAAATGTGTTTTCTGTCATGAAGATGAGACAATAAAACACCTTTTTTTCAACTGTCGGTTTGCTAGATCTATATGGTCAATCATTCAGATGGGTTCTACCTTACACCCGCCTCGTAGTATTGCAAACATTGGCTAAATAGGATAGATACTAGGTATAAAACACTTATCAGAGTGGGCGCGATTGTAGTCGTATGGACGCTTTAGCTATGTAGGGGTGACAAGGTTTTTAATGACAATAATTCTTCTCTCTTGCAGGTTATTTATCAATGTACGGCTTTGCTCCGTTCATGATCGTTATTTCAATGCTTGGAGGACCTCTTTATGGAGGTATCTACACGGTTGGAAAACACTGTTAGAAAGTTTACTTCCCAACATGGGTGGTTGCATATTAGGCGGATTGAAGCTAATGAAGCTTAGTCTACTTAGCTTTTTTTTATCTGCCTTTATATGTATTTGTTTTCAGACTTGATACTCAAACGGCTTTGTGTATCTTAGTTATGCAGAGAATGAAGGTAATACGGAGTACTTGAATATTTTGAGTAATGAAGCATCCTTTATCAAAAAAGATGAAGGTTTGCTTGGAGTACTAGGTTGTTTCTCTAGCCTTTCACTTGTTGGACCGATTCACATCTCGTTCTTCAGTAGTGTGAGATTGCCAAATCCTCCAACGAATAACCAAGAATCAAGGCATCATCTCAGGACAGAACAAAAGGAAAAAAGAAACCGAGCTAGTACCCACCTCGTCAGGAGAAGAGGTTCGCACGCATCGAGATGTTGAAAACTTCTTAAAATTTTGTTTTTACAAACCTCTTCAAGCTGGAAATGTGGAGAGAAAAAAACTCAAAGCTGGAGATGCTGGATTCAGCAAATTCTCAGACAGGCACCACACCATCAACAACTCATCACGAGAGAGACACACCACCGACTACTTCAATCGAACACGCCGAGCTCGTCATATTCCGGTCCGGCGATGGACTTCTCCATGACCACCCTCGGGGAAACGATGCCGCCGCCGTCGAGGAACAGCTTGAGCATGTTCTTGGAGAACCCGCTGACAAGCGCCACGCCCTTCTGGCCGGACATCACCGGCATGGCCTTGGAGTCCCTCAGGTTCCAGAACACCACCTCCGGCACCACCGCGCCGTAGCCAGCCTCCGAGAACTTCCTTACGATCGCCTCGTAGTCCGTCTCCCACGGTTGCGCGGACGCCTGGTCGAACTCCATGTCGCTGAACACAAACACACGCCGCACCATTTTCTCCGCCGGCAGGCCGGCGTCGACGGCCACCTCGAGGATCTTATCGAACACTGCCTGGAAGTCGGTGTTCATGCCCCAGTCCATGGTGCGCACGAAGCCAGTCTTCTCGGAGAGGGTATCGCCGGTGATTCTGTGGATCTCCGGGTGCTCGCTGAAGGTGACCACGCGGCCGCGCCACGGCTCGTCGCTGAGCTCGGACACGAGGAGGCCGAGCGCGACGCAGACCTCCATGGGCAGGCCAGACATGCTGCCGGACACATCGCACACGGCCAGGCAGTTGGTGAGCTTGCCAAGGGCGCGCATGTCATCGACCATACGCTGCCACTGCAGGTCCGCCACGCCGCCGTCGTCGCCGAGGGACTCGACGATCTGGTGCGGGAGCAGCGCCCCCGCGGCGATCCGCTTCTTGCCGGACTTGACATCGGCGAGGTAGGCGTTGAACCGGTCGGCGTCGTGCTCGAGGAAGAGCTCCTTGTAGTTCTTCATGGCCACGGACGCCACGCGCGTGTACACGACGGATTCCCAGGCGCGCGCCGAGATGAAGACCTCGGGGAGCTGGAGCGCGCGGCGGAGCGGCACGATGGCCGTCCTGCGCAGGCGCTCGCGGGCGCGGTACGCGTAGTGCGCGTCGGGGATGTCGTGGGCGAGCTCTGGAGAGGATCCCCTGGGGAAGAGGCGGCGCGCGACGGCCTCGCAGAGGAGGGTGGAGCGGTCGTAGGACGAGTCCAGCGACGGGCACCACTTCGCCGCGAGGGAGAACTCCCGGACCTTGCCGTCGGCGAGCTTGCGCATGTCCTCCGCGAGGAGTTGGGCGAACAGATCGGCCGTTCGGTCGTGCAGGGACCGGTACATGGAGTCGCGGCTGTACATCTCCACGGCCCTCGCCGCGGCGTTGGCCTTCTTGCTCCGGCGCGACGCGGCGGCCGCGGCCGCGAGCTCGCGGTCGCGCGCCAGGCTGGCCGCGACGCGCTCCTCCGTCGTGCCGACGCGTGGGGCGCGGTCCTCGCGGCTCGGCTTTGGGGTGCGGAAGACGCGGAATCGGCGGCGGCGGCCGCCGAAGCCGCGACCCTCGGCGCGGAGGCGTGCCTTCTTGCCGGGTGTCCTCGTTGACCTGCCGCCGTGCACGATCCGGTGGAGCAGCTCGGGGAGGTCCTTGAGGTACCCGAAGGCGGCGACGGTGGCGGCGTTGCGCGCGAGCGTGGCCGGGTGGTGGGCGTGGAGCCAGAGCGCGGCGGCGTAGAAGCCCTCGCGGTCGGATTTGCCGGAGCCCCGCACGCCGCGGAGGTTGGCGACCAGGCGGAGCGCGGTGGCCGGGTCGGCGGCCCACGCGGCGGCGAGGAGCGAGGCGACGGAGGCCGCGGGCGTGCCGGGCACCACGTGGAAGAAGAAGTCGAGGCAGGGGTCGCCGGAGGACACGAAGGTCGGGGAGCACTTCTCCGTGAGCGTCTTCCCCTCGCCGTCGCCAGTCTCCTTGCTGAACCCGGCGTGTAGCAGGTCCACGAACGCGTCGACGGCCTGCGGCGCCTCAGCCGCAGCGGCGAGCGCCGTCGTGGCATTTCGAGCCTCCGGTGGGCCGACCAGGGTGTAGCCGGCCATCCTGACCAGCGGTGTTGTGTTGTTTTGAGCGGGCTTGGGCTTGGGCTTGGATTTGGGCTGCGGGGCTTACAGTTGGGTTTGTCTGTGAGAGAAAGAGGAATGGAGACGGAAGATATAAATATGGCACGAGGTTCCGTGGCAGTCAAGGATGGTTTAAGGTCGGTGAGACCCATGAACCGACTAGAACCTCGCTATCGTGTTCCTCGCCGGCTTGTTTGTTCTCGAAGGCAGCCATGTGGCACTGCAACTCAAAGCCAGATCATTGACCTGCTAGTTTTTTTTTTGTAAACATAAAATATACTATTAAGTTAGCCGTCTCATTAAAAAACGTTTCAATCTTCCTAAACTTTTTCTTAATAATCTCATTTACCTACTGGTTGGTTGTATATCCGTTAGGAAAATGTCTAACGCAAACATTGAACTCGTAGACGCTAGCTAAATCAAACCCTCAATTTATAATCCATGAAATTGGCACACAAAACTCTCATATCTAGGTCTATTTTGATTTGAACCCTGGGATGTTTGGCACACTGAGAAGGGAAAATTGGAACCATACCATTAAAAGATCACATCTTTAGAAAAATACCATCGGAAGTTTTGGACTTAGAAAAATACCACCCAAAAGCTGTTCCCTTGCTGCTTTCTACCATCACCGTTAACTTGCCGTTTCCTTGCTCAAAATAACGTTTGAAGATATATAACATCACCATTTCCCAGCCGTTCATCTCCAATTTGAGCAGCTGTATTCCATCCCAATTTTCAGCAACATTTCAACACCAAAACTTAGCAGCAGTAGTACAGTCGGATATAACAAGACATATGCACACAACTTTCAGCACCACATTGGGATATATAAAAGCATCTGCACCGGGGAGCCCAATAGCAATTTGGAGGTCGGCGGTAAAATTGGCCTCACACCGGCACACCCAATAAAATCATCGGCAATCCTGTGCCGGCTCCTTCACATGGGGTGTCGAAGGGGCGCGGCGGCACCTCGCGCCACGTCGGACTTCGTATGTGGGCCCGAAGCGGCGCACGCAGATGCCGCCGGAGGAGCGCCGCCACATGGAGTGGGCACCGACTAGCCCGGAGTTGCGCCGCGTCTTCCAACAGGAGCGCGATGTCGAGGTCGCCAGGTCCGCTGGCCTTGACGTTGGGCGGTTCAACCGCACTGGCCGCCGGACCTGGTGGTACGGCCGAGACATCGACGTGACGATCGCGGCGTACGGATACCAGCCACGGATCCACGACGTCGATCCACCTCGCTAGCCGCTCTTCTTCCTGCAGGCGCAGCGCATGGCGGCGCTGCCTACGCGCGCACCAACACGGGCGGCGTCGAGCGCTTCTCGATCTGGTTCGTCCCGGTCCGGCGGCCGGTGCCGTACGCGAGGCCATCCGGCATCGTCGTCATCCGCGACGGCCCACGAGGCAGTTCCTCCGCACTGGCGAGGAAGGACGGCGCCAGTGAAGAATGAAGTGAAGAAGGAGGCGCCAGGCTCACTTCCACGAGGGCGCCTCGACCTTCGCCGCCCCAAAGAGGAAACTGTGCACCCACCATCGCCGCCGGCGAAGAAGTGGTAGGAAATGGAGCTCGAAGCCCAGGCGGACTACCGCGGCCACGACGACCCGGAGGACACGCTAGAGCAGCACGGAGCACCTGCTCCGTTTGGAAGGCGGAGATGTGGTCCGCCAAGGACTCCGACAACTTTATCGACCTCGTCACCGCTCCTTCTCCACCACCGACGCCAAAAGAGGAGGACTGGGAGTTCTCCGATGACAGTGGCGACAGCCTTCAACTGCCTTCAACCGTTAGTTTATTTTTTTGTATTCGCCGTCTGTTGTACAAAGTCGCTAGAAATCGAATGAAATATGCCGTCTTTTGCGTTTTCAAATTTTTCATTTTTATTGGGGACTCCGTTTGAGGTGCGCCGGTGGAAATGCTAACAAAAGGAAATTAGCAGCCCCACACCTAGACATATATAACACATCTTAGACACAAAGTTCAGCAAAAGTAAGAGCTAATTGTTCGTACTTTGTCCACGGCATGACGGTTCCATCCTCAAAGATCTGGAGTACTCAGCAAAACTAACAGCAGAAAATGCGCGTCGCTTAGGGCATGTACAGTGGTTTAGACAGATGATGTCTGTAGTACTACTACATGTCATCTATAGACAATAGTATAGACAGTGTGTACAACGATACGTCCGTAAGTTGCTCTATTTTTAGCCATAACCATATGTGAGTATAAGTTACGTACACTCTCCATACAATAGCAAAATCGCAGTCTGTAAGCTGTCTGTAAGAATGCTACAGACTGTCTGCAACTTGACAGACAGCCCTCACTCTCTCTCCTCAATCTCTTTCCTCCACATCATCAAAATCACATATAACCACCACTTACAGACAACTTAGTCAGCACCATTGTACATGCCCTTAGTGGTCTCCGTTCGTCCTGGGCAGGGTGAGTTGCGTGCGTGTGGGCTGCGTGTGTTGTGTGCTGGGATGGATTTAGTCTTTCTTTCCCGTATGTAACTTGACCAGTTTGTTTTAGTTGACGTGCAGCTAACGGTGGTGGTAGAAAGTAGTAACGGGGCTAGATTTGGATGGTAGTTTTCTAAGTCCAAAACTTTTGGTGGTATTTTTCTAAAGATCTAATATTTTAATGGTATGAATCTAATTTTCCCCACTGAGAAAGCCACGATCTCAACGGGATTATGGGGTCCTCTCACTAGTAGTGGGGTCCACATATCATATTTATCATTTATATTTTGAGGTTTTTCTTTTCCTCGTATCCAGCTGGTTAAACAGACCATCCAAGCCCTGGCCATGCGAGTCCGCACAACGACGGAGCACTCTTGTGAGGCGCATCAACAACAGAGGAGCAGGGAGGCGCGGACTAGGCGAAGCGGGGAAGGAGCAGGCACATCGCGGAAGAGTGGCTCATGGGGGAGATAGATGTGCGGCGGCGCTCAACCGGATATAGATAAGAAGGGCAGTGTGCCGGCGATTGGGGGACTTCGCGGTCGATTCCTTCCGCTGGGATGATTCGTCGACCAACAGGACTTGGGGACGGCCGCAACGATGGCTCGATTAACTGCCACGACAAAGCTCTCGAGCCATCGTCGTTGTAGTCACGACAGGGCTTTCCGAGCTCGGTAGAGTCGTATCAGAGGTGCGCCTTGGCTCCAAGATGATCCTCCAGTTGTTGGCTCGCAACGACGTTGCTTTTGCCGGTGCCAATTGCTCGCTGAAGCGGCAACAACGGTGAAGGTTAGAACATCCAGCACGGGCACGGGCTACAACAACGAGCTCCTAGAACCTCCCCAGTGAAGCCCCGTTCCCCATGTCGGCATGGCCCAGGACGAGGGTCTCCACTACGTCACCGACAATCCTTTGGGTTGGGGTCTAGGCGAAGGCGGCACCACTGTGAGGGGAACGGAAAAAATAAGTTGGAAAAAAGTAGTGGAGTCAACGAGACTCACCACATCAGCGAATACTTGCTAAAACGCCCCATGGTTTCAAAATAGACTGGGATGTGAGAGTTTGGTGTGCAAATATCGGAAATTGGAAGTTCAACGTTTGATTTGGCTAACACCTGCGAGTTCAAGGTTTATTTTGGACCTTTTCCCTTCTTCATTTTAATGACTTTCACGATGTACTTTAATTAGGTGTCACTATATTTAACGAGAAAAGAAATTGAATCTATATTTTAACTAAGACTCATAATAGTATGTCGAGTATCATACAATACAAGTGTATAAAACTACCCATACAATACATAGTACCATCTATTAGTACCATAATTTTAACATATTTAATTATTTGTTAAATCTTAATATAAATTTGTGTACAAGCTATATTTGTTTCTAGTTCAACGTGCTTTCAGATGTTATTATATTATGATACCGTTGTTACCTCTCTTCGTTAATAGGTGTGCCACATCTCTTTTTCCGATAAGTCATGCATCATACTACTTATGACTATCACTAGCCTACGATTCTTGGGTGGGTACAAGGAAAACAAGAAAATTAAGGCTAGTCATAGTGAGGAGTAACATAAATTAGTAACATGCACATATTACTAATTTATGTAGTAACATATATTCTGTGGTATCATGAAAAATCATATTTATTAGAATGTGCGATGTGATGGTAGGTAAAAGTTACCGCAATCCTCTTTTTCTTTAATTAATGACCTACCATGCCATCAAATACTTAGGGTGTGTTTGGTAGCCCGGTTCAACAGAGAAGTGCTATTTAACCTCATACAAGCTGACCCTAGCATAGTTGTGCACAGATTTTCTCATGTGTTTGGTAGCTCGGGCGAATAGAGACATGCTGAGTGCATCTGTTGTTTGGTGGATTGTATGTGGTGAGAATAGCTGAGGAGGTATACAATTTGCAATCGAATCCCTGTAAACAAAAATAAAAGCAATCGGGTCCCTAAAAAAAGCAATCGGGTCCCTAGCAACTTTGGGCTGGAATTCCGGCGAGGTAGCTCCGGCGAGCTTGCTCCGGCGAGGCGTGGGAACTCCGGCCAGCAGAAGCAGCTCGTCCTGTGCGCATCCCGTGGCTCTCCAGCTCGTCGCCGCCCGCGTGAAGACCGGCTGCAGTTCGTTATGTGCGCATCAGGAGATGGTGGAGCGCTCGGGCGCGGCGGCCTTGGTGCGTCGGGGTAAAGGGAACTCGGACGTCCATGGCGCATCGGGCGAGGCAGAGCTCGGGCACGGGTGGTCACGACGCGTCTGGCCGAGGCGGCGGCCTTGGTGCGTCGGGAGAAGGAGCTCGGGCATGGGCGGCCATGGCGCATCCGGCCGAGGCGGAGCTCCGGGCGCGGGCAGCCATGGCGCATCCGGCCGGCGCCTCGTCCCCGTGAAGATACATGAGGAGGAGGGCTGGAGCGGGATGAGGACCGGCCTGGGGTCACCGGCGGCGAGCCGGAGGGCGCCGGCGCGAGTTCTGGCTCTCCTTGCTCCAAATCGGCCCGGCGCTCACGGGAGAAGGAATGGGGGGAAATGAGAGAGAATAAAGATGGGGGTGGGGGTCTGGGGGCGACGGGGCTTCGCTACAGTGTTCTGCGGGTACGAGTTCAGCCTGGGCGGGTTGTGAAGCTCGATTTCAGCTTCTCAACCCGGCCTGGCTGAGAGGTGTTTTTGGTATGAGGTGGGCAGTGCTGAGCTGACCCGACCCGACCTAACAAACAAGAAATAGTGGCTGGAGCTAGGCTGAGAAGAGAAATTCTGAGGTAAGCCGGGCTACCAAACACACCCTTAGTTAGCAACTTGGCATTGCATGTAGTGCTATGTTATTACCTAGCACTATCTCCATTTCGATGAATAAGACGTAAATGTGTTCTAAGGCGAACTTTGACTGAAAAATTGAATAACAAAATCTTGATATATTATATGTAATTAGTATCGGTAGATTTGTATTGAAAATGCTTTCTAATGATGCTAATTTTATACCAACAATCCTAATATATTTAGAATATTTTTTGTTAAAGAACAAACACGAAAAATAAAGGCTCCTTATTCATTAAAATGGAGGAAGTATGTTACTCCTACTGAGTAGTCTAACCCAATCTAATGGGTGGATAAACTCAAATCATTAAATACAAGCTTATTTTCCAACAACACATCGTGACAAGCCTAAATACCTCGCTAGGGTTCTCAAAAAACAAAAATTAAAGGGAGCACGCAGCTAAGCATGAGCTATTTCGTGACCTCCACTCCGAGCCGCATATATGTGTGAGCATACAACGAAAAATCAATTGGCATTTGCTCCTGCCACCGGAAAAAGCATTTTAAAATGTTAAAAAATTCCAAACAAAAAATTCGCGCTTACGTATCGACATTCTATGTTCATACATCAAATTTTGTGAAACATCATATTTTTTGTACCTTGTGTAAAAAAGACAAAAAAAAGTCACATAGACAACCTTTTGTACACCAAAATTTATCGAAAATGCTTAACTGAACTCGAGCTCAGATGCTCCTCTTTTCTGATTGGTGGACGAGCGGTATTCTGTGACGTCAGTTGTATTTGTAGAAGGCTACTGTGCGGTGGCCCACATCTAGGCACGCATTTACATCCGCCTCCGTCGTCGTCCGTTACTGGAGTCCAGTTTTTCAAGATGGGACGTCACGCGTCATTGATGAATCTCCCACATCTTGATTCCCCACCATGTCCTCCGCCGATTCCACGCACCTGGACGCCCTCTTCGCCGCGTTCCCCGCCGTCCGCCGCCTCGGCTTCCCACTGGCTCCCTTCGACGCGTCCCAGTTCCCCGCAAGCGTCGACCCCTTCTTCCTCTGCTTCGAGGCCATGCGCCGCTCCGTCCCTCTCCTTGGCCATATCCTCGCCGGTGCCGGAGCGTCCGCGCTCGTGACCGACGTCGCGCGCGTCCATGGTCATACCGGTGGCCAAGGAGCTCCGCCTCCCCTGCTACGTCATCTTCACCGCCTCCGCCGCCATGCTCTCCCTCTGGGTCCACTTCCCCGCCTACCTCGACGCCGCCAGCGTCGGCAATGGTGCGACGTTGATATCCCCGACGTGTACCGCATCCCCAAGACCCCAAGGCCTCCGTCCCGCAGGCGCTGCACGACCCCAACCACCTCTTCACCCGCCAGTTTGTCGCAAACAGACGCATGCTCGCAAGATCCGACGGCCTCCTGGTCAATTCCTTTGACGCAATCGAGACGGAAGCCATTGCGGCTCTGCAGGATGGCTCTCCGTCGCCGCCGGGTTCCCTCTCGGTGCTCTCTCGTCAAGCCGCTCGGTCCATCGACACATCTACCCCGTACCACCGCAGCGGATGAATCCCATCTCAGCCACACCGGCACGGCCTCTCAACGTCCGTCTCTCCCCGATCCACTGTAGACCTTCGTACTCTACGCGTATCTTCCTGTTCCAACCCGTGTCTGCAGGACGTATCTGTCATTCACTGCGTCGCAGGCACACATCCCCACAACAGTGGACGGTCCACAAAACGTGTGCAGTTGAGCCCGGTATCAGAAACACCTCGTCCAAAATTTATCCTTTTTACACATGACACAAAATTGTCAGTTTTTCATGAAACTATTTTGTGAGCATGTAGAATTTCGAGATGTATGCATTAAATTTTGTGTCCGAATTTATCAACATTTCAAAATTGAAGTTAAAACGAAATTTAAAAACCGGAAGCATATGTTGCCGGGTACCAAAATACCATCCCCTACAAACAACCAGATTATAAACGAAAATAGCAATATTTTAGTTTTGGCAGGTCAAAAGGAAAACTTGCACATCTTTGTCCCCCACATAAAGATGACCTTTATTACGCCGGTACTGTTGACCCTTATTTTAGGCATGCTACTCACGTTGGTTCAATATAGTTAGCCGTTATCTATACCTACCTACTAATAAAGGAAGTAAGGTTTCTCCCCATTATTTTCGTCCGTTTTTTAATTGTCCATAATTTTTATTAGAATTACAGTATCTGCCACCGTGCAAGTAAATAAAATGGCTCGTGCCCTGAACGACCCCGCGACCCGAACGAAGGAAGACCCAGCCAACGACGGGAGCGAGCGCAAATGCGAGATGAAATATATGCTGTAGGCCGTGGGCCGTGGAACCACCTGACGTTTGGGCTTTGTAAAAGCAGCAGAAAATAAAATTTACCCGTTTAGTGGAATTGAACTCACGACGTGGTAATATAACAGTGATTTTTTTATTTTGAATAGTCCCACCTCGCGATTTAAGACCAAGTCTGACCAGTTTAAATAGGTCGCAGGTAGCCTGAATCACAAGCAGCCTCGGAAGTCAACAAAGCAATAACACCCTTACCATTCCAGATTGGTAATCTTGGTAGGGAACGGCGGCAGTCGGGATTAAGAGGAGAGGAAGACGAGTTAAGGAAGGAAATCTTGGCAGGGAACGGCGGCAGTCGGGATTAAGAGGAGAGGGAGACGTGATGACGCCCCGCCATGTGCGCACGCCCTGTAGCTGCCTTACCTGCAAGGTACCTTGCTCTGGAGACGAGCGTGCTTCACGGTCTCGCTAGGATAGCATGCGTGGGTGAGATGGATTGCCTAGAAGAAGCAGGCGAAATTAAGCTGGTGATCGATGACAATACAGGCACGCTTGCTTTCTTGCTCCTATGTGACCGAAAACTCATGTGATGCTTCAATATCATTATAATCAAACTGAACTGGGAGAACCCTGCTTTCCTTTTTCTGTTGCATCACTGTAATCAAAATGATCAGCTTCAATTCCTATAGATGGCACTGAAGATTGATCTAAAAAAAAACAACGTGAAAGGTGAATTGATTCAAAAAGAGAAGTGGATCATGGTGGAAATACTAATGTGAAAATACAGAATGTATAGGTCGGGACTGAAAAATAGATCATATTCTACTCCATGGACTACAACTTTTGGATTGAAAACTAACTAAAAAGCAATTTAGGTGATTGATATTTATGAGTAGTGATAAACACTCACAATTAGCAAAAATATATTCTCAAATATGCAATTTAGATGACTGAGATTTATGGACAGGTTACACATCTGGAAATTAACAAAAACATAATCTCAAATATTCTCAATGGTAGTTAAAATAATATTTAGTTAAAACCAATCCGTCGCAACGCGCGGGCATATTTCCTAGTCTTTACCTATATCTTTACCTACTAATAAAGGAAGGAAGGTTTCTCCCCATTTTTTCGTCCGTTTTTAAATTACATCTACTTTTCAGTTGTATTTACAAGTAATGCCACCGCTTATGTAAAAAACCGTTCGTCCCTGCGAGCATAGAAAGGAAAACACGCGACGAGGGGTCATATCGTGCGTGCTCGGCTGAGCCTAGCTAGGCCGCCCGAACGAGATTTCCCTTAGGAACATCCCATGGGTCTTCTCTTGTGGGACGCAGGCCAGGCCTCAAGTTGACGGGCCAGTGGATGAGAGGTTCTTTTACCAGTACGTATTAAAAAAAGGAAGAAAGCGATGATTAGTACCACCTCGCTCCCGTGCATCGAGTCCAATCGGCTTAAATACGACCTGTTTAATTACGTTGACAAGTTGATTGGAATCAACGAGACCCGATAGTATAAAGAGAGGCTTAAACAAAGATTTCCTTGCATGGTGCAGGATTTAAAGGAGAAGAAGCACGTCTACTCGTACATGCACAATTAAAGGATGGTGTCATATGAGGGGAAATATCCTTAGATTAAACAAAGATTGCCTTGCATGGTGCAAATTTAAAGCGGACAAAGCGCGTCTATATGGAATTAAACGTGGGAGGGCAATTGTTGAGAGCAAGAAGATGAGTCGATTGGATTAAACCATGAATTGTTGAATTAATATTGCAACACATATTTATTAAAGCGATGGATTGGAGCTTTTGGACTTCTTTTTGTGACTTTAAGTTTTTTTTGCAATTTTAAGAGACGAATTGATATTTTTTCTGGAGTATACATCTAAATTTGTTCGGCCTTAACAACAAACTGGCATCTTTACTATAATAATAAATAAATAAAGGATTTGTCCCTCTATTTTTGCCCCCGATTCTCGCAAAAATTACAACCCGATCACTGGCAAGTTTAGAAAACATTCGTCATATCTCGCACAAACCTTCCAAAAAGAGCCATCATAGCCGCCACCTTCCTCGATCTCCAACCATCGTAGTGGCCAGCATCCTCCAGCTGGCGGAACCAAACGGAGGTTTCATTGAACCCCCGCCCTGTCTCTGGTGCGCTCCTGCGGCAGATTCTCCGTCCCTGCTTCCTTTGAATTTGATCGGCTACAACGTCGTCGTCTTCCTGGTGTCGCCCTATCTCTCCCATGCAGCGCCGCCTACCAAGACCCCGTGTCCTATACAAAATTTAGTGTGGAATCAAGCGTCGGTGTACGACGGCCAAACAAATGAGGGGAGAGGGGGCTTCAGGAGGCGTGGCGAGCGCTGGCCGGGACGATGTAGTGGAGCATGGCCACCGATAGCTCACCTCGTTGGTGAGGAACCAGAGAAAATTTGCGGCCGTAGCAACGCACGGGTTCTGTACTAGTCTATACCTAATAATCTATACCTAATAATAAAGGAGCTAAGGTTTCTGCCAAAATTTTCGTCAACGCTTTTTTTTGGACCGTTTTACCCTCCCACCAAACTACATAACACGTCAGAGTGCCACCGTACCGGTTCGGTATTATTTTTTCTCCTCTCCCGAAACGATCCCCTCTCCCTCGCTCACCTTGACACGGCTACTCAGCGCAAGCCCGATGCAGCCGCCACAGACGAGGGAGTGCTCCTGGGCTTTGATCTGGGCTTTTAAAATAATTAAGGTGGTTTCTGGCCGAGAAAAAGTATTCATATTCCGTTTGAATAGTCCCACATCGATTCTTTATAGCGATTTCATACGGTTTATATACGCTCGGAAGTTTCAATCATCAGCAAGCAATTACATATTTACATGACCTAATGGATCAATGGCATAGAGAGAAAAGCGTCCAGATTGACCGCGTGAGGAGATCCGACGCGGATAGAAATTCAGAGCTGGAGCTCAGAGAATTGAGAAGGGGAAGCTCGGATATATGCTGTGGGAATCGGTGGAACTGGCGCGGATATAAATTCAGAGGAATTAAGAAAGGGGGAGGAGGTCAGATAAGAGAGAAGGGGAGACGGATCTGGCAGCTGGAGGCGCAAGCGTGTGACTATCACTCGGATTTCAAGCTTGGCGGCGTTGTGATGCGGTTGGAGGTTAAAGTAGCCGACGTCGTGGGCGGCGAGGGCCGGCCGGCGGGGAGGAGGAAAGCCAGGCGGAGCCTGCTCCTCGAGGAGGGCGCAGCGGCGCTTTCCCCGGGGGGGCCTATTCCTCGCGTGCGGCAGCCGCCGGCCTCTTCTTCTGCTCCGACCAGTTTGGTCTGCTCGCCAGGGCGATGTTGCCGTGGCGTGGCTGGGCATGGGCAGGCATCCTGCTACTTCCTTTGTGTTGGAGGGCGTGGACTGGATGGAGTGCCGTGTTCATCTGTCCCTCAATTCATTTCCGTGCTGATCTAAAAAAAAAAATTCATTCCCGTGCTGGAGAAATAAGAAACGGCACGTACCAGTGGAGATGTGCTACCTTGGAGCTGTCCGAATGTAGGGAAGTATTGGCGATTTATTTTTCCAAATGACCAAATCCTCGTGGTGGAAGAGTTAATCTATTGAGGCAATGAGTTGGTACACTTTAAATTTACTCAATGCGGTGGAAGATTGGATAAGTGGAATATTTACTTTTTCGAAAATTAAGTTTTTTTGGCTGTTCTTAATTATACATTTTTTTTCGCGAGGCGACATAATTATTTGTAATTCAACCATATGCTCATTTTGTCTAAATCTTCAATCATAGATTGTTGTCTGCTCAAAAGTTGGAATCCTAATTTATTTGCCTCGGTGCCTAGCTACATCGGTAGACCGGCGAGCACGCACACCTGGGCATCGGCGTGAGGTGCTCCTCCTCCCTCCCAACATGACACCTGGAGAAGCCCAACGGACTCCCGCGGTAGCCCAGTGTTGATTCCCAATGTTGCCGGCCAACTGGTGAAGCAGTTGGCACAATGTACAAAATTGTGGAATGGTTTATAGAATATCCAATGTGTACTAGCTTTGAATTTGTTTGAATTCATATTTATAAAAAATAATGATGGCAACCACCATCATTACAAGTTTATTGTATTATAAGACCATGTAGTAAGGGGCTTGTAATCTATAATCTTCTTAAAATTTGGTTATGTTCTTAATGATTAGGAGAAATCATGACGACCATGGATGATGGTGAAAGTGAAGAAGTTTCAACACGGATGATTAAGAGTAGATCATGATGCAACGCACGGGCACTTTTGTTAGTACTAATAAAGGAAGTAAGGTTTCTCCCCAAATTTTCGTCCGTTTTGAGTTTACCCCTATATTTGGAGAAGAATTACGGCAGCTGCCACCGCAATGCTGAAAAACTGCTCGCTTTGTTCTATTCGCCCGAGAAAATCAGCCGGTACCTGTTCGTTGTTCGCTGCTAGGCCGGTCTAATCGAATCGTTGTGCATAGCTGGGCCTTTCTTTTAGGGTGTGTTCGGTTTGGGAATGGAACCGTTCCATCCCTGTGTTCGGTTTGGACAAAAAAATTGTCACGGAACGGTTCCATCCCTGTGTTCGGTTTTGGAATGGGATGAGAATGGAATGGAATGGGTGAGATAGTCACCTGATTAATTATTCTAAACTCGATTAATTATTTGCTAAACTCGATTAATTATTTGCTAAACATGATTAGTACTGCTAAACTTGATTAATTATTGCTAAACTTGGTTAATTAGCACGCAGATCGAGACATTCCACCTCGTCCGGCCGATTTGCCCGGACGGGTGCGTTCCGCATCTGGAAGGAATATTCCCTTTCGAGGAACGGTTCCATTCCATCTTATCCCTGAACCGAACGCGAGAATGGCTCCGAGGAATGGAATGGTTCCATTCCATTCCACCTAATTCCCAAACCGAACACACCCTTAGTCCGGCAGCTACGTTTTCAAATTCCTCTGATGGGCTGAACTGGTTTTATGGGCTACAAGCGCTACAAGCCACGCGATACAGATTTTTAGAATCAGGGAAATTTTACGGTCAATAGTACCACCTCGCTCCCTTGGTCAGACTTCTGCCGATTTATATAGCTTCAAATTGCTGGGAATATCAGCAAGACGTCTCCCAGAATAGCAAGCAGCAAACGATTGCCTCGAATAATGCATGGGCCAATGAGAAAGAAAGCCAAGCCTCCCAAATTATGTACGGTGGTGGTTGCCTAAGAGTTTCCGGTTGCCTAATACAGATGTATATGATGTGAGCCTAATTAAACGCCATAACACGAGCTGCTGCACCATGTATATGGAGTAGCGTTTGCGATAGTTCTGCAATTATGATCTGTGCTTGGGAGGTCTCGATGGATGCCGTGGCCGGCACCAACCAAATCGGCGATTGGAAGCTATTGCACAATAAAGGTTTCAGGAAATGCTGGGTTTGAAAAACATACCGTTCAAATTTGCTCATTGCTATGCCTTTCTTGAGCACAATCCGAAATGGAAGTTGAGAGAACAAGAGGTACCTTAATCGGCGATTGGAAGCTATTGCACAATAAAGGTTTCAGGAAATGCTGGGTTTGAAAAACATACCGTTCAAATTTGCTCATTGCTATGCCTTTCTTGAGCACAATCCGAAATGGAAGTTGAGGGAACAAGAGGTACCTTACGTACAATTTAGTTTATTTATTTTTTGCTCTTCCGCAGCAACGCGCGGGCATTTGTGCTAGTAACTTATAAGGTTTTAAACAATGTGAGTTTCTTAGCGCCATATTTAGGTACCTTGCTTATGTGGTATCCTATTTAATGATGAAAGAGAGTAACGTTGTACTACAACACTTACACACGACCATAGGCAAAAAACATTAGTAATCCAACCACATACTCTGTACATGCGTGAGCCCAAAATCATTAAATTTAGATACAACATTGGAGGACTTGTATGATAAAATCACACTACCTATGATAACGTGCTAAGAACCAACTCATTGTGAAAGCCTTGTTCTACCTTCTTCCTAAATATGAGTAATTTTAGGAGTATAATTTGAACTCACAAACTGTCTAATATTTAGAAATGGAGGTTGTACATGTCAAATAGGTTTCCTTGAACCATGTATTCTTAAAATACAAAATATGAAGAAATCAATAAGATAAAATTAAAATGTTGTATTAATTTTGTTTACAAGAATTTGCACACGTGGCTAGCTAAACATAGATAAACACATTTTTCCCCAATGTTCACGGGCCAATAAATTGTAATGCAAGAAAAAAGTTCTAAAACCATAGATATACACACAAATTAAGCCTTTCCAAATTTTGAGATGAACTTGTGTTGAGTTTTTTTTGTTACCGTTGGATTTCAGCGCCTATGTGCATCTTAATTATGCAGAGACCGAATGTAATGGTTAAATAAACTTCTTAAGTACACATAAATTAAGCATGCCTGGCTGCTCCCCATGCCTCCACCCATGATCACGATCTCTGTGATGTGTTGTAATCACACATGGACCCATTCTTAATGCAATTGCTTATTTGAATAATCTTGTTGGTTCTAGTTTAAGGTGATCTGGTGCGCCAAGTTATATTGTGTTTGTTTTCTTTATGTATGCATTGTTTGTAACATGCTTCCCCCAAAGGCACATACGAAGAGATTAGGAGTTTTTATTTGTTTAGGAGTGTCGGTTACCCACGAATCTTAATGCCTAGTTTCGGTGTTCAAGACTTAATCGCTTGTTTTATAGTCAGGAATGGTTAGTGACGGGAAGGGGGCTTTGAGTTGAATTGCCGCAGAATGTGAGAACGGTAGTGAGGTTAGAGAAATTTCCTGAGAGGCGAGACCTAGATGCCAGTTTATCTCGAGCAATCATATGTTAAGTTTTTTTTGGTTCCTTTATTTTAATGTTTGTTTTAGCACTCTTTCGTTCGTAGGTTATATCTTTCCAACGTTAAGTTGTTCTTTGGTAACCGATAAAGTATACTATTTCTAAATTACGGTTTAAGTGTGAGCGCATCTACATTAGGTGACAAACATAGTTACATGGTTGGTAAACACCTTCCTCTGCTCCCTTGGTTTGATAATTGGGTTAAATACTTCCCATGAATATGGTCCGGAGAATTTTGACCTTCCCTTAGCACTATCCAATTAAACCCACAACATGTTGAGTCGATTCGACGGATATGGACCGGAGAATGTTATGCACGATTTTCTTACAAGATCTAGTTCCACACATGCCGCCCAAAGTTTGAGGCCGACAAACTTAGTGTGCTCATGTACGACCCAAATGCAAGCGTCTTTAATAGCTCATATTGTGTACTAGGATCCTTACTATAGCCTACCTCGTTGTTTGCGGTTGTCCCCATGACCTAATATGTCCACTACATAGGCCCAAATAACCCCGAAAGAACCTTTAAGGTTCACAAGTTCTCCACCTTTGCAAAGAGTGCCCATTCAACGTCGCAGCGTGGAGGCGAATGAAAGTTTGGTAGGAAATACTCTATTAATGTCTATGTGTGTGAGCATCCATTGATCAATTATTACTAGTGACAGTGCATCTAGTGCCCTCTGATGCGCGTAGATGTACACGTCCATTGGGAACCCCAAGAGGAAGGTATGATGCGCACAGTGGCAAGTTTCCTTCAGTAAGAAACCAAGGTTTAATCGGACCAGTAGGAGTCAAGAAGCACGTTGAAGGTTGATGGTGGCGAAATGTGATGCGGCGCAACACCGTGGATTCCGCGCCAACGTGGAACCCGCACAACACAACCAAAGTACTTTGCCCCAACGAAACAATGGAGGTTGTCAATCTCACCGGCTTGCTCGTAACAAAGGATTAACTCGTATTGTGTGGAAGATGATTGTTTGCGAAGAAAACAGTAAAGAACAATTGCAGTAGATTGTATGCGATGTAAAGAATAGGACCGGGGTCCACAGTTCACTAGAGGTGTCTCTCCCATAAGATTAAAGCATGTTGGGTGAACAAATTACAGTCGGGCAATTAACAAATAGAAAAGGGCATAACAATGCATATACATGATATGATAAATATAGTGAGATTTAATCAGGGCATTACGACAAAATATATAGACCGCCATCCAGCATGCATCTATGCCTAAAAAGTCCACCTTCAGGTTATCATCCGAACCCTTCCAGTATTAAGTTGCAAGCAACAGACAATTGCATTAAGTATGGTGCGTAATGTAATCAACAACTACATCCTTAGACATAGCATCAATGTTTTATCCCTAGTGGCAACAAGACATCCACAACCTTAGAACTTTCTCGTCATCGTCCCGCATTTAATGGAGGCATGAACCCACTATCGAGCATAAATACTCCCTCTTGGAGTTAAGAGCAAAAACTTGGCCAGAGCCTCTACTAATAACGGAGAGCATGCAAGATCATAAACAACACATAGGTAATAGATTGATAATCACCATAACATAGTATTCTCTATCCATCGGATCCCGACAAACACAACATATAGTATTACAGATAGATGATCTTGATCATGTTAGGCAGCTCACAAGATCCAACAATGAAGCACATAAGGAGAAGACGACCATCTAGCTACTGCTATGGATCCATAGTCCAGGGGTGAACTACTCACTCATCACTCCGGAGGCGATCATGGCGATGAAGAGTCCTCCGGGAGATGATTCCCCTCTCCGGCAGGGTGCCGGAGGCGATCTCCTGAATCCCCCGAGATGGGATTCGCGGCGGCGGCGTCTCCGGAAGGTTTTCCGTATCGTGGCTCTCGGTCCAGAGGGTTTCGCGACGAAGACTTTAAGTAGGCGGAAGGGCAACGCGGGGGGCCACACGAGGGCCCCACACACCAGGCCGGCGCGGCCAGGGCCTAGGCCGCGCCGCCCTAGTGTGGCGGCGCCTCGTGGCCCCACTTCCTTTCCCCCTCGGTCTTCTGGAAGCTTCGTGCAAAAATAGGACCCTGGGCGTTGATTTCGTCCAATTCCGAGAATATTTCCTTACTAGGATTTCTGAAACCAAAAACAGACAGAAAACAAGAACTTGGCTCTTCGGCATCTTGTTAATAGGTTAGTGCCGGAAAATGCATAAATACGACATATAATGTGTATAAAACATGTAGATATCATCAATAATGTAGCATGGAACATAAGAAATTATCGATACGTTGGAGACGTATCAGCATCCCCAAGCTTAGTTCTGCTCGTCCCGAGCAGTAAACGATAACAAGGATAATTTCTGGAGTGACATGCCATCATAATCTTGATCATACTATTGTAAACATATGTAATGAATGCAGCGATCAAAACAATGGTAATGACATGAGTAAACAAATGAATCATAAAGCAAAGACTTTTCATGAATAGTACTTCAAGACAAGCATCAATAAGTCTTGCATAAGAGTTAACTCATAAAGCAATAAATCAAAGTAAAGGTGTTGAAGCAACACAAAGGAAGATTAAGTTTCAGCGGTTGCTTTCAACTTATAACATGTATATCTCATGGATAGTGTCAATGTAAAGTAATATAACAAGTGCAATATGCAAGTATGTAGGAATCAATGCACAGTTCACACAAGTGTTTGCTTCTTGAGGTGGAGAGAGATAGGTAAACTGACTCAATAATAAAAGTAAAAGAATGGTCCTTCAAAGAGGAAAGCATCGATTGCTATATTTGTGCCAGAGCTTTTATTTTGAAAACATGAAACAATTTTGTCAACGGTAGTAATAAAGCATATGAGTTATGTAAATTATATCTTACAAGTTGCAAGCCTCATGCATAGTATACTAATAGTGCCCGCACCTTGTCCTAATCAGCTTGGACTACCGGATCATCGCAATACACATGTTTCAACCAAGTGTCACAAAGGGGTACCTCCATGCCGCCCGTACAAAGGTCTAAGGAGAAAGCTCGCATTTTGGATTTCTCGCTTTTGATTATTCTCAACTTAGACATCCATACCGGGACAACATGGACAACAGATAATGGACTCCTCTTTAATGCATAAGCATGTGGCAACAATTAATGTTCTCATATGAGATTGAGGATATATGTCCAAAACTGAAACTTCCACCATGATTCATGGCTTTAGTTAGCGGCCCAATGTTCTTCTCTAACAATATGCATGCTCCAACCATTAAGGTGGTAGATCTCTCTTACTTCGGACAAGACGGACATGCATAGCAACTCACATGATATTCAACAAAGAATAGTTGATGGCGTCCCCGTAAGCATGGTTATCGCGCAACAAGCAACTTAATAAGAGATAAAGTGCATAAGTACATATTCAATACCACAATAGTTTTTAAGGCTATTTTGTCCCATGAGCTATATATTGCAAAGGTGAATGATGGAATTTTAAAGGTAGCACTCAAGCAATTTACTTTGGAATGGCGGAGAAATACCATGTAGTAGGTAGGTATGGTGGACACAAATGGCATAGTGGTTGGCTCAAGGATTTTGGATGCATGAGAAGTATTCCCTCTCGATACAAGGTTTAGGCTAGCAAGGTTATTTGAAGCAAACTCAAGGATGAACCGGTGCAGCAAAACTCACATAAAAGCCATATTGTAAACATTATAAGACTCTACACCGTCTTCCTTGTTGTTCAAAACTCAATACTAGAAATTATCTAGACCTTAGAGAGACCAAATATGCAAACCAAATTTTAGCAAGCTCTATGTATTTCTTCATTAATGGTGCAAAGTATATGATGCAGGAGCTTAAACATGAGCACAACAATTGGCAAGTATCACATTATCCAAGACATTTTAGAATTACTACATGTAGCGTTTCCCGATTCCAACCATATAACAATTTAACGAAGAAATTTCAACCTTCGCCTTGAACATTATGAGTAAAGCCTAAGGACATATTTGTCCATATGCAACAGCGGAGCGTGTCTCTCTCCCACACGATGAATGCTAGGATCCATTTTATTCAAACAAACACGAAACAAAACAAACCGACGCTCCAAGTAAAGAACATAAGATGTGATCGAATAAAAATATAGTTTCAGGGGAGGAACTCGATGATGTTGTCGATGAAGAAGGGGATGCCTTGGGCATCCCTAAGCTTAGACGCTTGAGTCTTCTTAAAATATGCAGGGATGAACCACGGGGGCATCCCCAAGCTTAGAGCTTTCACTCCTCTTGATCATAGTATATCATACTCCTCTCTTGACCCTTAAAAACTTCCTTCACACCAAACTTCAAGCAAACTCATTAGAGGGTTAGTGCACAATTAAAATTCACATATTCAGAGGTGACACAATCATTCTTAACACTTCTGGACATTGCACAAAGCTACTGGACATTAATGGATCAAAGAAATTCATCCAACATAGCGAATACGACAATGCGAAATAAAAGGCAGAATCTGTCAAAAACAGAACAGTCCGTAAATACGAAACTGAAAGGGGCACTATACTTGCTCAAATGGAAAAACTCAAAACTAATGAAAGTTGCGTACATATCTGAGGATCACGCTCGTAAATTTGCAGATTTGTTCGAATTTTTTACAGAGACTTATGCCAGAATTCGTGACAGACAGCAATGCTGTTTCTGCGCAGCGATCCCAAATATAACATCAACTTTAGCATAGAAACTTTACTTGGCACAAAAACATGATAAGGAGAGGTTGCTACAGTAGTAAAAAACTTCCAAGACTCAACAAAACAAAAATTGCTGTAGTAAAATAAACACATGGGTTATCTCCCAAGAAGTGCTTTTCTTTAACGCCTTTCCCTAGGCGCAGAAAGTGCAAATCAAGTAACATCAAGAGTAGAAGCATCAACATCATAACTTGTTCTAATAATAGAATCAAAAGGCAACTTCATTCTATTTCTAGGGAAGTGTTCCATACCTTTCTTGAGAGGAAATTGATATCTAATATTACCTTCCTTCATATCAATAACAGCACCAATGGTTCGAGGAAAAGGTCTTCCCAACACAATAGGATAAGATGCATTGCATTCGATATCCAAGACAACAAAATCAACGGGGACAAGGTTATTGTTAACCGTAATGCGCACATTATCAATCCTCCCCAAAGGTTTCTTTTTAACATTATCGGCAAGATTAACATCCAAATAACAATTCTTCAATGGTGGCAAGTCAAGCATATCATAAATCTTTTTAGGCATAACAGAGATACTTGCACCAAGATCACATAAAGCATTACATTCAAAGTCATTGAATCTCATTTTAATGATGGGCTCCCAACCATCTTCTAACTTTCTAGGAATAGAAGTTTCAAGTTTTAGTTTCTCTTCTCTAGCTTTTATGAGAGCATTCGTAATATGTTTTGTAAAGGCCAAATTTATAGCACTAGCATTAGGACTTTTAGCAAGTTTTTGTAAGAACTTTATTACTTCAGAGATGTGACAATCATCAAAATCTAAATCATTATGAGCTACAGCAATGGGATCATTGTCCCCAAGGTTGGAAAAAATTTCAGCAGTTTTATCACAAGCAGTTTCAGCAGTTTTAGCAATTTCAGGCAGTTTTGTACGCTTTGCATTAGGAGTAGAAACATTGCCAACACCAATTATTTTACCATTGATAGTAGGAGGTGCAGCAACATGTGAAGAATTAACATTACTAGTGGTGGTAATAGTCCAAACTTTAGCTATATTATTCTCTTTAGCTTGTTTTTCATTTTCTTCTCTATCCCACCTAGCACGCAATTCAGCCATTAATCTTATATTCTCATTAATTCTAACTTGGATGGCATTTGCTGTAGTAGTAATCTTATTATCAATATCCTCATTAGGCATAACTTTCAATTTTAATAGATCAACATCGGAGGCAAGTCTATCAACTCTAGAAGCAATAATATCAATTTTATCAAGCTTTTCCTCAACAGCATTTGTTAAAAGCAGTTTGTGTACTAATAAATTCTTTAAGCATGGCTTCAAGACCAGGGGGTACACTCCTATTATTGTTGTAAGAATTCCCATAAGAATTACCATAACCATTACCATTAGCGTAAGGATATGACCTATAGTTATTACAGAGTTGTTCCTATAAGCATTGTTGTTGAAATTATTATTTTTAATGAAATTCACATCAACATTTTCTTCTTGAGCAACCAATGAAGCTAAAGGAACATTATTTGGATCAACATTAGATCTACCATTCACAAGCATAGACATAATCACATCAATTTTATCACTCAAGGAAGAGGTTTCTTCAACAGAATTTACCTTCTTACCTTGTGGAGCTCTTTCCGTGTGCCATTCAGAGTAATTTATCATCATATCATCAAGAAGCTTCGTAGCCGCCCTCAAAGTGATGGACATAAAGGTACCTCCAGCAGCTGAATCATATAAATTCCGCAAAGAAAAATTTAGTCCTGCATAGAAGGTTTGGATGATCATCCAAGTAGTCAGTCCATGGGTTGGGCAATTCTTTACCAAAGATTTCATTCTCTCCCATGCTTGAGCAACATGTTCAGTATCTAATTGCTTAAAATTCATTATGCTACTTCTCAAAGATATAATTTTAGCGGGAGGATAATATCTACCAATAAAAGCATCCTTACATTTAGTCCATGAATCAATACTATTCTTAGGCAAAGATAGCAACCAATCTTTAGCTCTTCCTCTTAATGAGAAAGGAAACAATTTCAATTTAATAATATCACCATCTACATCCTTATACTTTTGCATTTCACAAAGTTCAACAAAATTATTAAGATGGGCAGCAGACATCATCGGAACTAACACCGTGAAAATTGATCTCTCATAACAAGGTTCAAGTAAAGCGAGTTTAATTTCAAAGAATTCTGCTCGTAGTAGCAGGTGGAGCAATAGGTGTGCATAGGAAATCATTATTATTTGTGTTTGTGAAGTCACATAACTTAGTATTTTCAGGGGTATTCATTTTAGCAACGGTAAATAAAACAAACTAGATAAAGTAAATGCAAGTAACTAATTTTTTGTGTGTTTTTGATATAGAGAACAAGACAGTAAATAAAGTAAAACTAGCAACTAATTTTTTTGTATTTTGTTTAGGTGCAGCAAACAAAGTAGTAAATAAAATTAAGCAAGACAAAAACAAAGTAAAGAGATTGGGAAGTGGAGACTCCCCTTGCAGCGTGTCTTGATCTCCCCGGCAACGGCGCTAGAAATTTGCTTGATGCGTGATACGTCTCCAACGTATCGATAATTTCTTATGTTCCATGCTACTTTATTGATGATACCTACATGTTTTATGCACATTATATGTCGTATTTACGCATTTTCTGGAACTAACCTATTAACAAGATGCCGAAGAGCCGATCTTGTCTAGTCATCGTTTTTGGTTTCGAAATCCTAGTAAGGAAATATTCTCGGAATTGGACGAAATCTTCGCCCGTGGTCCTATTTTTGCACGGAGCTTCCGGAAGACCGAAGAGGGAAGGAAGTGGGGCCACGAGGCGCCGACACCATAGGGCGGCGCGGCCCGGGCCCCGGCCGCGCCGGCCCGTGGTGTGGGCCCCTCGCGCCGCCTCTTGACCTCGCCCTTTCGCCTACTTAAAGCCCCCGTCGCGAAACCCCCGAGTACCGAGAGCCACGATACGGAAAACCTTCCAGAGACGCCGCCGCCGCGAATCCCATCTCGGGGGATTCGGGAGATCGCCTCCGCACCCTGCCGGAGAGGGGATTCATCTCCCGGAGGACTCTTCATCGCCATGATCGCCTCCGGAGTGATGAGTGAGTAGTTTACCCCTGGACCATGGGTCCATAGCATTAGCTAGATGGTCGTCTTCTCCTTGTTGTGCTTCATTGTTGGATCTTGTGAGCTGCCTAACATGATCAAGATCATCTATCTCGTAATACTATATGTTGTGTTTGTCGGGATCCGATGGATAGAGAATACTATGTTATGGTGATTATCAATCTATTGTTTATGTGTTGTTTATGATCTTGCATGCTCTCCGTTATTAGTAGAGGCTCTGGCCAAGTTTGTACTCTTAACTCCAAGAGGGAGTATTTATGCTCGATAGTGGGTTCATGCATTCATTGACACCTGGGACAGTGACGAAAAGTTCTAAGGTTGTGATGTGTTGTTGCCACTAGGGATAAAACATTGATTCTATGTCTAAGGATGTAGTTGTCGATTACATTACGCACCATACTTAATGCAATTGTCTGTTGCTTTGCAACTTAATTGATATGGGGTGGCCCGATCTTCTCAGTAAGCAATAGTGGTGATGATGATCACGGGGTGATGGCAGCGGAGAAACACGACGATGTAGTGGATGATAACTTGTATGACGCAACGAGATCTCTCGATTGGTCCCCGTCGCCGGATGCAACAGCTCTCAACCCCGCAAGATATTCGCAACTCCACACACTTGCGCACGTAGCCGCCGACCACGAAGCGGTAAGTTGCAACCGTCTAATTCCCAATGGAACAACGAGATCACACAAGACTTAAACAGGATCTACACAATATCCAAGCAATATGGTGTAGGGAATTCAATAGTTTTGCAGAGCAAACAACTAAGAACTAGGGTTTATCTTAAACGTGGTCTAAAACAGCTAGGGGGTCGTCCAAGGCACTTATATAGGCGGCCGGACGAGTTCTGGTCGAAAAGATACAAGTAAAACCGACCCGCAATAGATCTGGTCGAGACAGACTCGGACATGTCCGTGCCGGGGTCCGGTCGACCGGGCCGTGGACCGGCCGGTCCGGTTTGTGGTCCGGTCAACCGGGCCGTGGACCGGGCTGTCCGGTCAGCGGTCCGGTCAACCGGGCTGTAGACCGGAAACCGCGAAGTTTCCGGTTTCCGTCCGGTACGAGGGGCTTCCTCCGGTTGACGTCCGGTTTGCGACCGGTCGACCGGACCGGAACCGGGCTGGCCGGTCCGGAGGCCGGTCTGACCGGGTCTCGGACCGGCCTGGACTTCTTCTTCTCCTCTCGCGCATGCCTCCCGCTCCTCCCTCGCGCGTCCATGAGATATCTTCATGTCCAGCTCCATGTCCAGCCTTCACGGCCATCTTGACGTCCGTCTTCATGTCCAGCTGCTCCTCTCCTCGTGCGATGCTCGTCTCCTCTTGATACCCGATGATACATAAGTAATAGGACTTAGGCAGTATAAAGTTCTCATCAATCAAAGTATCGTTTAGAAACAAGTTCACTCGTTGTTTAAGTAGCTTCGCACGAGCTCGTGTTATTGGTCCAATCCTAACTTCGTTGGACTTGAGCTTCACAACAGGTTCATCTTCAGTTGGTAATGATGGAGGTAGTAGTGAGGTAGGGATGTCCTCATCATCTCCCCCCCTTCAAAAGGTGTCGACCCCGACGCTCCAAGGTCTTCTCCGTCATATGGTGTCAAATCAGCAACATTGAAAGAATTACTGACACCAAATTCATCCTCTGGAAGATCTATCGAGTATGCATTATCATTGATCTTGGCAAGCACTTTGTAAGGACCATCACCACGAGGCTTCAACTTAGACTTCCGTAGCTTCGGGAACCTATCCTTGCGAAAATGTACCCAAACCAAATCACCAGGCTTGAACAACATCTCTTTGCGCTTCTTATTCATCCTTGCAGCATTGCTCTTGCCTTTCTTCTCAATCAACTCTTTAGTCTTCTCATGAATCTTCTTCACATAATCTGCCCTCTTTGATGCCTCCATATTAACTCTCTCATGTATGGGCAAAGGCAACAAGTCAAGTGGAGTAATGGGTTTGAAACCATACACCACCTCAAAAGGACATAGCTCCGTGGTAGAATGTACCGCCCTGTTGTAAGCAAACTCCACATGCGGCAAGCACTCTTCCCACTCCTTCAGGTTCTTCTTGATCATGGATCTCAATAGTTGTGACAATGTTCTATTCACCACTTCAGTTTGACCATCAGTTTGGGGATGACAAGTAGTGATGAACAGTAGCTTCGTCCCCAGCTTTCTCCAAAGCGTCTTCCGTAAGTAGCTCATAAACTTCACGTCACGATCGTAAACAATAGTCTTCGGGACTCCATGTAGACGTACAATCTCCCCGAAAAACAGAGTTAGCAATATGCGACACATCGTCGCTCTTGTGGCAGTGCAATAAAGTGTGACATCTTAGAAAATCTATCCACTACCACAAATATAGAATCATGGCCTCTCTTAGTACGCGGCAAACCCAACACAAAATCCATACTAATATCCTCCCATGGTGTAGTAGGTGCCGGTAAAGGAGTATACAAACCGTGAGGCTTCAGCTTGGACTTAGACTTGTTGCAAGTAATGCATCTTCGCACATATCTATCCACGTCCCGCCTCATCTTTGGACAATAAAAGTGGTCAGCCTAGCATGAGTAGCGTCTTCTCACGCCCAAAGTGACCCATCAAACCTCCGACATGTGATTCCCGCAATAAGAGCAAACGCACGGACGATTCCGGAACACATAGTTTGTTAGCCCTAAACAAGAAACCATCATGTATGTGATATTTTTCCCATGCTTTACCAAGAGCACATAAGCGATATGGTTCAGCAAAATCATGATCGAGTGGCATACAAATCACATAGTATCTCTAAACCAGGAATTTTAACATCAAGTTGAGTTAATAGCATATTCTTCCTAGATAGAGCATCAGCAACAATATTATCTTTTCCCTTCTTATGCTTAATAATGTATGGAAAAGACTCAATAAACTCAACCCACTTAGCTAGACGCTTATGCAAAGTAGATTGGGCTTTCAGTATTTCAAAGCTTCATGATCGGAATGTATGATAAACTCTTTTGGCCACAAGTAATGTTGCCAAACCTCAAGAACTCTAATTAAAGCATACAATTATTTATCATATATAGGATAGTTCAACTTAGCACCGTAAAGTTTCTCGAAAAATATGCAATTGGGCGACCCTCTTGCATCAACACACCACCAATTCCAATACCACTAGCATCACATTCAATCTCAAATTGCTTATTGAAATCAGGAAGTGCAAGTAACGGTGCAGAAGTTAACAATCGTTTTAGTTCATCAAATGCATGATCTTGGGCTGCGCCCCACTCAAAGACAACACCCTTTTTAGTCAAATCATTCAAAGGTGCAGCAATAGTAGAAAAATTGGGCACAAAACGGCGATAAAACCCAGCCTAGACCATGAAAACTTCTAACTTGACTCACATTCATGGGAGTAGGCCAATTTTGAATAGCTTCAATTTTAGACACATCTACTTCTACTCCATGCTTAGAGACAACATAACCCGTAAATATGACCTTATCTTTGCAAAATGTGCACTTCTCAAGATTTCCATAGAGTTGATTATCACGCAACACTTGCAAAACATGTCGAATATGTATAGTATGATCAGATTCATTGCGGCTGTAGATTAATATGTCATCAAAATACACAACCACAAATTTGCCAATAAAGTCACGCAAAACATGGTTCATCAGTCTCATGAAAGTGCTAGGTGCATTAGTTAAACCAAAAGGCATTACTAACCACTCATATAAACCAAATTTTGTTTTAAAGGCTGTTTTCCACTCATCCCCTTCTTTCATCCTAATTTGATGATAACCACTACGCAAATCAATTTTAGAGAACACAACGAAGCACCACTCAATTCATCTAACATATCCTCTAAACGGGGAATAGGATGACGATATCGAATAGTAATGTTGTTTATAGCTCTACAATCTACGCACATACGCCAAGTACCATCTTTCTTAGGAACTAGAATAACAGGAAACAGCACAAGGACTAAGGCTTATGCGAATATAACCTTTGTCGAGTAGCGCTTGTACTTGCTTCTGTATCTCTTTCGTCTCTTCGGGATTAGTGCGATATGGCGCCCTATTGGGCAGCGATGCTCCGGGAATCAAGTCAATTTGATGCTCAATACCTCGCAATGGTGGAAGTCCTGCGGGTACCTCCTCCGGAAACACGTCACCAAATTCCTGCAAAACATTAGAAACACCAAGAGGAAGAGGGGTCATGTCGTTAGAAACCAAAACCGTACCCCTGTACAAAAGCACAAGAGGCATGGCCGTAGGATCCTCACTAAATTCTCTCATGTCTTCTTTGGTGGCTAATGAGACTAAGGAATTCACTCTCTCACTTTTCGTTATATCACTCACGACATTACAATTCTCTCGCCTATCTAGAGGGGCATCCTCCAAATTCACTTCAATCTTCTGACGAGACTCATTGACAATTTGTTGTGGTGACATAGGCTGTAAGTTAATTTTCTTGCCCTTGTACTCCAAGTGATATGTATTGGCACGGCCATTGTGTTGTACAGAACGGTCATAGAGACAAGGCCGACCCAATAAGAGGTGACAAACCGTCATAGGAACCACATCAAAATCAATGCAATCCTTATACGGTCCAATCGCAAACTCAACACGCACCATGTGGTTTACCTTCATCTCACCATTGTCGCTCAACCACTGGAATATAATATGGATGCGGGTGCGGTAGATACTTCAACTTCAGCTTGGTACATAACTCCTTGCTTGCTAAATTGCGGCAACTCCCGCCATCAATAATGACCTTGCAAGCCTTGTCAGGTCCAACTAAAGCTTTGGTTTGGAACAAATTGCAGCGCTGAGTAGATGCACTAGGCAACACATTAAGAGCACGCTGCGACACAACAATGGTGCGAGCATCAGAAGGATATGCATCTTCACCATCAGTGTCATAGTCATCATTGTCTGGAGCATTTAGATCAACATCATCTCCAGTCTCATATTCATTGTCCTCATTGATAAACATGACTTTGCGGTTAGGACAATCTCTCTTGAAGTGACCCTTGCCACCACATGTATGGCAAAGCATATCGCGGTTGCGCGTTGTAGACACACCAGAACCACTCGTACTTGCAGCAGATTCGGACTTCTTTGCATTAGATACATTGGAGACCGGTTTGCTAGGCGGAGTAGAGTAAGGAGCGGAGCGCGTCAAAGGCGCCGGCGCTGTAGAGGGCGCACAGGGTGTAAAACGCCCAGCTCCCGTAGCACGTCCTTTAACCTTTGCTTCTTCTGCCAACTGTGATTCAGCTTCTCTTGCATGATGTAACAATTGATTCATATTGATGTAGGTGTAATGACGAACAATGCCTTTAACATCATACTTCAATCCATTGAGAAAACGCTGCATTGTCATCTCTAGAGACTCACGGACACGACCACGCCGCATAAGCATCTCCATCTCCATGTAGTACTCATCAACAAGTCTTCACACCTTGCCTCAATAGTGTTAGCTTATCAAATATGTTCCGCATGTAATTGGTAGGCACAAATCGAGAAGTCATAACCTCCTTCATTGCATGCCATGTACGGATAGGCTGTGCACCATCTTCGTCGCGGTTACGAACCAAAGAATCCCACCAACGCAATGCATAACCATCAAATTCGAAGACGCAAGCTTGATCTTCCTATCTTCAGAGTAGTGTGGATGTAGGCTCCATAATTTCTCAATCTTGAGCTCCCAAGTGAGGTATTCTTCAACATCAGCTCCTCCTTCAAACTTGGGTATGGAAAACTTAGGCTTACCCAATCCATCTTCTTCATCTTGTCCACGACCATTGCGGCCAAGTGGAACCCAGACCACGAGGACGATGACCACGAGGCGCACCACGAGCATTGTGTGCGTCATCTTCAAGCTCAGGATCTTCATCATCTTCTTGTTGTTGTTGTTGTAGTACATCAAGTTCTCAATAGCGAGACGCATATCCGCAATATTGCGCCGTATATCCGTCATTTGATCGCACAACCCAGTGACGGTGACATTAGTAGCATCCAGCGTTTGTTTGATCTCGTCAACTGTACCCTTAAGCTCATCATCCTTAGTGCGGAATTCACGTCGCATCTCATTACGAAGAGCTTCATACTCCCTCCATGTGATGATATCTGCCGAATTCTTGTTTTCCTGGTTAACAATCTTATTATCACTAGCAGACATGATTAGTAGGTTAGTGCACTAAATCAAAAATATATGGTGGTACTCTCACAACTCACTCAAAACTCGATAAGAAAAGGAAATCTTACCGTTCCAAAGTAAATTAGTGTTGCTTACCACTTGTAGTAACAGCTAGTGCACGGAAGTAGCGAAGCGAATATCAAGGGTATAAGAACAATCACACGACAAAGCAGGGTATATGTGGGGCTGTAAGGTAGGCTACCTATTTGCACCAATAACAAGCTCTAGCGCTGACCGTAGACAACCAAAGATACTCACGCAAGGCGATATAATGGGGCAATGCAACTATATGGAGGAAAGGTTGCAATGCACAAGAGAGACGCTAGCAAAGCTCAATGAGACAGGCACAAGATTGCTCAACTACCGATGCAAGAAAGAAAACTTAGGCCTTTCACTTGATTTCAACTAGCACACACTTTTCTTTTTGTATTTTCTTTTTGTAACACACGCAGCTATGTAGCTCTTTTTGCTTCTTTTCAATTTTCTCTTTTTTTTTTGATTTTATGACTCAACTCCTTGATAACACGGCCAACAAGATATGCAAAGCACCAAAACCCGAATGAGCAGCCTGTCGAGCGGTAAAACTAGTCTCTTCTGGGGAAGTTCCTAGTCACGTATATCGAAAGGCTGTAGCTATGGTTTGGACAACACACTGTATACTATGTGGACTCGGAGTAAACAAAAACTGACTCTAGATGATAAACTAGATGATAGAGAAAAACTCAAACCCTAACAATTCTACTAGAAGAAAGATAAAGTTACGCAAAAACAACTACGAAAAGCAACTAAAACTCGAAATTAGTGCAAGCTATGGCTATGGCAAACCCTAACCCTAAATATTTTTGGCTTTTTCTGGATAGGAAAACACTCACAACTCAACTTATGGGGTGGATTGTGGATGGCTTACCGAGGAAAACTGGAAATCTGATACCAAGATGATATGGGGTGGCCCGATCTTCTCAGTAAGCAATAGTGGTGATGATGATCACGGGGTGATGGCAGCGGAGAAACACGACGATGTAGTGGATGATAACTTGTATGACGCAACGAGATCTCTCGATTGGTCCCTGTCGCCAGATGCAACAGCTCTCAACCCTGCAAGATATTCGCAACTCCACACACTTGCGCACGTAGCCGCCGACCACGAAGCGGTAAGTTGCAACCGTCTAATTCCCAATGGAACAACGAGATCACACAAGACTTAAACAGGATCTACACAATATCCAAGCAATATGGTGTAGGGAATTCAATAGTTTTGCAGAGCAAACAACTAAGAACTAGGGTTTATCTTAAACGTGGTCTAAAACAGCTAGGGGGTCGTCCAAGGCACTTATATAGGCGGCCGGGACGAGTTCTGGTCGAAAAGATACAAGTAAAACCGACCCAGAATAGATCTGGTCGAGACAGACTCGGACATGTCCGGTCTGGGGTCCGGTCGACCGGGCTGTGGACCGGCCGGTCCGGTTTGTGGTCCGGTCAACCGGGCTGTGGACCGGGCTGTCCGGTCAGCGGTCCGGTCAACCGGGCTGTAGACCGGAAAACTGCGAAGTTTCCGGTTTCCATCCGGTACGAGGGGCTTCCTCCGGTTGACGTCCGGTTTGCGACCGGTCGACCGGGCCAGGAACCGGGCTGGCCGGTCTGGAGGCCGGTCTGACCGGGTTCTGGACTGGCCTGGACTTCTTCTTCTCCTCTCGCGCATGCCTCCCGCTCCTCCCTCGCGCGTCCATGAGATATCTTCATGTCCAGCCTCCATGTCCAGCCTTCACGGCCATCTTGACGTCCGTCTTCATGTCCAGCCTGCTCCTCTCCTCGTGCGATGCTCGTCTCCTCTTGATACCTGATGATACATAAGTAATAGGACTTAGGCAGTATAAAGTTCTCATCAATCAAAGTATCGTTTAGAAACAAGTTCACCTGTTGTTTAAGTAGCTTCGCACGAGCTCGTGTTATTGGTCCAATCCTAACTTCGTTGGACTTGAGCTTCACAGCAGGTTCATCTTCAGTTGGTAATGACGGAGGTAGTAGTGAGGTAGGGATGTCCTCATCATTAATACTGAATGGGGTTCGGATGATAACCTGAAGGTGGACTTTTTAGGCATAGATGCAGTTGGATGGCGGTCTATGTACTTTGTCGTAATGCCCGGATTAAATCTCACTATATTTATCATATCATGTATATGCATTGTTATGCCTTTCTCTATTTGTCAATTGCCCGACTGTAATTTGTTCACCCAACATGCTTTCATCTTATGGGAGAGACACCTCTAGTGAACTGTGGACCCCGATCCTATTCTTTACATAGCATACAATCTACTGCAATTATGTTTTACTATTTTCTTGCAAACAATCATTTTCCACTCGATACGTTTAATCCTTTGTTACAGCAAGCCGGTGAGATTGACAACCTCACTCGTTTCGTTGGGGCAAAGTACTTTGGTTTTGTTGTGCAGATTCCACGTTGGCGCCGGAATCCCCGTTGTTGCGCCGCATCACATTTCGCCACCATCAACCTTCAACGTGCTTCTTGGCTCCTCCCGGTTCGATTAAACCTTGGTTTCTTTCTGAGGGAAAACTTGCTACCGTGCGCATCATACCTTCCTCTTGGGGTTCCCAACGAACGTGTGAGTTACACGCCATCAAGCTCTTTTTCTGGCGCCGTTGTCGGGGAGATCAAGACACGCCGCAAGGGGAGTCTCCACTTCTCAATCTCTTTACTTTGTTTTTGTCTTGCTTTATTTTATTTACTACTTTGTTTGCTGCACCTAAACAAAACACACAAAAAATTAGTTGCTAGTTTTACTTTATTTATTGTCTTGCTCTCCATATCGAAAACACACAAAAAATTAGTTACTTGCATTTACTTTATCTAGTTTGTTTTATTTACTGTTGCTAAAATGAATACTCCTGAAAATACTAAGTTGTGTGACTTCACAAATGCAAATAATAATGATTTCCTATGCACACCTATTGCTCCACCTGCTACTACAGCAGAATTCTTTGAAATTAAACCGGCTTTATCGAATTTGGTTATGAGAGATCAATTTTCCGGTGTTAGTTCCGATGATGCTGCTTGCCCATCTCAATAATTTTGTTGAACTTTGTGAAATGCAAAAGTATAAGGATGTAGATGGTGATATTATTAAATTGAAAGTATTTCCTTTCTCATTAAGAGGAAGAGCTAAAGATTGGTTGCTATCTTTGCCTAAGAATAGTATTGATTCATGGACTAAATGTAAGGATGCTTTTATTGGTAGATATTATCCTCCCGCTAAAATTATATCTTTGAGAAGTAGCATAATGAATTTTAAGCAATTAGATACTGAACATGTTGCTCAAGCATGGGAGAGAATGAAAACTTTGGTAAAGAATTGCCCAACCCATGGACCGACTACTTGGATGATCATCCAAACCTTCTATGCAGGACTAAATTTTTCTTCGCTGAATTTATTGGATTCAGCTGCTTGGAGGTACCTTTATGTCCATCACATTGGGGGCGGCTACAAAACTTCTTGATGATATGATGATAAATTACTCTGAATGGCACACGGAAAGAGCTCCACAAGGTAAGAAGGTAAATTCTGTTGAATAAACCTCTTCCTTGAGTGATAAGATTGATGTGATTATGTCTATGCTTGTGAATGGTAGATCTAATGTTGATCCAAATAATGTTCCTTTAGCTTCATTGGTTGCTCAAGAAGAAAATGTTGATGTGAATTTCATTAAAAATAATAATTTCAACAACAATGCTTATAGGAACAACTCTGGTAATAACTATAGACCATATCCTTCTGCTAATGGTAATGGTTATGGTAATTCTTATGGGAATTCTTACAATAATAATAGGAGTGTACCCTCTGGTCTTGAAGCCATGCTTAAAGAATTTATTAGTACACAAACTGCTTTTAACAAATCCGTTGAGGAAAAGCTTGATAAAATTGATACTATTGCTTCTAGAGTTGATAGACTTGCCTCTCGATGTTAATCTTTTAAAATTGAAAGTTATGCCTAATAATGATATTGATAATAAGATTACTACTACAGCAAATGCCATCCAAGTTAGAATTAATGAGAATATAAGATTAATGGTTGAATCGCGTGCTAGGTGGGATAGAGAAGAAAATGAAAAACTTGCTAAAGAGAATAATGTAGCTAAAGTTTGGACTATTACCACCACTAGTAATGCTAATTCTTCACATGTTGCTGCACCTCCTACTATCAATGGTAAAATAATTGGTATTGGCAATGTTTCTACTCCTAGTGCAAAGCGTACAAAATCGCTTCGAAATTGCTAAAACTCGCTGAAACTCGCTTGTGATAAAACCGCTGAAATTTTTCCAACCTTGGGAACAATGATCCCATTGCTGTAGCTCATAATGATTTAGATTTTGATGATTGCCACATCTCTGAAGTTATAAAGTTCTTACAAAAACTTGCTAAAAGTCCCAATGCTAGTGCTATAAATTTAGCCTTTACAAAACATATTACAAATGCTCTCATAAAAGCTAGAGAAGAGAAACTAAAACTTGAAACTTCTATTCCTAGAAAGTCAGAAGATGGTTGGGAGCCCATCATTAAAATGAAATTCAATGACTTTGAATGTAATGCTTTATGTGATCTTGGTGCAAGTATTTCGTTATGCCTAAAAAGATTTATGATATGCTTGACTTGCCACCATTGAAGAATTGTTATTTGGATGTTAATCTTGCCGATAATGTTAAAAAGAAACCTTTGGGGAGGATTGATAATGTGCACATTACGGTTAACAATAACCTTGTCCCCGTTGATTTTGTTGTCTTGGATATCGAATGCAATGCATCTTGTCCTATTGTGTTGGGAAGACCTTTTCTTCGAACCATTGGTGTCTGTTATTGATATGAGGGAAGGTAATATTAAATATCAATTTCCTCTCAAGAAAGGTATGGAACACTTCCCTAGAAAGAGAATGAAGTTGCCTTTTGATTCTATTATTAGAACAAGTTATGATGTTGATGCTTCTACTCTTGATGTTACTTGATTTGCACTTTCTGCGCCTAGCTGAAAGGCGTTAAAGAAAAGCGCTTATGGGAGACAACCCATGTTTTTACTACAGTACTTTGTTTTATATTTGAGTCTTGGAAGTTGTTTACTACTGTAGCAACCTCTCCTTATCATGTTTTTGTGCCAAGTAAAGTTTCTATGTCAAAGTTGATGTTATATTTGGGATCGCTGCGCAGAAACAGCATTGCTGTCTGTCACGAATCTGGGCACAGGCCTCTGTAGAAAATTCGAAAAATCTGCCAATTTACGAGCGTGATCCTCAGATATGTACGCAACTTTCATTAGTTTTGAGTTTTTCCATTTGAGCAAGTCTGGTGCCAGCTTTAAATTCGTCTTTACGGACTGTTCTGTTTTTGACAGATTCTGCCTTTTATTTCGCATTGCCTCTTTTGCTATGTTGGATTTATTTCTTTGATCCATTAATGTCCAGTAGCTTTATGCAATGTCCAGAAGTGTAAAGAATGTTTGTGTCACCTCTGAAAGTGTGAATTATTAATTGTGCACTAACCCTCTAATGAGTTTGCTTGAAGTTTGGTGTGAAGGAAGTTTTCAAGGGTCAAGAGAGGAGTATGATATACTATGATCAAGAGGAGTGAAAGCTCTAAGCTTGGGGATGCCCCCGTGGTTCACCCCTGCATATTCTAAGAAGACTCAAGCGTCTAAGCTTGGGGATGCCCAAGGCATCCCCTTCTTCATCGACAACATCATCAGGTTCCTCCCCTGAAACTATATTTTTATTCAATCACATCTTGTGTTCTTTACTTGGAGCGTCGGTTTGTTTTGTTTTTTTGTTTTTGTTTGAATAAAATGGATCCTAGCATTCACTTTGTGGGAGAGAGACACGCTCCGCTGTTGCATATGGACAAATATGTCCTTAGACTTTACTCATAATGTTCAAGGCGAAGTTTCTTCTTCGTTAAATTGTTATATGGTTGGAATTGGAAAATGCTACATGTAGTAATTCTAAAATGTCTTGGATAATGTGATACTTGGCAATTGTTGCGCTCATGTTTAAGCTCTTGCATCATATGCTTTGCACCCATTAATGAAGAAATACATAGAGCTTGCTAAAATTTGATTTGCATATTTGGTCTCTCTAAGGTCTAGATAATATCTAGTATTGAGTTTTGAACAACAAGGAAGACGATGTATAGTCTTATAATGTTTACAATATGTCTTTTATGTGAGTTTTGCTGCACCGGTTCATCCTTGAGTTTGCTTCAAATAAACTTGCTAGCCTAAACCTTGTATCGAGAGGGAATACTTCTCATGCATCCAAAATCCTTGAGCCAACCACTATGCCATTTGTGTCCACCATACCTACCTACTACATGGTATTTCTCCGCCATTCCAAAGTAAATTGCTTGAGTGCTACCTTTAAAATTCCATCATTCACCTTTGCAATATATAGCTCATGGGACAAAATAGCCTTAAAAACTATCGTAGTATTGAATATGTACCTATGCACTTTATCTTTTATTAAGTTGCTTGTTGTGCGATAACCATGCTTCGGGGAACGCCATCAACTATTGTTGAATATCATGTGAGTTGCTATGCATGTCCGTCTTGTCCGAAGGATCTATCACCTTAGTGGTTGGAGCATGCAAAATTGTTAGAGAAGAACATTGGGCCGCTAACTAAAGCCATGAATCATGGTTGAAGTTTCAGCTTTGGACATATATCCTCAATCTCATATGAGAATAATAATTGTTGCTACATGCTTATGCATTTAAGAGGAGTCCATTATCTGTTGTCCATGTTGTCCCGGTATGGATGTCTAAGTTGAGAATAATCAAAAGCGAGAAATCCAAAATGCGAGCATTCTCCTTAGACCTTTGTACAAGCGGCATGGAGGTACCCCTTTGTGACACTTGGTTGAAACATGGCATGCAAAGATCCGGTAGTCCAAGCTAAGTAGGACGAGGTGCGGGCACTATTAGTATACTATGCATGAGGCTTGCAACTTGTAAGATATAATTTACATAACTCATATGCTTTATTACTACCGTTGACAAAATTGTTTCATGTTTTCAAAATAAAAGCTCTGGCACAAATACAGCAATCGATGCTTTCCTCTTTGAAGGACCATTCTTTTACTTTTATTGTTGAGTCAGCTTACCTATCTCCCTCCACCTTAAGAAGCAAACACTTGTGTGAACCGTGCATTGATTCCTACATACTTGCATATTGCACTTGTTATATTACTTTATGTTGACAATATCCATGAGATATACATGTTATAAGTTGAAAGCAACCGCTGAAACTTAATCTTTCTTTGTGTTGCTTCAACACCTTTACTTTGATTTATTGCTTTATGAGTTAACTCTTATGCAAGACTTATTGATGCTTGTCTTGAAGTACTATTCATGAAAAGTCTTTGTCATATGATTCACTTGTTTACTCATGTCATTACCTTTGTTTTGATCGCTGCATTCATTACATATGTTTACAAATAGTATGATCAAGATTATGATGGCATGTCACTTCGTAAATTATCTTTGTTATCGTTTTACCTCGCTCGGGACGAGCAGTAACTAAGCTTGGGGATGCCGATACGTCTCCAACGTATCGATAATTTCTTATGTTCCATGCTACTTTATTGATGATACCTACATGTTTTATGCACATTATATGTCGTATTTACGCATTTTCCGGAACTAACCTATTAACAAGATGCCGAAGAGCCGCTTGTCGTTTTCTGCTGTTTTTGGTTTCAGAAATCCTAGTAAGGAAATATTCTCGGAATTGGACGAAATCTTCGCCCAGGGTCCTATTTTTGCACGGAGCTTCCAGAAGACCGAAGAGGGAAGGAAGTGGGGCCACGAGGCGCCGACACCATAGGGCGGCGCGGCCCAGGCCCTGGCCGCGCCGGCCTGTGGTGTGGGCCCCTCGCGCCGCCTCTTGACCTGCCCTTTCGCCTACTTAAAGCCCCCGTCGCAAAACCCCCGCACCGAGAGCCACGATACGGAAAACCTTCCGTAGACGCCGCCGCCGCGAATCCCATCTCGGGGGATTCAGGAGATCGCCTCCGGCACCCCGCCGGAGAGGGGATTCATCTCCCGGATGACTCTTCATCGCCATGATCGCCTCCGGAGTGATGAGTGAGTAGTTTACCCTCGGACCATGGGTCCATAGCAGTAGCTAGATGGTCGTCTTCTCCTTGTTGTGCTTCATTGTTGGATCTTGTGAGCTGCCTAACATGATCAAGATCATCTATCCGTAATACTATATGTTGTGTTTGATCGGATCCGATGGATAGAGAATACTATGTTATGGTGATTATCAATCTATTGTTTATGTGTTGTTTATGATCTTGCATGCTCTCCGTTATTAGTAGAGGCTCGCCAAGTTTGTACTCTTAACTCCAAGAGGGAGTATTTATGCTCGATAGTGGGTTCATGCCTTCATTGACACTGGGACAGTGATAGAAAGTTCTAAGGTTGTGATGTGCTGTTGCCACTAGGGATAAAACATTGATTCTATGTCTAAGGATGTAGTTGTCGATTACATTACGCACCATACTTAATGCAATTGTCTGTTGCTTTGCAACTTAATACTGAATGGGGTTCGGATGATAACTTCGAAGGTGGACTTTTTAGGCATAGATGCAGTTGGATGGCGGTCTATGTACTTTGTCGTAATGCCCGGATTAAATCTCACTATATTTATCATATCATGTATATGCATTGTTATGCCTTTCTCTATTTGTCAATTGCTCGATCGTAATTTGTTCACCCAACATGCTTTTATCTTATGGGAGAGACACTCTAGTGAATCGTGGACCCCGGTCCTATTCTTTACATAGCATACAATCTATCGCAATTGTGTTTTACTATTTTCTTGCAAACAATCATTTTCCACTCGATACGTTTAATCCTTTGTTACAAGAAGCGGTGAGATTGACAACCTCAATCGCTTCGTTGGGGCAAAGTACTTTGGTTTTGTTGTGCAGATTCCACGTTGGCGTCGGAATCCTCGTTGTTGCGCCGCATCACATTTCGCCACCATCAACCTTCAACGTGCTTCTTGGCTCCTCCTGGTTCGATTAAACCTTGGTTTCTTTCTGAGGGAAAACTTGCTACTGTGCGCATCATACCTTCCTCTTGGGGTTCCCAACGAACGTGTGAGTTACACGCCATCAATGCGCGTAGATGTACACGTCCGTTGGGAACCCCAAGAGGAAGGTATGATGCGCACAGTGGCAAGTTTCCCTCAGTAAGAAACCAAGGTTTAATCGGACCAGTAGGAGTCAAGAAGCACGTTGAAGGTTGATGGTGGCGAAATGTGATGCGGCGCAACACCAGGGATTCCGGCGCCAACGTGGAACCCGCACAACACAACCAAAGTACTTTGCCCCAACGAAACAGTTGAGGTTGTCAATCTCACCGGCTTGCCGTAACAAAGGATTAACCGTATTGTGTGGAAGATGATTGTTTGCGAAGAAAACAAGAAAGAACAATTGCGTAGATTGTATGCGATGTAAAGAATAGGACCGGGGTCCACAGCTCACTAGAGGTGTCTCTCCCATAAGATTAAAGCATGTTGGGTGAACAAATTACAATCGGGCAATTAACAAATAGAAAAGGGCATAACAATGCATATACATGATATGATAAATATAGTGAGATTTAATCAGTGGCATTACGACAAAGTACATAGACCGCCATCCAAAGATGCATCTATGCCTAAAAAGTCCACCTTCAGAGTTATCATCCGAACCCCTTCTAGTATTAAGTTGCAAGCAACTGTACAATTGCATTAAGTATGGTGCGTAATGTAATCAACAACAACATCCTTAGACATAGCATCAATGTTTTATCCCTAGTGGCAACAACACATCCACAACCTTAGAACTTTCTCGTCACCGTCCTGCATTTAATGGAGGCATGAACCCACTATCGAGCATAAATACTCCCTCTTGGAGTTAAGAGCAAAAACTTGGCCAGAGCCTCTACTAATAACGGAGAGCATGCAAGATCATAAACAACACATAGGTAATAGATTGATAATCACCATAACATAGTATTCTCTATCCATCGGATCCCGACAAACACAACATATAGTATTACAGATAGATGATCTTGATCATGTGTGGTGACCCGGCATACCACTGCATGGTGTAGTATGCAAGTCTGACATAACACCAATGAAACACCGTTCCACTAGTATTACATCGCTCAGAGTGGTACAACAGAAACATATGCGGGTCCAAGGCATGTCTATAGATTTACATACAAACTCTGTTACAAAAGATCAGCACAACCTCCTACTTTACAATGAGGTAAATCTGCAAATAAACTCCAGAAGAACGACTCGTGGTCTAAGCCTATCACGAACTCTATTTGTAGAGTATCTGACTAGCTATAGGGGCTATGAATAGATTCTAGCTAAATAGGAGCTAGGTTTAGGAAGCTAGTTCCTTTCTATTGCTAATCTAGGTTTTCTCCTTGTTGGATGTGGTGTTTGACTCCTCTGACAGGGTCCTGTCCCTTGAAGTAATTGTTGACTCCTCGGCCTTCGAGTTGCACTGAAGATCCTCCTTCGATGCCTCCATACCTAAGCAGGAGATTTAGGAGTGGGATGAGTACGAGCGTACTCAACAAGTTCATTATAGGAAAGAGGTGTTTAATGCACTAGCTACAGCCATGGACCAGAAAGTCCAAGGCTATGCAGGTTTTTGTAATCATTTGTTCAAAAGGTTGCTTTTATTCGAAGAGCTATGTCCGTCACCCTTCACCGGTTGACTAGAACTTCATGGAGTTCCTTTCCGCAGCTGTTCGCAGCTCCAAAACCCTGAACAGTGAGTGACCGGTCACAGCTCGTTACACTCGCAGAGGTGTGTTTCTTTACCCATAAGAGATCTTATCCTTGTTGCCAACCGAGTTGCAGGCTCGTCCACACTTCCTTTGGTGTGAGGCCAGGAGTAAGGTCCTAGTCAATCATGTTCCTCCGCTACCTCGAACACCCACCCTTTGTTGCAATCTCCGACCCTGGGTCCACGCCGGTTCACTTACGCCAATTAAGGCCGGGCCCCGACCACGACGACAATGCAGGGCTCTACCATACATTCCTACGCCGTAGCTTGCAACCCATCATAGACCTCATTCCCGTTGGGACTTCTACGGGTTCCCACCCTCGCATCATGTCTCTCGAGATCATGTGCACCCGTAATGAGCATCCGTTGATGAACGAGAGGTGGAAACACTTTTGACTACTCCGTCCCATTCCAGCATCTTATGGTAAACACCGGTTATACTGCACAAGAATCACTCGGATCGACATTTGTTGTTTAATCCTAGATGGATATAAACCCTTGCAATGGAACCTCCACCATATCAACACAATCCATGGTTCCATTGCCCACCACATAGTCATATTCATAGTTATGAAAATAGTGGTTTTGCTTTTTATGCAATAGTGATAAACATAGTACTTTGCAAGTAATTTGGTAAAAATACTCAAATGACATGAGCAAGCGATGAACTTGCCTTTCTTGACTGCAAGATTATGCAGGCAACGTTTTCGATACGCAATAACTCCAAATTCTGAAATAGTATCATCGTCCGGTAAGGACGATGTTTAAAAGATTGGCAAGGATGCAATAATGCGTAAGTATGAGATGCAATCGCTCTAAGCGTGACCTAACCCCGATGATTTAGGATTAGTGAGTTGTAATGATTAGTTCAGGGTGTGTTGCACTTTTAGAGTGATTCACAAACAAGGTTCTTATTAGGGTTTTGTTGTCTTAGAATCATAAACAAGTGGTAAAATGCATAATAACAATCATATACACCAAGGAATAGTAGTTGTATATAAGTAAAGAGCAGATTGTCAGCTTTATTACTATATGGCATGGTTAATGATTACTTGTTATATTCTTCAAAAGAATAACTTTTGAAGAACATGTTCTTTGATAAAGAACAAGTATGATAATTAGGTTTGTGGGTTTATATGGTTTACTATGGTTCTAATAAGTTTCTGAAGTAATGATTAGATGGATCACAACAATGTTGGACTCATCAATAGCTAGGCTTGTATGGTTTTACTTAGGCATAAGCAACTTAAGCAATTAATTATATATGGCCTCTATCAGGTTGATATATTTTTCTGGTGATAAATAGCTAGGGATTATAGGTCTTATTAAGTAGGGTTGATGGCTACTCCTTATTTTCTTCAAAATAATAACTTTTGAAGAACATACTTCTCAAGTAATAAGAAGTATCTCAATTAAGGTTGAGATTGTCTAGGGTTTGCTATTGGATCCACTAATTAAGGAATAGTTGGCTTCTAGGTATGATGGTTCATAAGTATCTAACACTAGTAGGGTTTAGTGGAGTATGGTATGTAAGGGCAATCATCAATCATGTTTACTATTAGGGTTCATCACCATGGTGTGATGCTAAGCATGGACAACTAGAGTTGATGTCTCTGAGGATTGGAACTAGGTTTTACACTTGGTTGACCCTACTTGATTATTTAGGTCTAATGAAGATGAACACAAGGGATACCCATATATTAGTGATAGGTCTACTACATTTTATGTGGCCAAGACAAGTATTTAGTTGCTACTATGGTTCTAGGTTTTGAAAGAAGGTATCATGATCACATGTTCTAACCTAGGGTTTAGGTTAGAAGCAATTTAGGGTTCATATGTAATACCGAAACTAGGGTTCCTAATGGAGTTAGGGTTTTAGGGTTTCTCATGAAATGATGAGGTTATCACTTTATTTATAATGGAACTAGGGTTTCCTAATTACCCTATAATTCTTGGATTAATAACTTAATTATCAAGTTGAAGTTATTAATGATTTTTAAATAAAAATAATATTGGATTTTACATTTTATTATTTTTAATGAATTTAATAATTAAGGTAATTATTAATTAGGGTTTAAATCCTTCTAATAAGGATTTAACAAATTAACACATAAAGAAAATTAGTTTTAATGTTTTCGTTATTTATTCACTGGTTTTTTATTTAATTTGGAAAGTTTTTCTAATTATTGAATTTTAATTGCATTTTGAATTAAAAGAAAAGGCTTAATTAACAAGTATTAAATAATTGAATTTTTATTAAAAATAAAAATTTCATATTATATTTTTATTTGATAGAGTTTACTTTTCTAAGAATTTTGATGTCTTATTTATATTTTTCTGAGTTTTTATGAATTAGATATGAATTTCTAAAGTTTCTACTATTTTCGAGAATATTGAAATAGCTATAAATACTAAAGGTACCGGTTTGTTTTGTACCCGGACGCGTGACAAGTGGGGTCATTGACCAGTGTCGGCTTGCCACGCAGTGCAACGACCGGTCAAAGAACCCGCGTTGGCCCTATCGTCACGTCGGCCTTGCCGGCGTTTAGTCGCCGGCGGCCTCTCGGGGACGGCGCCGCCGATTTAGGGCCTCCCGCATGCGCGGCTAAGCTCTTTCGACTCCTCACGACATGCCGCACACCGTGGTGGTGTTGGATTTCGGAACTGATCATCGGAGCATCGCCGGCAAACATGCCCCCGGCGGAGCAACTCCGGTGAGATCCCGATTCGCATGCTACGGTTGATGAAACAGCGTGATTAAAGCTTCCAGAGGAGCGCAAGCTCACCGTGGTTCTATCAAGATGGTTAGCGGGGTCGGGGAAGGTCGGAGACGACGGTGAACTCGACATAGCCGGTGCACCCAAGCAGAAGGGAACCTCAAAATTAGCCCTCCTCCAAGCTCCCCTGGATGCTCTGCTTCGCCAGATTGCTATTCTCGTCGAGGCGCACCTCCTCGACCTCCTCTCTTTTGCTGGAATGGCTCCTATCGACGGCTTCTTCTCCGATGCCGGCGACAGAACATGTATGTTTTCGGTGGATAGAGAGGGATTTAGAGAGAATGGAGTGGCTTTGAAGAACAAGGGGTTCACAGAGATCATTCTGGCCTATTTATAGTTCTAGGCGTTCGTTGAGGTGGCGGCACGACGGCGGCGACTGGACGGGATGTTCGACGGTGTTGCTGCTCGATTCGGGCACGAATCTTAGCGATACTGGATAAGGTGGACGCGGGAGGGATTATGAGCAGCTCTGGCTTGGTCTCTGGCGTCCGCACTCGTCCTGATCGACGACGGTGAGGTGGCCGGCGAACTCCATCACGGTGTCTCGGTGGCGGCCATGCGGAGAAGGAGAAAGAAGACGCCCAGGTGAGTTGCATCGGTATTGGTCTGGGCTAGGCTGGCTACTGGGCTGAGATGGTGGGCTACTCTACGGGCTGCACGGCCAGGTAAGCCTGGTAAGTCCTTTTCTCCTCTTTTTTTTTCTGTTTGATTTTCTGTTTTGTTTTTCTATTTGAATTCAGATTTGAATTCATAGTTTAACTCTTTTCTGTTTTGCAGGTATTTGACAATTGGAATTTCATGAGGACTAATATGAAGATCATTATATTACTGCATTGTTCTTGAATAAACATTAATTATATATATGTGGCCTTGCTACAATTTTTAATTAGGCAAGAATTTAGGTATTCATTTTAATTTCCTTTCTCATTTGTAATATAACTCCCTGTTGAATAATTAGAGTTGGTTATTCCTCTTCCAATTGTTTTGGAAGTTATTATTAGGACTTGATTTCATATTGGAGGAATTGGTCAATTGCACATGATTTTATGTGAGCTCCAATGTATTAGGGTTTTATAGTTTCTATCATAACCCCTCTTATTAAGGTTAATACTATCTTATATTTGAAAGTACCTAAGTAGGTATTGTTTCCATCATGGTTGATCTTGGTTACCAAGATAAATAGTTGATCACTACACATATGGTTTTAACCATATAATGTAGCACAAGGTTTTTTTTTATGTTCAAGAATTGAAGCATAAGATTTATTTGATGTGAAAATCTAGGGTTCAAATGCTATTTACCTAATGACACATGGGTTGAATCTTAATTGTGGTTTAGGTTTTATTTGTGATCACCCAAGTGATACACAAACTAGGGTTGAGATTTAATTCTAGGTTGTAGAGATGAGATGACACCATATTGCATGTGCTAGGGTTTAATCTCCCCTAACCATGATAAGGTGGTTGCTTTCTTAACATTTTATGTTCTCCTCTAGTTACTAAGATATTGAGAATTAGTTTTATCTTCTACCAATTGGCTTCTATTATTAACCTCAATTTATCATTTAAGTAACTACATTGGTTATAGTTCTTTTTATAGTTAACTTTGGTCATATGGGTATATGGTTTCTCACCATATAAAGTATAGAGTTTGACTCTAGGGTTTTATTAGGTTCTTTAATAGATGAATGAATGAAAAATAGATGGGGTAAGATTCTACTTATGATCACCAAGTGATTCACAGGTTAAGGTTAGAATATAAGCCTATGGTTGCTTACTAGTTACCACCCTTTGATTTCATGTGGTGAATAACATCTACTAATCCTATTAGGTTTTAACTTATCCTCACATACCTCAAGAGCATGATCATGGATTAGGCATAATCGACTTGTTCTTAATCTCTCTACCTCAAGATCTTAGGGTTTATGATCATCACTCAATTTATAATGATCAAGGTTTGGCTTCCTAAGTTATCTCTCAAGAATTAGGTTTCTCACTCCCAAGATTAAGTATTGTCTTGATCAACTAGGGTATAATATCTCTCTTATAGTTTCTTGGGTGGACATGACTATGGTTGTCTCAATAGATCATATCCCAGGAGAATGCCTGAGATATTACTTAGGATTCTTTCCAGGGAATGATGATATAATCATCAGGATATAGGGATAGTTCTCTCCCTCAAATCCAAATGTTGTCTTAACTATCTTGAGTATAACACCAAAGCTTGAGCTCTCTTATAAAGGAATGGTTATTCTAGGGTTTATGGTGTACTCACAATATCTCAATAGGTATTAAGTCTAAAACTCCACTTGACTATCTTGATTGAGTTAATCTCTTCCTTACTTTATCAATTCTTGGATATGGTATTATTCCATGTGATATTAGGTTATCTCACCACTCCAAGGGAGATGGCTTACAACCTAATACTTTAGTTCAAAGGTTGTCCTTTGTTCATTAATAGGTAAAGCTAGGTTTAGAATAAATGGTCTCTCTCATTTGGGAAGGCTTGAATAATACTCTAGGGTTCCTCTTGAAGATGATGTTGTGATCATATGGATATTTATATCCAAAGTTTGCCTCAAGGTTTGTCATTGATTCCCTAAATAAAATAGGACTCTCACCTCTTTAGGTTTGATGTAAAGCTATTTGGAATAGAGAAGAATATATACTTCTGGAGTGGATCTCCTTATTATATATTCAAATGTTGAAGTGGAATGAATACCATGAGGTTTCATGGTAGGATCATAGATTAGTCTTATGACATGGAAAAGATAGGTGAAGAATGGTTTGTCCATTTATTGTTACTTGTTTTCCAAATATATGTATGTTCATATGTGATGGCAAGGAATATCATGTTGTGTTTTAGTAGTTGATTTTAATTCCATTTGATCTAACCCCTTAGATCAAATTATCTCTACCCAAAACAAGGTTTTAACAAAGGTCACATTGAGGTTTATAACGCTTGACTTGATGAGCTACTTCAATTCCACCAAGATCAAGTGAAACTTCAGTTACTGTGACTGTTTTACTTTAAAGCGCGAAAATTCCCCGGATTTTCTATGCATGAATGCAATGCACACAACTGTTTCCTCTATTTTTTGTAACCCCAAATACTAGGATATTACAGTCTCTACCCCTTAAACTAAACTTCGTCCTCGAAGTTTGATCTCTCTCACGTTTCGGAGTGTGGATCTGTCTTGTGCGGACTATATCTTTTCTCAAACTCCGTGATAATATTATTGGATATAATTGAATATATCCCTTGTCCAGATTCTTCCTGGAATCCATTAGTGTTTGTCTCTGAAGAGTGACTTCTTCCTTCAATTCCATAATTTCTTTCAACACTATATTCTTGTTTCCTTTCTCATTGAAGATTCAATGATTGGGACTTCTTCTGGTGCGCTGGTCTTAACTGAAGACTAATTTGATAATAAACTCCTAATTGATAAACATGTCTTTGTTTTCCCTTACTACCAAAACTGCACTAATGGTACTTAGTAAGGTATTTACCATGGAAATGGTTGTGATGGTTTATTTCCCTAGGAATGGATTAGGCTCATTTAGTCTATCCAATCACGGATTATAGTTGACACCTAAAACTATTTTGGTTTCTTTAGGTTCCATGAAAGGAATCTTTCAATTAGTATTTAGTTTTGGTATGGTCAATCTTCTTCGGTCTTTGGCCTTCTTGAGCTGTATTTGGTCTCCGGTATTTCCTTCATCTAACTTCCTTAACTTTGACTTACTTGAGCTATCGTACTTCTGAGTAGATACTACTCACTTTCTCAAGTTTTGGTCCAATTATTACTTCCTCGAGGTATGAACCTCGTCTTCTGATCTGACATCCTTCTGAAAGTAGTGTTCGATAATCTTATGAAAATAAGATCGAACTTCCTCTCGCTTCGTACCTTCTTCTTATATCTTGCTCAAAATATTGAGTTATTGTACATCCATCTCAATCTTTACTCTACCCCTTTGAGTTTTCTTATGGTCTTCAACTCCTTTTCTTCCAACCATTGGATTGATGGTTAGAATGTTGATCTTGGTCTAGTTTATGGGTTGTACTCCTTCGAGGTCTTGCGAAGAATATCCGTGGTGTATCCACTCAATTGTGGATATCCAATGTGAATCCTTCGACTGAATGTTTTTAAGTCATAATTATCTGGGTGACAAAATTTGTATTTGTTCATAACTTCTTGGTACAAATAATCCAATTATGGACTACTTAGTACCAATTGTGGCTATTTGTCATCTAAAAAATGGATTCTATTATAGGTTCTGATCAACTGGACGAGACATCTTCTACTCTATCTTCCAGTATTGATCCTATATCAATTGTGGTCTTCTGATATCAACTATAGTCTTCTTATATCTGCTATGATTTCATATATCATCTTCCTTTTGCGAGGGTTTATTGTTGCAAGAAAACCACTAGCTGACACTATGAATATAGTATCCTAAGTGATTTCCCCTCCATTCCCTCTTTTACATTGACTATGGATCTTCTTCTACTACTCCGTAGTCATTATATTTCTCACCTTCATGCTTCTTATGTACTAAAGTACTCCTCTATTGAGGCTAAGCATGAGTCTTGATTGATAATTCCTTTAGAGGATTGTGGTTGCTTCCCACAACTTTTCTTCCTTTACCTGATGTACCTTCATCTTGTCTTCGGAATCTTCGTAATTCGTCACTTCCTCACACGAATACCATTACCCTCTAGATCTATAGCATCAAGTAAAAACTTGATATTGCAACATGCATTTGCATATCAAAGTCAAACTTCATGTATGGATCTAGTCAAACAATGAAAATCCAATAAGATCCAAAAAGATTCAGCTTTGTGCTTATAATACACACCATCATAAGCCTGAATATAATAGTTGAGTAAGACATCTCTAAATATCAGGCTCTGATGTGTAGTATATAACACCACATAAGAATGGTTTATATCGTGATACTTAGCACGAATATTTGGCCTTCTACTATTTGTCTTGACATTTACCTGAATTGCACAATTGCAATGAGATAAACTTGAAACAAAGTGGTCTAGGATAGTTAAGGTTAACCTAATTTTTTTCTGGAAATACTGCTTAACTTCCATTTTGTTGAGGACTACTTCACATGATATGTCTAGGTGCTAACATTGCTATTCTAGACTCATAACTATTAAAGCATAGCTCCAATACTTCCTATTGTTTCTACCATAAGACTATGGTCATGATGTGCTTGGCACACTTCCCATATTTTTGGAACACAGTTCTTGCACTATTGTCTGGCTTCTTATTGTTCTCCTCCTAAATGTTTAAGATGTTCTATTCCATCACATAACGATTCTCAGGTGAATCATATATGATTAACAACTCTACCCTGTAAATAGACATATCTTATTCCTATCTCTCTTCCTTACCTCCCATGATTGACTCATCATGTTCTATACTACCTCATATAACTCATATTTATCCCTTACTATCAGTTGTTTCACAAGTTTGGATAGATTTTACTTACCCATTACTTGTCTTGGTATACACCTTCTAGTAGGATATCTTACTTAAACAAAACATGTGTTGGTATACATCTTCCAATAGGATATCTTCCTTATGGTTGTATCCTCTCTTTGGACTACCAGGTATTGTATACCAACTGTGGTCTACTCATCTATTGTTTTAAGACTTCAATGGTGTGCTACATGTTTGGGATTAGCTAACTAATTTCACTTAAGAAAGGTAAGTAAGAAGGTTTGACTCAAGTGTGTCAGGATTATTCTCAAGTGAATATCCATCTCAAGTCATAAGAAGATCTGGTTCAACTAAGACAACTTCCTGTAGACACTACCAATCCTATAGGTCTCCTTTAAAGGGTTTTAATCCTAAGGTCAAAGCATTTGCTCTGATACCAACTGTGGTGACCCGGCATACCACTGCATGGTGTAGTATGCAAGTCTGACATAACACCAATGAAACACCGTTCCACTAGTATTACATCGCTCAGAGTGGTACAACAGAAACATATGCGGGTCCAAGGCATGTCTATAGATTTACATACAAACTCTGTTACAAAAGATCAGCACAACCTCCTACTTTACAATGAGGTAAATCTGCAAATAAACTCCAGAAGAACGACTCGTGGTCTAAGCCTATCACGAACTCTATTTGTAGAGTATCTGACTAGCTATAGGGGCTGTGAATAGATTCTAGCTAAATAGGAGCTAGGTTTAGGAAGCTAGTTCCTTTCTATTGCTAATCTAGGTTTTCTCCTTGTTGGATGTGGTGTTTGACTCCTCTGACAGGGTCCTGTCCCTTGAAGTAATTGTTGACTCCTCGGCCTTCGAGTTGCACTGAAGATCCTCCTTCGATGCCTCCATACCTAAGCAGGAGATTTAGGAGTGGGATGAGTACGAGCGTACTCAACAAGTTCATTATAGGAAAGAGGTGTTTAATGCACTAGCTACGACCATGGACCGGAAAGTCCAAGGCTATGCGGGTTTTTGTAATCATTTGTTCAAAAGGTTGCTTTTATTCGGAAGAGCTATGTCCGTCGCCCTTCACCGGTTGACTAGAACTTCATGGAGTTCCTTTCCAGCAGCGTTCGCAGCTCCAAAACCCGAACAGGGAGTGACCGGGTCACAGTTCGTTACACTCTGCAGAGGTGTGTTTCTTTACCCATAAGAGATCTTATCCTTGTTGCCAACCGAGTTGCAGGCTCGTCCACACTTCCTTTGGTGTGAGGCCAGGAGTAAGGTCCTAGTCAATCATGTTCCTCCGCTACCTCGAACACCCACCCTTTGTTGCAATCTCCGACCCTGGGTCCACGCCGGTTCACTTACGCCAATTAAGGCTGGGCCCCGACCACGACGACAATGCAGGGCTCTACCATACATTCCTACGCCGGCAGTTGCAACCCATCATAGACCTCATTCCCGTTGGGACTTCTACGGGTTCCCACCCTCGCATCATGTCTCTCGAGATCATGTGCACCCGGTAATGAGCATCCGTTGATGAACGAGAGGTGGAAACACTTTTGACTACTCCGTCCCATTCCGGATCTTATGGTAAACACTCGGTTATACGGCACAAGAATCATCGGACGACATTTGTTGTTTAATCCTAGATGGATATAAACCCTTGCAATGGAACCTCCACCATATCAACACAATCCATGGTTCCATTGCCCACCACATAGTCATATTCATAGTTATGAAAATAGTGGTTTTGCTTTTTATGCAATAGTGATAAACATAGTACTTTGCAAGTAATTTGGTAAAAATACTCAAATGACATGAGCAAGCGATGAACTTGCCTTTCTTGACTACAAGATTATGCAGGCAACGTCTTCGATACGCAATAACTCCAAATTCTGAAATAGTATCATCGTCCGGTAAGGACGATGTTTAAAAGATTGGCAAGGATGCAATAATGCGTAAGTATGAGATGCAATCGCTCTAAGCGTGACCTAACCCCGATGATTTAGGATTAGTGAGTTGTAATGATTAGTTTTGGGTGTGTTGCACTTTTAGAGTGATTCACAAACAAGGTTCTTATTAGGGTTTTGTTGTCTTAGAATCATAAACAAGTGGTAAAATGCATAATAACAATCATATACACCAAGGAATAGTAGTTGTATATAAGTAAAGAGCAGTTGTCAGTTTTATTACTATATGGCATGGTTAATGATTACTTGTTATATTCTTCAAAAGAATAACTTTTGAAGAACATGTTCTTTGATAAAGAACAAGTATGATAATTAGGTTTGTGGGTTTATATGGTTTACTATGGTTCTAATAAGTTTCGAAGTAATGATTAGATGGATCACAACAATGTTGGACTCATCAATAGCTAGGCTTGTATGGTTTTACTTAGGCATAAGCAACTTAAGCAATTAATTATATATGGCCTCTATCAGGTTGATATATTTTTCTCGGTGATAAATAGCTAGGGATTATAGGTCTTATTAAGTAGGGTTGATGGCTACTCCTTATTTTCTTCAAAATAATAACTTTTGAAGAACATACTTCTCAAGTAATAAGAAGTATCTCAATTAAGGTTGAGATTGTCTAGGGTTTGCTATTGGATCCACTAATTAAGGAATAGTTGGCTTCTAGGTATGATGGTTCATAAGTATCTAACACTAGTAGGGTTTAGTGGAGTATGGTATGTAAGGGCAATCATCAATCATGTTTACTATTAGGGTTCATCACCATGGTGTGATGCTAAGCATGGACAACTAGGGTTGATGTCTCTGAGGATTGGAACTAGGTTTTACACTTGGTTGACCCTACTTGATTATTTAGGTCTAATGAAGATGAACACAAGGGATACCCATATATTAGTGATAGGTCTACTACATTTTATGTGGCCAAGACAAGTATTTAGTTGCTACTATGGTTCTAGGTTTTGAAAGAAGGTATCATGATCACATGTTCTAACCTAGGGTTTAGGTTAGAAGCAATTTAGGGTTCATATGTAATACTGAAACTAGGGTTCCTAATGGAGTTAGGGTTTTAGGGTTTCTCATGAAATGATGAGGTTATCACTTTATTTATAATGGAACTAGGGTTTCCTAATTACCCTATAATTCTTGGATTAATAACTTAATTATCAAGTTGAAGTTATTAATGATTTTTAAATAAAAATAATATTGGATTTTACATTTTATTATTTTTAATGAATTTAATAATTAAGGTAATTATTAATTAGGGTTTAAATCCTTCTAATAAGGATTTAACAAATTAACACATAAAGAAAATTAGTTTTAATGTTTTCGTTATTTATTTACTGGTTTTTTATTTAATTTGGAAAGATTTTCTAATTATTGAATTTTAATTGCATTTTGAATTAAAAGAAAAGGCTTAATTAACAAGTATTAAATAATTGAATTTTTATTAAAAATAAAAATTTCATATTATATTTTTATTTGATAGAGTTTACTTTTCTAAGAATTTTGATGTCTTATTTATATTTTTCTGAGTTTTTATGAATTAGATATGAATTTCTAAAGTTTCTACTATTTTCAGGAATATTGAAATAGCTATAAATACTAAAGGTACCGGTTTGTTTTGTACCCAGACGCAGACAAGTGGGGTCATTGACCAGGTCAGTTGCCACGCAGGCAACGACCGGTCAAAGAACCTGCGTTGGCCCTACTGTCACGTCGGCCTTGCCGGCGTTTAGTCGCCGGCGGCCTCCTGGGGACGGCGCCGCCGATTTAGGGCCTCCCCAGATGCGCGGCTAAGCTCTTTCGACTCCTCACGACATGCCGCACACCGTGGTGGTGTTGGATTTCGGAACTGATCATCGGAGCATCGCCGGCAAACATGCCCCCGGCGGAGCAACTCCGGTGAGATCCCGATTCGCATGCTACGGTTGATGAAACAGCGTGATTAAAGCTTCCAGAGGAGCGCAAGCTCACCGTGGTTCTATCAAGATGGTCAGCGGGGTCGGGGAAGGTCGGAGACGACGGTGAACTCGACATGGCCGGTGCACCCAAGCAGAAGGGAACCTCAAAATTAGCCCTCCTCCAAGCTCCCCTGGATGCTCTGCTTCGCCAGATTGCTATTCTCGTCGAGGCGCACCTCCTCTCTTTTGCTGGAATGGCTCCTATCGACGGCTTCTTCTCCGATGCCGGCGATAGAACATGTATGTTTTCGGTGGATAGAGAGGGATTTAGAGAGAATGGAGTGGCTTTGAAGAACAAGGGGTTCACAGAGATCATTCTGGCCTATTTATAGTTCTAGGCGTTCGTTGAGGTGGCGGCACGACGGCGGCGACTGGCCGGGATGTTCGACGGTGTTGCTGCTCGATTCGGGCACGAATCTTAGCGATACTGGATAAGGTGGACGCGGGAGGGATTATGAGCAGCTCTGGCTTGGTCTCTGGCGTCCGCACTCGTCCTGATCGACGACGGTGAGGTGGCCGGCGAACTCCATCACGGTGTCTCGGTGGCGGCCATGCGGAGAAGGAGAAAGAAGATGCCCAGGTGAGTTGCATCGGTATTGGTCTGGGCTAGGCTGGCTACTGGGCTGAGATGGTGGGCTACTCTACGGGCTGCACGGCCAGGTAAGCCTGGTAAGTCCTTTTCTCCTCTTTTTTTTCTGTTTGATTTTCTGTTTTGTTTTTCTATTTGAATTCAGATTTGAATTCATAGTTTAACTCTTTTCTGTTTTGCAGGTATTTGACAATTGGAATTTCATGAGGACTAATATGAAGATCATTATATTACTGCATTGTTCTTGAATAAACATTAATTATATATATGTGGCCTTGCTACAATTTTTAATTAGGCAAGAATTTAGGTATTCATTTTAATTTCCTTTCTCATTTGTAATATAACTCCCTGTTGAATAATTAGAGTTGGTTATTCCTCTTCCAATTGTTTTGGAAGTTATTATTAGGACTTGATTTCATATTGGAGGAATTGGTCAATTGCACATGATTTTATGTGAGCACCAATGTATTAGGGTTTTATAATTTCTATCATAACCCCTCTTATTAAGGTTAATACTATCTTATATTTGAAAGTACCTAAGTAGGTATTGTTTCCATCATGGTTGATCTTGGTTACCAAGATAAATAGTTGATCACTACACATATGGTTTTAACCATATAATGTAGCACACGGTTTTTTTTTATGTTCAAGAATTGAAGCATAAGATTTATTTGATGTGAAAATCTAGGGTTCAAATGCTATTTACCTAATGACACATGGGTTGAATCTTAATTGTGGTTTAGGTTTTATTTGTGATCACCCAAGTGATACACAAACTAGGGTTGAGATTTAATTCTAGGTTGTAGAGATGAGATGACACCATATTGCATGTGCTAGGGTTTAATCTCCCCTAACCATGATAAGGTGGTTGCTTTCTTAACATTTTATGTTCTCCTCTAGTTACTAAGATATTGAGAATTAGTTTTATCTTCTACCAATTGGCTTCTATTATTAACCTCAATTTATCATTTAAGTAACTACATTGGTTATAGTTCTTTTTATAGTTAACTTTGGTCATATGGGTATATGGTTTCTCACCATATAAAGTATAGAGTTTGACTCTAGGGTTTTATTAGGTTCTTTAATAGATGAATGAATGAAAAATAGATGGGGTAAGATTCTACTTATGATCACCAAGTGATTCACAGAGTTAAGGTTAGAATATAAGCCTATGGTTGCTTACTAGTTACCACCCTTTGATTTCATGTGGTGAATAACATCTACTAATCCTATTAGGTTTTAACTTATCCTCACATACCTCAAGAGCATGATCATGGATTAGGCATAATCGACTTGTTCTTAATCTCTCTACCTCAAGATCTTAGGGTTTATGATCATCACTCAATTTATAATGATCAAGGTTTGGCTTCCTAAGTTATCTCTCAAGAATTAGGTTTCTCACTCCCAAGATTAAGTATTGTCTTGATCAACTAGGGTATAATATCTCTCTTATAGTTTCTTGGGTGGACATGACTATGGTTGTCTCAATAGATCATATCCCAGGAGAATGCCTGAGATATTACTTAGGATTCTTTCCAGGGAATGATGATATAATCATCAGGATATAGGGATAGTTCTCTCCCTCAAATCCAAATGTTGTCTTAACTATCTTGAGTATAACACCAAAGCTTGAGCTCTCTTATAAAGGAATGGTTATTCTAGGGTTTATGGTGTACTCACATATCTCAATAGGTATTAAGTCTAAAACTCCACTTGACTATCTTGATTGAGTTAATCTCTTCCTTACTTTATCAATTCTTGGATATGGTATTATTCCATGTGATATTAGGTTATCTCACCACTCCAAGGGAGATGGCTTACAACCTAATACTTTAGTTCAAAGGTTGTCCTTTGTTCATTAATAGGTAAAGCTAGGTTTAGAATAAATGGTCTCTCTCATTTGGGAAGGCTTGAATAATACTCTAGGGTTCCTCTTGAAGATGATGTTGTGATCATATGGATATTTATATCCAAAGTTTGCCTCAAGGTTTGTCATTGATTCCCTAAATAAAATAGGACTCTCACCTCTTTAGGTTTGATGTAAAGCTATTTGGAATAGAGAAGAATATATACTTCTGGAGTGGATCTCCTTATTATATATTCAAATGTTGAAGTGGAATGAATACCATGAGGTTTCATGGTAGGATCATAGATTAGTCTTATGACATGGAAAAGATAGGTGAAGAATGGTTTGTCCATTTATTGTTACTTGTTTTCCAAATAGATGTATGTTCATATGTGATGGCAAGGAATATCATGTTGTGTTTTAGTAGTTGATTTTAATTCCATTTGATCTAACCCCTTAGATCAAATTATCTCTACCCAAAACAAGGTTTTAACAAAGGTCACATTGAGGTTTATAACGCTTGACTTGATGAGCTACTTCAATTCCACCAAGATCAAGTGAAACTTCGATATCGTGGACTGTTTTACTTTAAAGCGCGAAAATTCCCCGGATTTTCTATGCATGAATGCAATGCACACAACTATTTCCTCTATTTTTTGTAACCCCAAATACTGGGATATTACAGTCTCTACCCCTTAAACTAAACTTCGTCCTCGAAGTTTGATCTCTCTCACGTTTCGGAGTGTGGATCTGTCTTGTGCAGACTATATCTTTTCTCAAACTCCGTGATAATATTATTGGATATAATTGAATATATCCCTTGTCCAGATTCTTCCTGGAATCCATTAGTGTTTGTCTCTGAAGAGTGACTTCTTCCTTCAATTCCATAATTTCTTTCAACACTATATTCTTGTTTCCTTTCTCATTGAAGATTCAATGATTGGGACTTCTTCTGGTGCGCTGGTCTTAACTGAAGACTAATTTGATAATAAACTCCTAATTGATAAACATGTCTTTGTTTTCCCTTACTACCAAAACTGCACTAATGGTACTTAGTAAGGTATTTACCATGGAAATGGTTGTGATGGTTTATTTCCCTAGGAATGGATTAGGCTCATTTAGTCTATCCAATCACGGATTATAGTTGACACCTAAAACTATTTTGGTTTCTTTAGGTTCCATGAAATGAATCTTTCAATTAGTATTTAGTTTTGGTATGGTCAATCTTCTTCGGTCTTTGGCCTTCTTGAGCTGTATTTGGTCTCCGGTATTTCCTTCATCTAACTTCCTTAACTTTGACTTACTTGAGCTATCGTACTTCTGAGTAGATACTACTCACTTTCTCAAGTTTTGGTCCAATTATTACTTCCTCGAGGTATGAACCTCGTCTTCTGATCTGACATCCTTCTGAAAGTAGTGTTCGATAATCTTATGAAAATAAGATCGAACTTCCTCTCAGTTCAGACCTTCTTCTTATATCTTGCTCAAAATATTGAGTTATTGTACATCCATCTCAATCTTTACTCTACCCCTTTGAGTTTTCTTATGGTCTTCAACTCCTTTTCTTCCAACCATTGGATTGATGGTTAGAATGTTGATCTTGGTCTAGTTTATGGGTTGTACTCCTCTAAGGTCTTGCGAAGAATATCTGTGGTGTATCCACTCAATTGTGGATATCCAATGTGAATCCTTCGACTGAATGTTTTTAAGTCATAATTATCTGGGTGACAAAATTTGTATTTGTTCATAACTTCTTGGTACAAATAATCCAATTATGGACTACTTAGTACCAATTGTGGCTATTTGTCATCTAAAAAATGGATTCTATTATAGGTTACGATCAACTGGACGAGACATCTTCTACTCTATCTTCCGAGTATTGATCCTATATCAATTGTGGTCTTCCGATATCAACTATAGTCTTCTTATATCTCGCTATGATTTCATATATCATCTTCCTTTTGCGAGGGTTTATTGTTGCAAGAAAACCACTAGCTGACACTATGAATATAGTATCCTAAGTGATTTCCCCTCCATTCCCTCTTTTACATTGACTATGGATCTTCTTCTACTACTCCGTAGTCATTATATTTCTCACCTTCATGCTTCTTATGTACTAAAGTACTCCTCTATTGAGGCTAAGCATGAGTCTTGATTGATAATTCCTTTAGAGGATTGTGGTTGCTTCCCACAACTTTTCTTCCTTTACCTGATGTACCTTCATCTTGTCTTCAGAATCTTCAGAATTCGTCACTTCCTCACACGAATACCATTACCCTCTAGATCTATAGCATCAAGTAAAAACTTGATATTGCAACATGCATTTGCATATCAAAGTCAAACTTCATGTATGGATCTAGTCAAACAATGAAAATCCAATAAGATCCAAAAAGATTCAGCTTTGTGCTTATAATACACACCATCATAAGCCTGAATATAATAGTTGAGTAAGACATCTCTAAATATCAGGCTCTGATGTGTAGTATATAACATGTAGATATCATCAATAATGTAGCATGGAACATAAGAAATTATCGATACGTTGGAGACGTATCACCCTCCTAAGTGGGTTTTGTATGATTGACGACAATATGATCAAGGGAGTAATATGGTTATCTAGTATACACGGAAGTATTGTAGTGACCTCACCTGAAAAAGTGAGATTCTCTGTGCAACCGTGCTAGTCCCTGGATCGAACTGCTAGCACACACAGTTTAAGATGAAATACCAAGTAGCAAAGGTCTTCATTACAACCTAAGATCCAGCGGAAATATAATAGTTCGATACAAGTTGCATAGCTCTCGAGGCTAGCACAAATTCGAGTTTAAGCAGACAAGGAAAACATAAAGCATGGAGCCATCTTCCTTCATGAAGCCACGAAGCGGACATGTTGGGCAAAGACTCGTGAACCTAAACAAACATCTTCAGCTAGAGAAGTAACCTGCAACATAAAACGTTACAGCCCGAAGGTCAATACATTTGGAATTGTATTGGCAAGATGACACTATGGTGGACACAAGTGGCAACCTAACACTTAAGTGCACATTTGGCTGGTAGAGCTCAGGCACATTTGCATAAAGCAAATTTTATCCTATCATTTGACAAATCATTTTCTTTCATACTAATTAAAGCGGTACCATTGATAGACATCAATGAACCTGGACACCACCGATAGACATCAGTGAGCCCTGACACCACCGATAGACATCAGTGAGCCTTCCTATTTCATATGACCAACTTGGTTTGGGCGACCTACCCCTGCAGACTCAGACCATAGACATGGCACGGGACCTGCTAGCCGATAGTCACTTGCACCAATTGACATATTCCCTGTTCACCCATCAAGTTTTATTTAAGAAATTGGAATGAGGAGATTTTCGAACAGGATCCTTGTCAGTTCGCTCAAATTGTCCGTAACCGGGGACACGGCTAAGTACTTAGATTTAACACTCTGCAGAGGTTGTACAAATCTACCCACATGACCTAGTCTGCTCTTCTTCCATGATGCACATTTTGCTCAAATGGACAGATGTTGACTAGGACAAGACTTTTCCGAAGTAATCCCCCAGACCATTCTCTACGGACCCGTACCAACCTACAATCCCCTACATCATCTGTCACGTAGGATCCGGGTTCTCACAACATACTCCATCAAGCCAGAGCCCATATTAGCATGTGGCTGTACGGAAAGCTAATGAGCAAGGTTGTCTATTATCTCTTTGTTCCTGGGTGGCCGTCCACAAGTGCGATACACCTGACGGTTCAGAGGTTCGACGACATGACCCCAGGGAACCACTCAACATAACCCGATCAATACCAATTCCACCTAGGTAATTCATTAAACTTAGTTGTTTTTCCATAACTCACTATCAAAATCATTTTATAGCATAGCTGAGCAACAACTAAATTTAATGGCGACAAAGAATTCAAGTAGGGGTAGCTAGACTACTGGGATTGCATAGCAAAGCATATACCCTAGACATGTCTACTATAAAAACACTACAGTGCAAGAACTGAAACTGGGACTTTTGGTGTGTGTCACTTGCCTGGATAAGGTGGAGAGTTGGCACAATCTTCACAAGCACAACCGTTGCAGTCGGCACAATCACAATCTACAAACCGGTAACATTGCACCATAAGCACAATGCAAGACACAAATGCAAAAACATAGACATGAGATGCATATGAGGTTTACACAAGTGCACTCGATTTATTATTCTCTGGTTGTCACTATATGCATGATGCCATGGTCAAGTTTTACGGTTGGTTGAATTATTGCGAACCTTCTATGTCGCACTAGCGAAGGGAAACTACCATTAATTGAAAAAGGTGTTTTGGTACAGTAGACAAATGATGGTTTTAGTGCTACTGGTCAGAGGGTTTCATTTGAGAACATACGCAAAAGGAATCACTGGAAAAGAGTGTGTAGATCTCATTTTACGGGTAAAGTACTCCGGTTAGGCATTTAAATAAGAATGGTTTTCAAACTTCTGTAAGTCCACATTTTATTGTTCCATAATGTTCCTTATATTTTTAGGATTCCAACGGTATATGATTTGTAATTTTTGGACCTACAGAACTCTGGTTATGATTTTTACGAAGCGCGGACTATCGAAACAGAGATAAACGCAATTTAGGGTGTGTCCCTGACACGTGGTGCAACGTGATTTGTCGGTACCCCTTCGCTGCGGATCAGCTCTCTGATCCGTTGGATCTACTTAAATCCTACGGGTCAGATCTGTTTGCCTATTTGAAAGAGAAAAACTAAAAAGAAAAGGGAAAAGAGGGTTGGCTCACGTGGCGCTGAGGTGGCGACGACCGCGGGGTGGGGCGCGTGTGGGCCTGGCCGGCTGGGCCGGTCGGCCGTCTGGTAGGCCCAGTTGGGTCGGCCTCTCTTTTTTTGTTTTCATTTTTTCTTCTTCTATCTCTTTCTCTTATTTGAAATTGCATTTGAGGCACCAAAATTAATCGGGAAAATACAAATAAGATACCGATGTATTTCTTGTGAAAAGGACATCGCTTTGAAATCAATTTTGAAACAAAATAAAATATTTTATAAAAGAAAATTGGCATACATGCCTATGTGGCTATAGTGCCGTTTTAGGGTTCGGGGTTTTTGAAATGAATTTGAATTTCTCTTAAAATGTAACGATGACATGATGCTTATGAATGCAATGCATGAGGTTTGAAAAATTGAAAAATTGGGATGTTACAAACCTACCCCCCTTAAGATGAATCTCGTCCTCGAGATTCGGAAAGGCTAGCAAATAGGTGCGGATGGTCTTCTCGAAGATCATCTTCTCGCTCCCAGGTAGCTTCTTCCTCGGTGTGGTGATTCCACTGGACTTTACAGAACTTGATCGTCTTTGTACGAGTAGCTCTTTCTGCTGTCTCCAGTATCTTGATTGGCGTTTCTTCATATGTGAGATCACTCTCCAACTGAACTTCCTCAAGTGGTACTGTGTCTCTCAACGGGGTCTCTGCCATATCTGGGTGGCACTTCTTCAGTTGACTTACATGGAACACATTATGAACTGCAGATAGAGATTCTGGCAGTTCCAGCTCATAAGCTACTTCACCTTTGCGAGACAGGATCTTGTATGGTCCTACAAAGCGGGGTGCTAACTTTCCCTTGACTCCAAACCTCTTCACACCACGAAGTGGTGAGACTCTAAGGTATGCTCTATCACCAATCTCATATGTCACTTCCCTACGCTTTGAGTCAGCGTAGCTCTTCTGTCTGGATTGAGCTATCTTCAGTCTATCCCTGATCAATCTGACCTTCTCTTCAGCATCGTTTATCAAGTCTGGGCCAAATAGACTCCTTTCTCCTACGCCACTCCATAACAGTGGGATGGTGCACTTCCTTCCATATAGTGCCTCAAATGGAGCCATTCCAATACTTGCTTGGTAGCTATTGTTGTATGAAAATTCTGCGTACGACAAATTTTCATCCCAGCTAGATCCATAGTCCAATGCACAAGCTCTCAACATATCTTCCAAGATTTGGTTTACCCTTTCAGTCTGTCCATCAGTTTGTGGGTGAAACGTTGTGCTGAACTCAAGTCTAGTTCCCAAAGACTCATGTATTTGACGCCAAAAGTGAGAGGTGAACTGAGTACCCCTATCTGAAACAATGCTCTTGGGCACTCCATGCAAACAAATGATTCTGCTCATGTATATCTTGGCTAGCTTGGCACTTGTATAGGTGGTCTTCACTGGTATAAAGTGAGCCACTTTAGTTAGACGGTCCACTATGACCCAAATTGAATCATATCCTAATCTAGTCTTTGACAATCCGGTGATAAAGTCCATGCCAATATTTTCCCACTTCCACTCTGGTACTGGTAAGGGTTGCAATAGTCCTGCTGGTTTTTGATGTTCTGCTTTGACTCTGCTACAAACATCACACAATGCAATATACTCGGCAATGTCTCTCTTCAAGTTAGTCCACCAGAACCTTTCCTTTACATCCATGTACATCTTAGTATTTCCAGGGTGAATGGAGTATGGTGAATCATGTACTTCTTGAAGAATCAACTTCCTAAGTTTAGGGTCTTGAGGCACACAAATTCGCTTCTCGAACCATATGGTTCCTTGCTCATCCTCATGAAATCCCTTTGCTTTGCCTTCTCTCATATTGGCCTTGATTACTTCTATTTCTTTGTCTAACTTCTGAGCTTCTCTAATCTTATCCATTAGTGTTGGCTGAACTTCAAGCGATGCCAAATAACCTTCTGGCACAATCTCCAGTCGAAGATCTTTGAAATGTTCGCACAACTCTTCCGGTAGTTCTCCTGCGGTGAGACCGTTTACATAGGTCTTACGACTCAGCGCATCGGCGACAACATTAGCCTTTCCCGGGTGGTATTGCAAACTCATATCATAATCCTTTATTAGTTCCAACCATCTTCTTTGCCTCATGTTTAGTTCCTTCTGAGTGAAAATGTACTTCAGGCTCTTATGGTCTGTGAACACATCACAATGCTTTCCCATCGAGATAATGTCTCCATACCTTGAGAGTATGCACGACGGATGCTAGCTCTAAGTCATGAGTTGGATAGTTTCTCTCATGACGTTTGAGTCATCGTGAAGCTATAACTCACAACTTTTCCATCTTGCATTAGAACACCTCCAAGTCCTTGGCGAGAAGCATCACAGTACACTTGGAAATCCTTATTTATATCCGGCAAACATAGAACCGGTGCACTTACTAGGCGTTGCTTCAACTCTTGAAAACTAGATTCACACTCGTCAGTCCATATGAATTTCTTATCCTTCTTCAACAGTTCTGTCATGGGTTTTGCAATCTTGGAGAAATTCTCAATAAATCTCCGGTAGTATCCAGCGAGTCCTAAGAAACTCCGAATCTCTCCTGCATTCTTGGGTGACTCCCATTCGGTCACAGCTGCAACCTTGCTTGGGTCTACTGCGACTCCTTCTGTTGAAACTATGTGTCCAAGGAATCCAACTCTGTCTAACCAGAACTCACACTTGCTGAACTTGGCATACAACTTGTGCTCTCTGAGCTGTTCCATGATTAGGTGCAAATGTTTCTCGTGCTCGGCATCATCTTTTGAATAGATCAATATATCATCGATGAATACCACCACGAACTTATCCAAATATTCCATGAATACCTTGTTCATCATGGTCATGAAATATGCCGGAGCATTAGTTAGTCCAAAGGGCATAACCGTATACTCATACAGACCGTATCTAGTTGTGAATGCGGTCTTAGGTATATCCTCCTCCCGGATCTTCAGTTGGAAGTAACCCGATCGAAGATCTATCTTGGAGAATACCTTTGCTCCCTTCAATTGGTCGAACAAGTCATTGATGTTGGGCAATGGGTACTTGTTTTTAATTGTCATCTCATTCAACGATCGGTAGTCCATCACCAATCTTTTGCTAGAGTCCTTCTTCTCAACAAACAGTACAGGTGCTCCCCAAGATGACGAACTAGGTCGGATAAAACCTTTCTCAATTTGCTCCTTAAGCTGCTTCTTGAGCTCCTTTAGTTCATCAACATCCATCTTGTATGGTCTCTTGGCTATGGGTCCAGTACCGGGCAAAAGTTCAATGAGAAACTCAACATCTCTATCAGGTGGCAATCCTGGCAATTCTTCCGGGAAAACATCCGGATATTCCCTCACAACGGGTGCATCCTCTAGGCTAACCCCCTTAAGAGAGTTGACCTTACTACCTTTAAGCTCAAAGGTTGAGTTGAAACGGATTCGTTTCTTCTCTGGGGTTGTGAGTGTAACAGTTTTCTTTGTACAATCTATTATACCTCCGTAGGCGGTCATCCAATCCATTCCCAGGATTACATCTAAACCTTGGGATTCCAATATTATCAAGTCGACTGGGAACTTATGCTTTCCAATTTCTAGGGTCAGGCTATCGCATCCAACACTTACTAGCATCTCTCCTCCTGGGGAGCTTACTCTAAGAGGGCACCCTATTGTTTCAGTGGGTATTTCATTCTTATCCACAAATGCTCTCGAAATGAATGAATGTGATGCACCAGTATCAAATAGGACAAGTGCTTTGAGGAGTTGTTAAGCGAGAACGTACCGATTACTTGCGTCGGGTTCATCATATAGTTCCTCCACATTGACGTGGTTAACATGTCCTTTGCGGAATGGGTTCGGCTTCCTTGCCTCTTCGGCCTTCTTTGCTTCCTCGGACTCCTTCTCAGGACATTCATTGGCATAATGTCCCGTTTTCCTGCACTTGAAGCATTCCACTTGACTGATATCCTTCTTCACAAGGCGATGACCATTGCTGTTGTTGTGGCCATTGCCATTTCCATGATGGCTTCCATTACTCTTCCTAGAGTTGTTGTGGTGGTGATAGCTCTTATGGCCATTGTGATGGTGGCCATTTCCATTGTGGTGTTGATGCTTACTTCCTCCATCATTGTTCCCATACTTGTGATATCCAGAACCTCCACTGCCTTCACCATAAGAGCGCATCTTATGTGGTGGTCCTGAACCATGTTTGTCGTAGCTGTGTTTCCTCTTCCTTTTCTCCACTTCCTTCATTGTGTCCTCTAGGGTTATAGCTTTGTCACACAGTGACTGGTAAGTGGGCAAGTAAACCACTGACAGTTGAACCATCAACTCGTCATTCAGTCCTTTAAGAAACCGTTCCTTCCTCTTGGCATCTGTGTTGCTATCATCCGGTGCATAGCGCGCCAAGTTGCTGAACTCTTCTATGTATTCAGACACACTGCGATGACCTTGTCTAAGATTGAGGAATTCAGTCCTCTTCAGGTCCATCACTCCAGAGGAAATGTGAGCGGTGCGAAAACCTTCTTCAAAGACTGCCCAAGTCACCTCTGCTATTGGATGAGTGATTTGGAAATTCTCCCACCAACTAGCTACAGGTCCTTCCAGCAGATGAGCAGCAAATCGACCTTCTCGGCGTCGGTGCATCCAATGGTCACCAAGTCCTTGTTCACAGAACGCAACCAATCATTGGCCACCATGGGTTCTGCTGCCCTTGAAAACTTCTCAGGGCGAAGCCTCAGGAACCTAGTCAGCATATCCACATGCGGTGGAGGTGGTGGTGGGTTGTTGTTGTTATTGTTGGTGTTGTTGTTCTGCATGTTGTTGTTCAGCTGGGTTATGGTTTGGGTCACTGCTTGCATCAGCTGAGCTTGCGCCTCCATCATCTGCTGAACATAGGCTGGCACTTCAGGCTCACGGCGGGGCGGCATTCTGTGGGGTTTGAGAGGTAAGAATAGAATTTAGAAATGGAATCTAAGGGAATAAAATTCCTACCCTCACACAACACATGCATAAAAACAACCTTAAACACACAAGCATTCACAATTTTTTTTTTTGAAATACACGAATCGTAAAACGTCTCGAAAATGGGAAATAAAACACCCTAGCTTGCCTACCTCAGGTGGTCGGCAAACTCAACTCGAAAGCTAGGAAAAAAAAACGGAATTGGTGGTCACACTATTTGTCTTGAGTGCTTCAAGTTTCTCTCCTACTTTCTTGAGGTCTTCAAAGATTGAACGTCTAAAAGATGAAGATTTGTTTTAAAGATGAAATAGGTGAGAATACAAGAAAACCAATTTGCAAACATTTCTTTTCAATAGAAAAATTGATTAGATAGATAAGATGGAATTTCATCCTAGGGACTTCCTATTTCTAATCCAAACCTAGGGTCACGAACCTATGGGCAACACAGTGCTCTGATACCATCTGTAGTGACCTCACCTGAAAAAGTGAGATTCTCTGTGCAACCGTGCTAGTCCCTGGATCGAACTGCTAGCACACACAGTTTAAGATGAAATACCAAGTAGCAAAGGTCTTCATTACAACCTAAGATCCAGCGGAAATAAAATAGTTCGATACAAGTTGCATAGCTCTCGGGCTAGCACAAATTCAGAGTTTAAGCGAGCAAGGAAAACATAAAGCATGGAGCCATCTTCCTTCATGAAGCCACGAAGCGGACATGTTGGGCAAAGACTCGTGAACCTAAACAAACATCTTCAGCTAGAGAAGTAACACCGCAACATAAAACGTTACAGCCCGAAGGTCAATACATTTGGAATTGTATTGGCAAGATGACACTATGGTGGACACAAGTGGCAACCTAACACTTAAGTGCACATTTGGCTGGTAGAGCTCAGGCACATTTGCATAAAGCAAATTTTATCCTATCATTTGACAAATCATTTTCTTTCATACTAATTAAAGCGGTACCATTGATAGACATCAATGAACCCGGACACCACCGATAGACATCGGTGAGCCACGACACCACCGATAGACATCGGTGAGCCTTCCTATTTCATATGACCAACTTGGTTTGGGCGACCTACCCCTGCGAGACTCGGACCATAGACATGGCACGGGACTCGCTAGCCGATAGTCACTTGCACCAATTGACATATTCCCTGTTCACCCATCAAGTTTTATTTAAGAAATTGGAATGAGGAGATTTTCGAACAGGATCCTTGTCAGTTCGCTCAAATTGTCCGTAACCGGGGACACGGCTAAGTACTTAGATTTAACACTCTGCGAGAGGTTGTACAAATCTACCCACATGACCTAGTCCGCTCTTCTTCCATGATGCACATTTTGCTCAAATGGACGGATGTTGACTAGGACAAGACTTTTCCGAAGTAATCCCCCGAGACCATTCTCTACGGACCCGTACCAACCTACAATCCCCTACATCATCCGTCACGTAGGATCCGGGTTCTCACAACATACTCCATCAAGCCGAGCCCATATTAGCATGTGGCTGTACGGAAAGCTAATGAGCAAGGTTGTCTATTATCTCTTTGTTCCTGGGTGGCCGTCCACAAGTGCGATACACCGGCGGTTCAGAGGTTCGACGACATGACCCCAGGGAACCACTCAACATAACCCGAGCAATACCAATTCCACCCAGGTAATTCATTAAACTTAGTTGTTTTTCCATAACTCACTATCAAAATCATTTTATAGCATAGATGAGCAACAACTAAATTTAATGGCGACAAAGAATTCAAGTAGGGGTAGCTAGACTACTGGGATTGCATAGCAAAGCATATACCCTAGACATGTCTACTATAAAAACACTACAGTGCAAGAACTGAAGCCGGGACTTTTGGTGTGTGTCACTTGCCTGGATAAGGTGGAGAGTTGGCACAATCTTCACAAGCACAACCGTTGCAGTCGGCACAATCACAATCTACAAACCGGTAACATTGCACCATAAGCACAATGCAAGACACAAATGCACAAACATAGACATGAGATGCATATGAGGTTTAGACAAGTGCACTCGATTTATTATTCTCTGGTTGTCACTATATGCATGATGCCATGGTCAAGTTTTACGGTTGGTTGAATTATTGCGAACCTTCTATGTCGCACTAGCGAAGGGAAACTACCATTAATTTAAAAAGGTGTTTTGGTACACTAGACAAATGATGGTTTTAGTGCTACTGGTCAGAGGGTTTCATTTGAGAACATACGCAAAAGGAATCACTGGAAAAGAGTGTGTAGATCTCATTTTACGGGTAAAGTACTCCGGTTAGGCATTTAAATAAGAATGGTTTTCAAACTTCTGTAAGTCCACATTTTATTGTTCCATAATGTTCCTTATATTTTTAGGATTCCAACGATGTATGATTTGTAATTTTTGGACCTACAGGTCTCTGGATATGATTTTTACAAAGCGCGGACTATCGAAACTGAGATTAAACGCAAACTAGGGTGTGTCCATGACACGTGGCGCAACGTGATTCGTCGGTACGCCTTCGCCGCGGATCAGCTCTCTGATCCGTTGGATCTACTTAAATCCTACGGCTAGGATCTGTTTGCCTATTTGAAAAAGAAAAACTAAAAAGAAAAGAGAAAGGGGGTTGGCTCACGTGGCGCTGAGGGGGCGACGACCGCGGGGTGGGGCGCGTGTGGACCTGGCCGGCTGGGCCGGTCGGCCGTCTGGTAGGCCCAGTTGGGTCGGCCTCTCTTTTTTTGTTTTCTTTTTTTCTTCTTCTATCTCTTTCTCTTATTTGAAATTGCATTTGAGGCACCAAAATTAATCGGGAAAATACAAATAAGATACCGATGTATTTCTTGTGAAAAGGACATCGCTTTGAAATCAATTTTGAAACAAAATAAAATATTTTATAAAAGAAAATTGGCATACATGCCTATGTGGCTATAGTGCTGTTTTAGGGTTCGGGGTTTTTGAAATGAATTTGAATTTCTCTTAAAATGCAACGATGACATGATGCTTATGAATGCAATGCATGAGGTTTGAAAATTTGAAAAATTGGGATGTTACAAGTATATTCTCAGGAGTTTGGTTTAACCACAATGAAGACGAACCCTCGAGAAAAATTGTAAGGAAGAAGTACGGGATGAAGAATCAGTATGCAAACACACGCTTGCAGAATCAATAGAAGAATTGCGTGCTTGAAGAACTTTGAAACATAGTTGAAGGCATGGTCTTCTTTTTATAGCTTGAAGTTAATAGGAACAATCGTATTATTGGAGGTAGGGGTAGGGGGTGGGGAGGAGCTCAGAACTTCAAGGAAGGACATGGAAGCTTGATTGTGTGTTCAATCTAACTCAAGTAAGTTATGGCCCTAGTAGAACATGTGTTGAGCCTAGGGCTTCAAGTGGTGAAACTCTGTTTCCGATGAGTTAGAGCTTCATGGTTGTGATTGAAGCTCTAGGTGGTTGACGTTGTTGTGTGTAACACCGGTTGATTAAATAACTAGACCTTTGAGACATATGTCAGTACAAGAATTTCTATGCAATGCATAGCTTTGTGGTGTAGCCTATAAATAGCACCGGAGCCTCAGTGGGTAGGGTTGGCCACTTGAGTCGAATTCTAGATAGGAGAGATCTACTTTGTGCAAGTTCCCCTCTATCTCTCTCGCTTGTTCTTGAGCAACATTTATGTGGAGTTTGAGTATCGATTTGGTTGAACACCAAACAATAGTGTGTTGGGTGATACGTCGCAAACGTATCTATAATTTCTTATGTTCCATGCTACTTTTATTACAATACTTGAATGTTTTATACATACTTTACAGCATTATTATACATTTTCCGGCACTAACCTATTAACAAGATGCCGAAGTGCCGATTGCTCGTTTTCGCTGTTTTTGGTTTCAGAAATTCTAGTAAGGAAATATTCTCGGAATTGGACGAAATCAACGCCCAGGGGCCTATTTTTACACGAAGCTTCCAGAAGACCGAAAGGGAGACGGAGTGGGGCCACGAGGTGGGGACACACCAAGGCGGCGCGGCCCAAGCCCTGGCCGCGCCGGCCTGGTGTGTGGCCCCCTCGTGACGCCCTTTGACCTACCCTTCCGCCTACTTAAAGCCTCCGTCGCGAAACCCCCCGTACCGAGAGCCACGATACGGAAAACCTTCCGGAGACGCCGCCGTCGCGAATCCCATCTCGGGGGATTCGGGAGATCGCCTCCGGCACCTCGCCGGAGAGGGAAATCATCACCGGAGGGGCTCTACATCATCATGCCCGCCTCCGGATTGATGCGTGAGTAGTTCATCCTTGGACTATGGGTCCATAGCAGTAGCTAGATGGTTGTCTTCTCCGCTTGTGCTTTCATTGTATTAGATCTTGTGAGCTGCCTAACATGATCAAGATCATCTATTTGTAATGCTACATGTTGTGTTTGGCGAGATCCGATGAATATAGAATATTATGTTAAGTTGATTATCAATCTATCATATATGTGTTGTTTATGTTCTTGCATGCTCTCCGTTGCTAGTAGAGGCTCGGCCAAGTTGATACTTGTAACTCCAAGAGGGGGTAATTATGCTCGATAGTGGGTTCATGCCTCCATTAAATCTGGGACGGTGACGAGAAAGTTCTAAGGTTGTGGATGTCTTGTTGCTACTAGGGATAAAACATTGATGCTTTGTCTAAGGATATTTGTGTTGATTACATTACGCGCCATAGTTAATGCAATTATCTCGTTGTTCGCAACTTAATACCGGAAGGGGTTCGGATGATAACCCGAAGGTGGATTATTTAGGCATAGATGCATGCTGGATAGCGGTCTATGTACTTTGTCGTAATGCCCCGATTAAATCACATAGTAATCATCGTTGATATGTATTGAATCTTTATTTGTCAATTGCTCGCCTGTAATTTGTTCACCCAGCATGTTAGTTATCTTATTGGAGAGACACCACTAGTGAACTGTGGACCCCGGTCCATTCTTTTACATCTGAATACATTCTACTGCTTTACTGTTCTTTGCAAACAAACACCATCTTCCACTCGATACGCTTAATCCTTTGTTTTCAGCAAGCCGGTGAGATTGACAACCTCATCGTTACGTTGGGGCAAAGTACTTTGATTGTGTTGTGCGGGTTCCACGTTGGCGCCGGTTTCACCGGTGTTGCGCCGCACTACACTCCTCCACCAACAACCTTCACGTGCTTCTTGGCTCCTACTGGTTCGATAACCTTGGTTTCATACTGAGGGAAACTTACTGCTGTGCGCATCATACCTTCCTCTTGGGGTTCCCAACGGACGTGTACATCTACGCGCATCACTGGGCCAAACGAGATCTACTTGTTACGTACTCTTGGAGATTTGGAATATCCTAGATGGTTAGGTATTGATCATCGAGAATCTGTTGTGTGCACTTGTTGTGAAAAGTTTAGGAAGGCCTGAAAATCACGTCAAGATGTGTCATTGCAAGCAGGGCAAGCTTCGCAAAGAGCTTGTGTTGACGGCGAAGAAGGCTTAGTCTGAGGACTTGGGTAGTGCAAGCGTGTGTAGCCTCTCCAAACGAAGATGCAGAGCTGGTGCAAACAACTTGAACTTTGCGAAAAAATCAGTGCCTTTGTTCACTTTCTTTAGTTTTAGTTTATACATATTGATAAACCCAAGTACAGGGAATCGATGTATCACCTCTCAATGTGGAAATATTAGGTATCGAACCATAGGAGCAAGAAGGTAAAGAAATTTATTCCTTCAAACTAGAGTATCACAATTCTAGTTATCTATGCACTAAAAAAATTAATCATGCAAAGGGTGATGGTTTGTTTTCAAGTTTTGAAGTAACAAAGTAGGCGTTCGTGAGGATCTCACAAATGTTCCAATCCTCTATAGTGCAAGTGGAAAAGACAACAATTTTATTTCTTAGTTAACAATGGTCCTAGCTAGGTTCATGGGTTCACTTAATATTTCTCTCTCAATAATGGTTGAAATCATGTTTAGATAGTAAAGTACACACAATTGTCATGCTTTAAATGGTAACAATTATATAGGCAACATGTCCTAAAACATGAAGTTGAGAAGGGAAACACCAAAAGGGTGATGCCATCCATACCAGTACTGTCACTTGGCCCCAAGTAGATGTTTCCATTTATCTCTAGATGTAGGTATATCAAAGGGTGTTGGCTTTGCTTTTGTTGTCACTAAGCGCAATAGTTGTTGTCACTCGGTTACACCCTACAATACCGCGCACACATCTATGTACGTCACAGTCCTTTATATAAAACACACATATAAAATAACATGCAAATGTTTATTTGTTGTGCACATTCCACACCCCTCTCAGCTACCTATGTTTGGTGTTGGCAAACACCTCACGACATGGGCAAAAAATGCATTATGTGTAACTAAATAATATTTATCCACTACGATATACAATCATAATGTGCTTGCAAAGTATGCCAAGCTACAAAAGTTCCAACATATCGGTAAATGCATAACATGTATCATCTCACATCACAATAACCATCATCAAGGTAATACATGTATGGCCACAATCATGTAGGCAGCTGATACGTCTCCGACGTATCGATAATTTCTTATGTTCCATGCTACATTATTGATGATATCTACATGTTTTATACACATTATATGTCATATTTACGCATTTTCTGGAACTAACCTATTAACAAGATGCCGAAGAGCCAGTTGTTGTTTTCTGCTGTTTTTGGTTTCAGAAATCCTAGTAACGAAATATTCTCGGAATTGGACGAAATCAACGCCCAGGGTCCTATTTTTGCACGAAGCTTCCAGAAGCGCGAAGGGGAAAGGAAGTGGGGCCACGAGGCGCCGCCACACTAGGGCGGCGCGGCCTGGCCTTGGCCCGCGCGGCCCTAGCGTGTGGGGCCCTCGTGTGGCCCCCCGCGTTGCCCTTCCGCCCACTTAAAGCCTCCGTCGCGAAACCCCCAGTACCGAGAGCCACGATACGGAAAACCTTCCAGAGACGCCGCCGCCGCGAATCCCATCTCGGGGGATTCAGGAGATCGCCTCCGGCACCCTACCGGAGAGGGGAATCATCTCCCGGAGGACTCTTCATCGCCATGATCGCCTCCGGAGTGATGAGTGAGTAGTTCACCCCTGGACTATGGGTCCATAGCAGTAGCTAGATGGTCGTCTTCTCCTAATTGTGCTTCATTGTTGGATCTTGTGAGCTGCCTAACATGATCAAGATCATCTATCCGTAATACTATATGTTGTGTTTGTCGGGATCCGATGGATAGAGAATACTATGTTATGGTGATTATCAATCTATTACTTATGTGTTGTTTATGATCTTGCATGCTCTCCGTTATTAGTAGAGGCTCGGCCAAGTTTTTGCTCTTAACTCCAAGAGGGAGTATTTATGCTCGATAGTGGGTTCATGCCTCCATTGATACCAGGACGGTGACGAGAAAGTTCTAAGGTTGTGGATGTGATGTTGCCACTAGGGATAAAACATTGATGCTATGTCTAAGGATGTAGTTGTTGATTACATTACGCACCATACTTAATGCAATTGTCTCGTTGCTTGCAACTTAATGCTGGAAGGGGTTCGGATGATAACTCTGAAGGTGGACTTTTTAGGCATAGATGCATGCTTGGATGGCGGTCTATGTACTTTGTCGTAATGCCCCGATTAAATCTCACTATATTTATCATATCATGTATATGCATTGTTATGCCCTTTTCTATTTGTCAATTGCCCGACCGTAATTTGTTCACCCAACATGCTTTTATCTTATGGGAGAGACACCTCTAGTGAGCTGTGGACCCCGGTCCTATTCTTTACATCGCATACAATCTACTGCAATACTTGTTTTATTGTTTTCTTCGCAAACAATCATCTTCCACACAATACGGTTAATCCTTTGTTACGAGCAAGCCGGTGAGATTGACAACCTCACCTGTTTCGTTGGGGCAAAGTACTTTGGTTGTGTTGTGCGGGTTCCACGTTGGCGCCGGAATCCCTGGTGTTGCGCCGCATCACATTTCGCCACCATCAACCTTCAACGTGCTTCTTGGCTCCTCCTGGTTCGATTAAACCTTGGTTTCTTTCTGAGGGAAAACTTGCTGCTGTGCGCATCATACCTTCCTCTTGGGGTTCCCGACGAACGTGTGAGTTACACGCCATCAAGCTCTTTTTTCTGGCGCCGTTGCCGGGGAGATCAAGACACGCCTGCAAGGGAGTCTCCACTTCCCAATCTCTTTACTTTGTTTTTGTCTTGCTTTATTTTATTTACTACTTTGTTTGCTGCACCTAAACAAAACACAAAAAAATTAGTTGCTAGTTTTACTTTATTTACCGTCTTGCTCTCTATATCAAAAACACAAAAAAATTAGTTACTTGTCTTTACTTTATTTGCCTAGTTTACTTTTTGCTTATTTCATCATGCTTAATCCTAAGTTTACTTTGGAAAAGATACCGGTAAGGCGTGGGTGTATCATTGGAAGAGATAATATAGAAGAATTTTTCACCCATGTTAGTATGGATGAAGATTTAAAGATATAGCATTATTAAAAACTGCCCCTACTTATGAAAGTGTTGCGGCCTGTTTAATACACATGTTGGAAACTAGATTTGTTAATCTCAATCCCATAATACAACATATGTTTCTTACACTTACGGATATAGAGATGGGAGAAAAGAGAAATTTTGTTTTAAAAGTCCTTGTTAGAGAATTTGAAGATATAGCTAAAGAAGCTAGAAAAGTTTTTATCAAGCATAAGAGGCTTGGTTTCTTTCCCGATTTTAAACAAATACTTGAAAAGATGGATATGGATAGAATTAAGTATACTAGTAATGTTAATGATGGTAGGGAAATTAAAGCGCCAATACCTAGTAAGCTACTAGGGATGCATGAAGCTTTGGAAAATAATTATGCTTGGCTTGTTCTCGAAAATTTGTTTGATGAGAATAGTAAGCCTAGGAGCAATGAGAGAGGAGTTACTTATATAGACCAGATACAATGCATTGTTGAGAAAACTCCCAACTCTCAAGGTAATAATGTTGATGCTTCTTCATTTGAAAATACTTGATTTGCACTTTCTGCACCTAGCTGAAAGGCGTTAAAGAAAAGCGCTTATGGGAGACAACCCATGTTTTTACTACAGCAATCTTTGTTTTATATTTGAGTCTTGGAAGTTGTTTACTACTGTAGCAACCTCTCCTTATCATGTTTTTGTGCCAAGTAAAGTTTCTATGTTAAAGTTGATGTTATATTTGGGATCGCTCGCGCGAAACAGACATTGCTGTCATGTCACGAATTCCGGCATAAGTCTCCGTAGAAAATTCAAAAAAATCTGCAAATTTACGAGCGTGATCCTCAGATATGTACGCAACTTTCATTAGTTTTGAGTTTTTCCATTTGAGCAAGTCTAGTGCCCCTTTCAGGTTCATCTTTACGGACTGTTCTGTTTTGACAGATTCTGCCTTTTATTTCGCATTGCCGTATTTGCTATGTTGGATGAATTTCTTTGATCCATTAATGTCCAGTAGCTTTGTGCAATGTCCAGAAGTGTTAAGAATGATTGTGTCACCTCTAAATATGTGAATTTTAATTGTGCACTAACCCTCTAATGAGTTTGCTTGAAGTTTGGTGTGAAGGAACTTTTCAAGGGTCAAGAGAGGAGTATGATATACTATGATCAAGAGGAGTGAAAGCTCTAACCTTGGGGATGCCCCCGTGGTTCATCCCTGCATATTTTAAGAAGACTCAAGCGTCTAAGCTTGGGGATGCCCAAGGCATCCCCTTCTTCATCAACAACATCATCAGGTTCCTCCCCTGGAACTATATTTTTATTCAGTCACATCTTGTGTTCTTTACTTGGAGCGTCGGTTTGTTTTGTTTTTGTTTTTGTTTGAATAAAATGGATCCTAGCATTCACTGTGTGGGAGAGAGACACGCTCCGCTGTTGCATATGGACAAATATGTCCTTAGGCTTTACTCATAATGTTCAAGGCGAAGGTTGAAACTTCTTCGTTAAATTGTTTTATGGTTGGAATCGGGAAATGCTACATGTAGTAATTCTAAAATGTCTTGGATAATGTGATACTTGGCAATTGTTGTGCTCATGTTTAAGCTCTTGCATCATATACTTTGCACCCATTAATGAAGTAATACATAGAGCTTGCTAAAATTTGGTTTGCATATTTGGTCTCTCTAAGGTCTAGATAATTTCTAGTATTGAGTTTTGAACAACAAGGAAGACGGTGTAGAGTCTTATAATGTTTACAATATGTCTTTTATGTGAGTTTTGCTGCACCGGTTCATCCTTGAGTTTGCTTCAAATAACCTTGCTAGCCTAAACCTTGTATCGAGAGGGAATACTTCTCATGCATCCAAAATCCTTGAGCCAACCACTATGCCATTTGTGTCCACCATACCTACCTACTACATGGTATTTCTCCGCCATTCCAAAGTAAATTGCTTGAGTGCTACCTTTAAAATTCCATCATTCGCCTTTGCAATATATAGCTCATGGGACAAAATAGCCTTAAAAACTATCGTAGTATTGAATATGTACTTATGCACTTTATCTCTTATTAAGTTGCTTGTTGTGCGATAACCATGCTTCTGGGGACGCCATCAACTATTCTTTGTTGAATATCATGTGAGTTGCTATGCATGTCCGTCTTGTACGAAGTAAGAGAGATCTACCACCTTAATGGTTGGAGCATGCATATTGTTAGAGAAGAACATTGGGCCGCTAACTAAAGCCATGAATCATGGTGGAAGTTTCAGTTTTGGACATATATCCTCAATCTCATATGAGAACATTAATTGTTTCCACATGCTTATGCATTAAAGAGGAGTCCATTATCTGTTGTCCATGTTGTCCCGGTATGGATGTCTAAGTTGAGAATAATCAAAAGCGAGAAATCCAAAATGCGAGCTTTCTCCTTAGACCTTTGTACAGGCGGCATGGAGGTACCCCTTTGTGACACTTGGTTGAAACATGTGTATTGCGATGATCCGGTAGTCCAAGCTAAGTAGGACAAGGTGCGGGCACTATTAGTACACTATGCATGAGGCTTGCAACTTGTAAGATATAATTTACATAACTCATATGCTTTATTACTACCGTTGACAAAATTGTTTCATGTTTTCAAAATAAAAGCTCTAGCACAAATATAGCAATCAATGCTTCCCTCTGCGAAGGGCCATTCTTTTACTTTTATTGTTGAGTCAGTTCACCTATCTCTCTCCACCTTAAGAAGCAAACACTTGTGTGAACTGTGCATTGATTCCTACATACTTGCATATTGGACTTGTTATATTACTTTATATTGACACTATCCATGAGATATACATGTTATAAGTTGAAAGCAACCGCTGAAACTTAATCTTCCTTTGTGTTGCTTCAATACCTTTACTTTGATTTATTGCTTTATGAGTTAACTCTTATGCAAGACTTATTGATGCTTGTCTTGAAGTACTATTCATGAAAAGTCTTTGCTTTCTGATTCATTTGTTTACTCATGTCATTACCATTGTTTTGATCGATGCATTCATTACATATGTTTACAATAGTATGATCAAGATTATGATGGCATGTCACTCTAGAAATTATCCTTGTTATCGTTTGCCTGCTCGGGACGAGCGGAACTAAGCTTGGGGATGCCGATACGTCTCCGACGTATCGATAATTTCTTATGTTCCATGCTACATTATTGATGATATCTACATGTTTTATACACATTATATGTCGTATTTACGCATTTTCCGGAACTAACCTATTAACAAGATGCCGAAGAGCCGATTGGTCGTTTTACGCTGTTTTTGGTTTCGAAATCCTAGTAACGAAATATTCTCGGAATTGGACGAAATCAACGCCCAGGGTCCTATTTTTGCACGAAGCTTCCAGAAGCGCGAAGGGGAAAGGAAGTGGGGCCACGAGGCGCCGCCACACTAGGGCGGCGCGGCCTGGCCTTGGCCCGCGCGGCCCTAGCGTGTGGGGCCCTCGTGTGGCCCCCGCGTTGCCCTTCCGCCTACTTAAAGCCTCCGTCGCGAAACCCCCGTACCGAGAGCCACTATACGGAAAACCTTCCGGAGACGCCGCCGCCGCGAATCCCATCTCGGGGGATTCAGGAGATCGCCTCCGGCACCCCTGCCGGAGAGGGAATCATCTCCCGGAGGACTCTTCATCGCCATGATCGCCTCCGGAGTGATGAGTGAGTAGTTCACCCCTGGACTATGGGTCCATAGCGAGTAGCTAGATGGTCGTCTTCTCCTAATTGTGCTTCATTGTTGGATCTTGTGAGCTGCCTAACATGATCAAGATCATCTATCCGTAATACTATATGTTGTGTTTGTCGGGATCCGATGGATAGAGAATACTATGTTATGGTGATTATCAATCTATTACTTATGTGTTGTTTATGATCTTGCATGCTCTCCGTTATTAGTAGAGGCTGCGGCCAAGTTTTTGCTCTTAACTCCAAGAGGGAGTATTTATGCTCGATAGTGGGTTCATGCCTCCATTGATACCGGGACGAGTGACGTAAAGTTCTAAGGTTGTGGATGTGCTTGTTGCCACTAGGGATAAAACATTGATTCTATGTCTAAGGATGTAGTTGTTGATTACATTACGCACCATACTTAATGCAATTGTCCGTTGCTTGCAACTTAATACTCGGAAGGGGTTCGGATGATAACACTGAAGGTGGACTTTTTAGGCATAGATGCATGCTGGATGGCGGTCTATGTACTTTGTCGTAATGCCCCGATTAAATCTCACTATATTTATCATATCATGTATATGCATTGTTATGCCCTTTTTCTATTTGTCAATTGCCCGACTCGTAATTTGTTCACCCAACATGCTTTTATCTTATGGGAGAGACACCTCTAGTGAGCTGTGGACCCCGGTCCTATTCTTTACATCGCATACAATCTACTGCAATACTTGTTTTCTTGTTTTCTTCGCAAACAATCATCTTCCACACAATACGGTTAATCCTTTGTTACGGCAAGCCGGTGAGATTGACAACCTCACTGTTTCGTTGGGGCAAAGTACTTTGGTTGTGTTGTGCGGGTTCCACGTTGGCGTCGGAATCCCCGGTGTTGCGTCGCATCACATTTCGCCACCATCAACCTTCAACGTGCTTCTTGGCTCCTCCTGGTTCGATTAAACCTTGGTTTCTTTCTGAGGGAAAACTTGCTGCTGTGCGCATCATACCTTCCTCTTGGGGTTCCCAACGAACGTGTGAGTTACACGCCATCAGCAGCTCATGTGGTTATAATTATTGAAATACATAGAGATTGGATCAAGCTACTACCACAAACCCCAAGTCCAGGGGTGAACTACTCCTCTCTCATGGTGGAGAGTGACATGGAGGTGTTGGTGAAGGAGGAGAAGCCACCAGAGGCGATTTCGGCAGCGGTTCCCCCTCCAATCTCCCTCTAGCAGCAAACTGTTGTCTCTCTGTTTCATTGTTTTTGAATTCGCCTTCGTGCGTCACGAAATAAAACACTATGGGGTATATATATAGGTGTTTTCAGATAAAATCACATCCGCGATCTAACGATTGAGGCGAATCAGACGACCGAGGGGGAAGATCCCCCAATGGTGCGACCTGGGTAGGGGCCCATGCCATGGCCTTCTCTCCCGACATGTTGACCTCCTAATGCCATACTTTGGCTTTTGGATCCGTATTAAAAATTTCGAAGCGTGCTCTTTGATCTTGCCCTTTTGAAGCCGCGCAGCTTCAGAAAAGTCAAAAATGCCGAAAAGAGTTTTTTTTTTGCCTCATAGAGTTAAGAAACAAATAAATGTGAACTTTATAAAAAAATACCCGAAACCAATGTAAAACATGTTGAAAACATCATATAGCATTCAATTATCATATATATCATACCATAATGACCAAAGTTCATGGATACATTTTCAATGCACCACCTTCTCAGTTTATCTTTTCAAAGCCTTAGATTTAATCTGTATAGCATTGATGTTGCTTTGTTATTCAATCTACGTACTCCTTTCCTCACAACGCTATTGTTGTGAGTTATCTATAATATTCTTGAAGCTTTAGATGTTATTTAATATAATTGAATGTATCTTGTGAAGACTTTCATTCACCCTCTTTAGTCAGACTGTTGGGGGGATGACCCCCGGTATGCCAAAGGCATGCCAAACCGGATGGTCTTATCCGTCAAGATACCGGTTTAATATTTATACCGGAACTCAAAGATAGGAATTTGGCTAAGTAAGCTAAGCTGGTATCCCCAAGAGGGGTACACCGGGACCGGATAGAAAGGATGCCGGAGACCGGAAGAAGAACATGTTGGCGGGACCGAGTCAAAGATTCTCTCCGAGCTAGCGGACAAGGATGAGCTAAGCAAAGTGGCTTTAAACGAAGGCCCGAAGACAAAGAGGAGGATGACGGCCAAAGAAGCCGGAGGACGTCGACCTCCTTGTTTAAAGAAGACCCCGGCGTCATCTATGATTAAAGTAGCTTTGTAAAGTATCTTTGTAAAAGTAGTTTGTCTAGTCAAAGATCCCATTAGGGTTTCTTGTCTCGTAAGCCACCCTCTCCCCTATATAAGGAGAGGGGGCAGCATCTTTCATACGCGCGAAACGATAGCAGAAGATAAAAAGAGAACCTTGTAAGCTCAAACCTGTAACCTGTGCAGATCAATGAAGATAGTGATCTAGAGCGAGTTCTTCCTTGTGTCTTTCTTCTTCAACCTCTGGCCTTGGCAAAGTTCTTGAGGAAACCATCCGGAAGTTCATCCCATCTAGTCATAAACCCTCCCCCGAATCCTCTAGCGTCCATTCGGCCCCAAGATAAGCCATCCTATGGCATCTGTTTGTTCACCACGATGACAGTTGGCGCCCACCGTGGGGCATGAAGTGGCGCTTGCTGGAGTTCATATTCGGGCGGGCATCCTCGACATCAACGACGAGCGCACGGTGTCCGCGCTCGTGCAACGCATCTACAACATGGATTTCATCAACGACAACGCAGGCTGCTTCGCCAACGGCGGCAAGTTCCCGCAGAACGGCCGCACCATCGAGTTCGGCAGCCTCCGCGTCTATTTCGGCACCGTTCCTGTGCGCCGGCGCCTCTCGCCGGTGCCTGGTGGCGCCGGATCCGCCAAGGTGGCTGTGTGCTGGCCGCGCCGCCGGCAGCGTGGAGGTCATGATGGCTGGTGCGGTCAACACCGGCAAGGGAGCTGTGGAGGAAGGAGATGAACGTGCGGCATCAACCCGCCCGGCAAAACCGCCGCTGGAGCGTGACGCAGGCGTCGCGGGAGCATCTTCAGCGCCACCGGCAACACCTCTTCAAGCGGCGATGCACACGCTGGCCACGCCCATCGCGCAGAACATCGACCCGGCAAAGGCTCAGGAGGAGCTGGAGGCCACGCGCAAGGCCCTGCTTACCGGTGGCGCCGACATCATCCGGGCGCAACGCGAGCTGAACCTAACCCTACGTGAGTATAACGCAGCCCATGGCTTTGCTTCTGTTAGTGCACATGCCGCTAGGATACCGGAAAACCGGCTTAAGGCTCGCAATCTAGATCAGGATTTGCGCAAAGAAGTTCTTGCTAGGCAAAAGTGCATCCGTATCCGTAAGCATCGTAGAAAAGCCTAAGTACGGTAGCTCGGATAAAACTATAAAAGCCGCTAAAGCTGCAGTAGAGCTATGTGAATCGCTTTCCGGAGACGAGTTGGCAAAGCAGCAAGAGCGTGTAAAAGAGCTGCTGAAAACTATCGAGCAGCAAAATGCTGAACAGCTAGCTAAGCTGAACAAGGCAGTGGCCTCAAAATCCGCGTGTTCAACAAAGAATGCCGGAAGCAAGTCCCATGGGCAGGCATCGTCCCCCCATCCGGACAAAAGAAGGGAAAGAGAAAAAATGCACGGCAGATGACTGTGTATGATCCAGTTCTTGCCGGAAAGCAAAAAGTCGGGCAACATGATGCCGGTAGAAAAAGCCAAGGGGCAGATCGGGGCTACGCCAAGGGAGGCTATGCCGGAAACAATCATGCCGGTAGATATGAAACCGGGCAAAATTATCGAGCCGCAAGAGTGGCATATGTCGATGAGGAAATGCCACCACCAGGGTACCGGCAGGCAAGAGCCGCGGAACCGGAAGGATATGACGAATCAGATTCCGAGGTGGAACGGACAAGAGTCCACCGGAACCCTTTGGGGGAACGCCTGGGAGAAAGATGTTTGCCAGACCGGGATGCGAGGCACAGGTTGGACAGAGTACATCTTTCTGCAATAGTCGAATGTGAGGGACCTCCTGGCCCAAGGTGTTTTGGCCCACGAATCATGAGAGAAGAACCACCGGTGCGCAATTTCCAGTTGCCCCGGGACACAAGAACGTATGATGGTACGACCAAGCCGGAAGAGCGGGCTGGCAGATTATGTCACAGCTGTATACGTGGCTGGTGGTGGAGTAAACCGGCGTTGGGCGGTAAGAATCATACCGTCCTACCTGGTAGGTCCTGCAAGGATTTGGCTTAACAATTTGCCGGCAGGAAGCATTAACGGATGGTTGGATTTTGAGGAAGCCTTTGTGAACAACTTCAGCAGCACTTACAAGAGGCCAAACCGGCCCCAGCAGCCCGCGCTGTGCCAACAGCGTGCAGGAGAAACAGACCGGGATTATCTTACCCGGTGGAACTCAATGAGAAATACATGTGAAGGAGTAATTGAGGCACAAGCCATTGCTTGGTTCAGTCAAGGATGCCGAAGAGGATCGCCTTTGTGGCAAAAGCTGCAGAGAAGCATGCCAACAACCTTGGCGGAAATGATACGTGTGGCAGATAGCTATGCATTGGGAGACCCAATGCAACCGGCAGTGCAAGCTGAGCCGGAGCAGTCAAACCCGCCGCAGCAGCGACAAGAGCAATACCGGGACAACCGGAACAACAAAAGAAGGGAAGATTTACCATATCGAAGGTATGCACCACAGCAAGTTGCTGCCGTGCAAGAAAATTATGACGCCAGCGGCAGTCAGAGACAGAAAACCGGATCGCAGCCATGGGCGGGTCCTAAGAAGCAATGGGTCGAGAAGAAACCACGGGGCCGGAAAAAGAATTGGCAAGAGCCACGTGAAATACACCATGGAAGCCGCCATGGACCAACCTTGTCGGTGGCATACGCCGAACCCGGATCACCCGTCAAACCATCTGACGAAAGATTGTTCTTGGACTAAGTACTTAATGCAAAAAGGGGCAGTGAAGGATGCGCAAGGACAAGGCTGCGCCACAATGTTGCCGCCGCCGCAAGATATGATGCGCCAACAACAACTACCACCACCACCACCGCTTACTGGAGCAAATGCTCTACCGGTACAACCTCAGCCAAACAGGCAGCAATACCAGCAAGTTAACCGGGTGGAGGAAAATCGTGATCAACCTCCGCCACCGGCACCTTTGGGCCGGAATGTTTATGAAGACCCACATTTGTGCATGGTTGTCTTTGTTACCGAACCAAACGACAGGCAGAGCGTGCATCGCCGTTCCATGGAAGTAAACGCGGTGATGCCGGCAGTACCCAAGTACATGCTATGGTCAGATCAGGAAATCACCTGGTCGTTCAAGGATCACCCCAGAATCATGCCGAATCCGGGCGGATATGCTCTTGTTGTGGACCCAATCATGAAGGGGCCGGAAACTCGGGTGAAATTCAGCAACGTGCTGATAGACAACGGCAGCAGCATAAACATCATGTACAAGCACACCAAGCGTACGCTGGGCATAACGGAGAATATGCTGCAGCCAACTCACACAACTTTCCATGGGATCGTTCCCGGTTTGTCTTGCGCCCCGATAGGAAAAGTTCGGGTGGATGTATCGTTTGGAGGACGTGACAATTGTCGTGTTGAAAACATTGAGTTTGAGGTGGTGGACTTAGATAGTCCTTACCATGCATTGCTGGGAAGACCGGCATTGGCAGCTTTCATGGCCTCAACCCATACGGCTTACCTCAAGATGAAGATGCCGACACCTCGTGGACCCTTAACCGTGGTGGGAAACTATAAAGTCTCGATGGAAACCGCTTCCGCCGGATCAAACCTAGCAGAATCACTGGTGATAGCGGAGGAAAAGAAAAGGATGCAAACTGCTGTTGCGCTGGCTCAGTCATCAAAGTTGAGCTTAGCGGCAATGAGTGGAAACCTGGCCTCACCGGCATTCAAGCCGACAAACGAGACAAAAGACATTGTGCTGGATCCGTCTTACCCAGAGCGCACCGTTCGTATCGGTGCCGGCCTCAGTCAAGCATAGGAAAGCGCGCTCGTCAGCTTCCTCCGTGAGAATCGGAACATTTTTGCCTGGTCAACTGATGACTTGGTAGGAGTTCCGAGGGAGCTGGCTGAGCACTCTTTAAACGTCCGGAAGGATGCCAAGCCGGTGAGACAACCCTTGCGCCGGTTCGCAGAAGATAGGAGGAAAATCATTGGAGAAGAAGTGACAAAGGCTGTTGGTTGCCGGTTTCATCGTGGAGGTCACGCACAGAGTGGCTGGCTAATCCGGTGATGGTCGAGAAGAAAAAAGATGAGAACCTGGAGGCACAAGCTCCGAAGGTGTGGTGCATGTGCATCGACTACACCAACCTCAACAAAGCTTGCCCAAGAGATCCTTTCCCTTTGCCCCGAATCGATCAAGTGATTGATTCTACTGCTGGGTGTGAGTTGTTGTCCTTCCTGGATGCGTATTCCGGATTCCACCAAATCCCTCTGAAAAAGGAAGATCAAATAAAAACTGCGTTCATTACCCCCGCACGGGGCTTATTGCTATGTGACAATGCCTTTTGGTTTGCGCAACGCTGGTGCAACGTACCAGCGCTGTATGCAAAAATGCTTGTTTGATCAAATCGGAAAGAATGTGCAAGTTTACGTGGATGATATTGTGATAAAAACTAAAGTAAAAGATACCTTAATCGATGACATCCGGCAAACATTTGACAACTTAAGACGGTTCCGGATGAAACTCAATCCGGCAAAATGCACCTTCGGTGTCCCTGCCGGCAAGCTGCTTGGTTTCCTTGTGTCAAGCCGGGGCATTGAGGTCAATCCGGTAAAAATCCGGGCAATAGAAAGAATGACTATCCCGCGAGAACTAAAAGATGTGCAAAAGTTTACCGGAAGCTTGGCATCGCTAAGCCGGTTTATAAGCAGGCTAGGAGAAAAGGCCTTGCCACTCTATGCTTTGATGAAAAAATCGGATACTTTCGTCTGGACCACACAGGCAGACGCAACGTTTAAAGAATTGAAGAACATGCTCGTAACGGCCCCGATTTTGGCCTCACCCTTGGAAAGAGAACCTATGTTGCTTTATATAGCGGCAACAAACCGGGTGGTTAGTGTTGTGGTTGTGGTGGAAAGAGAAGAGGAAGGAAAAACCGTCCAGAGGCCGGTATACTACCTGAGCGAGGTGCTCTCCTCTTCAAAGCAGAACTACCCACACTTCCAAAAGATGACTTATGGCGTGTTCATGGCCGCCACGAAACTCAAGCATTACTTTGAGGAACACCCCATGAAGGTGGTAAGTGAGGCACCCATCTCCGATATCATGGGTAACAAGGATGCCAGTGGACGGATTGCAAAATGGGCAATTCAGCTATCACCATATGTACCGGTGTATGAAAGAAGAGATGCCATAAAATCGCAAGCTTTAGCTGATTTCTTGGTCGATTGGGCGGAGATACAATACAAGCCGCCGGATCACAAGATAGAATCTTCGGAAGATGCACTTTGACGGATCCAAACTCAAGGAGGGTCTGGGTGCCGGTGTGGTACTCACCTCACCTAAAGGAGATCACCTCCGGTATGTTCTGCAAGTGCACTTCAGGGCGTCAAACAATGTCGCTGAGTACGAAGCTCTGATACACGGGCTTAAGGTCGCAAAAGAAATCGGAGCGCTCCGGATCATTTGCTACGACGATTCAGATCTGGTGGTGCAACAGTGTTCCGGAGATTGGGATGCAAAAGATGCCAACATGGCCTCATACCGGTTTCATGTGCAAAAGATTGCCGGCTTCTTCGAAGGCTGTGAGTTTCACCATGTGCCACGGGCTGAAAATGAAGCCGCGGATGCTCTGTCCAAGCTGGGCTCATCCAGGCAAGAAATTCCCCCCGGAATAGCCTTGGCACACTTAAGAGTTCCATCAATCAAACCAAGTCCGGAATCGGAGTCGATTTTCGTACCGGAATCACATGTGGTGCCAATGGACATCGATGAAGGAAACCTGGGGACTGTTCCGGCACACTCGGGGACTCCACCAGTAAGCTCGGGGACTGCGGTACCTATACCGGCAGAAGTAACACTCGTGGACAACATGGACATAGACATGCCGGTGTTCGTGGTTAGAGAAGCGCCATCTTGGGTTAAACCTATTAAGGAATTCCTGATCAACGGCACCTTGCCAGTTGACGAAAATGAATCCAGAAGAATACAGAGGAGGTCCAAAGCTTACACTATTATCAATGGTGAGGCATACAAGAGAAGTGTTACCGGTGTCCTCCAGAGATGTGTGGAGCCGGAAGAAGGAAAAGAAATGCTTGAGGAAATTCATCGAGGAGAATGCGGGCACCACGCCTCGTCAAGGGCACTGGTGGCAAAGGTGTTCCGGCATGGATTCTACTGGCCAACGGCTTTGGAGAATGCGGAGGATATGGTAAGAAAATGCAATGGGTGCCAGAGGTACGCCAAGCAAAACCATACCCCAGCGTCCGGTTTGAAAACCATACCGCTAACTTGACCATTCGCTGTCTGGTGCCTGGACATGGTTGGACCATTTAGAACCGCAAGGGGAAACATGACCCACATCTTGGTAATGGTGGATAAGTTCACCAAGTGGCTGGAAGTGAAGCCTATCGCAAAATGTGATGGCCACACAGCGGTAAAGTTCCTAAAAGATGTAATTCTGCGGTATGGATACCCGCACAGTATCATAACCGACAATGGCTCAAATTTTGCTCAAGGAGAGTTCAAACGATTTTGTGAAGACAAGAACATCCGGTTGGATTTGTGCTCAGTGGCGCACCCACAAGGCAATGGCCAAGTTGAAAGAACGAATGCTTTAGTGCTTTCCGGTATCAAACCACGACTCATTGATGCAATGGAAAAATCGCCGGGATGTTGGATCGATGAGCTACCATCAGTACTGTGGAGTCTAAGAACAACTCCGAACCGGTCTACCGGATACACGCCATTCTTCATGGTTTATGGGGCTGAAGCGGTCATACCAACCGACATTCTCCATGATTCCCCAAGGGTGCAGCTCTATACCGAAGAAGAGGTAAAGGAGGCCCGAGAAAATGATGTGGACTTGCTAGAAGAAGCAAGAGAACTAGCTCTGGCAAGAACAGCCATTTATCAGCAAAACCTCATACGCTATCATAGCCGGAAGGTTAATCCAAGAGTGTTCCGAGAAGGGGACCTGGTGCTACGCCTAGTGCAGCGCACTGAAGGACGGCACAAGCTTTCCCCTCCGTGGGAAGGACCTTTCATTGTGAGCAAGGCTCTCCACAATGATGCCTATTACCTGATTGATGCACAGGAATGGAAGAAAGGAAAGGCGGATAAGTCAGGAGAGGAGACCAAACGCCCATGGAATGTAGCTTTGTTGCGTCCTTTCTACTCTTGAAGTGGTGCTGTAAGAGTTCCTTTTTGAACCTTATTTGCTATGAATAAAAGATGTCGGAACCTCGAATGACTCTCGGGGACTACCCTTATTAATTTGCATGAAACATGTCTATTTTTTCTGTTGACCGGTTGCCTATTGAATGTTTTTTCTTTCCGGTTTAGTAGTGTGCTAGACCATACCGGAGTCTTCGACTCTGCTGTTGTCCATAACTTGGCTTCATGGCAAGCAAGATAAACCGGTAAGGAGTAAGCACATGAACTGCGGAAAGAGAGAGCAGGAAAGAACAATCCGGAAAAATTTAACTAACCCCGGTTATACCGGTTTTTTGCAAAAATTTCGAGTTATTTCTAAGTTCAAGAAAATGCTTGCTTGGTAAAAGAACTTTGTGCTCATACGTCAAAAATGCCCAGAGAAGGTAGGCGAGCCAAGGCAAAAGAGCCAAGTATGCATCAATTGGATGCGGAAACAATTTCGAAATCATTGCGAGTGCAAGAAAAACCAACTCAACAAGCAGATATGTTAAGACAAACACAACTTAATAAGTTACCGGTACAGCTTACCGGCATAAAGTGTTGTACCACAAACCAAAAGGTTAAGTCTTATCTTACATCATAAACCCCGGCATACCGGGGTAGAATTTAACGGGTTTTTGTTACAAAGTAACCAAGAACAGATAATATCTTTTGACAACACAAAGTCAGGCAGCAGGGGCTTCCGGGGGAGCAGCGCCGGCATCGGGAGTTGGCGGTGGCACATCCTCGCCTTCATCTTCCTCCTCCTCGCTCAGATAATCCTTGACATCTTCAGGAGGGGGGATGAAGGTGCGCATTTCAGCGTACTACGCGATGTGGTACGCGCGGTCCTGCCGCTTAGCGGTAAGAACCGGGTCCGAGATCGGTGGGAGCGCCTTCACGCACGCCGACGAGGGCGTCCGGATCCAGCTCCGGATACCGGGAGCGGAGCAACGCGAAGCGCTGAGTCCGCTCCGGCACGGGCAGCAGAGCACTGCCACTCCCGGATCCGCCGGCAGCCACCTTTCAAGCGGTCGCTTATGAGGGAGAAGGTGTCGGGCACCACTTCGCCGGGCCAGAGGGTCTTGAAAAGCTGGGAGGCCACCTCGGGGATGTCGGAAAGATTCCGGTCCACCGAGCGCATGTGCGAGACCCGCGCGTTTAGAGCAACCAAGTGATCATAGGGATCCCAAGGTGCACCTAAGTTATCGCCAGCCTGCTGCGCCCGGTGCTCCGCAACCTTCTTTATAGCATGAGCCTGGGAGTCCGGAAAGAGCCCTACGAAACAAAAGAAAGTTAAGTATATGATACCGGAATGAATAAGCTTATAAACGGAAACCGGGAAAGAGAAAAGAAAAACGTACGAAGGGCAAGCGCGTCAGTCCGCGTAACCAGAAGATCGTACTCCTTCTGTTCCGCCTTCAACCGCGCGACCTCGCCTTCGGCTGCTTTCTGGGCTTTGGTGGCCTCCGCCGCGGCAGCTTTGTGCGCCTTTGCGGCTTTGCCCTCGGCTGCTTTCAGCGCTTTGGCGCCCTCTTCTAGCTCGGCCTGCAACACCACATTGGCGTTGCCGGCATCCTCCAGCGCTTCATTCAGCCTGGCCTCCGCAGCAGCCTCAGCGGCCTTCAGCTCCTCAGCGTGCCGGACTCCGGCCTGGATAGCCTGATCCTTGAGCTCCCGGAGATCTCCTTCTGGGCCTCCAAGGCCTTCTGGTGATCCCGGATGAGCTGCTCCTTTTCAGCTAAGAGCCGGAAAAGGGGATATTAGCAAAACACAAGACAAATGAAACACAAAGAAGCAAGTTAACCGGAAAGATAGGAGTTGTACCTTGGAGTGCGGTAACCTGGGCCTTGAGGGCCTCAAGGGAGGCTTCCGGGAAAGCTGTTATAAGAAAAACTTGTAAATCACAAAGAAAAGATAACCTTCCGGTAAAAGATGTCGGAGGCGCAAGAGATTACCTTGGCACTTGTTGTGTGCCTCAGCAAGGTCCCGGTGCTCCCAAAGAAGCTCCTCGAAAAGAGCCTTCCGGGCGTCGGCCGTGCTCTATTTGAAGAAAGCAATGTTAGCAAAGGACGAAGATCCTGACCCGAAACTCGGGGACTGGCTATGCCGGTTTCGCGCGTTTCTAGTAAGTTTCGCGCCAAGAGCAAGATCTTAACCCGAAACTCGGGGACTGGCTATGCCGGTTTCGCGCGTTTTAAGAAAGTTTTGCGCTAAGACCTACGCTCTCAACCCAAAACTCGGGGACTGGGAGTTTACGGTATCCTATGAGGAAGATGCCGGTTTTGAAGATTCTTTAAAAGAAAGTTTTGCGCTGAGATCTACGTTCTCAACCCAAAGCTCGGGGACTGGGAGAGTAGACAAGATCCGGAAAGAAGGAAACCGGCATCAAGAAAATTTACAAGAAGTTGAAGGAACTTACCACCACGTTGCTGGTGGCGTCGTACCACGCGCTGTCGAACTCCTTCACGGCGTGCTTAAGCCGCGTGAAGTGTTCTTCAGTGGACCTAGGGCCAGCGGGATCTGGCGCTGGGAGGCGGTCCTTCCCCAAGCCGTGGGTAGCTGCGGAGATGTCCGCATCGTTCCACTTTTGGGCGTAGGGGAGAAGATGCCCCAGCTCCTTGCCCTCGTGCTTCAGATCAACGATCCGGCCCAGGAGGCCGAAAGGTTTGTGCTGGACCACAGCGGCGGCAGGCCCGACGTGCAGCACTAAGGGCTGCGAGCCGCTTGAGGCGCTGCCATCCGCGGCCTTTCCGCGGGACGCCCCCGGCTTGAGGAAGTCCGTGATCTTGAGGCTCGCGGGCGGCGGCTTGGGCGCAGTCGCAGGAGGTCCTTGGGTCGGTGGAGGCGTTGGCGTGGGCCCGGTTACCTCAGGAGCAGAGGTTTCCGGCGGCGGCGTCGGTGTTGAGGTTGCCGGCACGGAGGTTTCCGGCGCGGCCTTGGAGGAAGTCTTCTTCTTTTTCTTCTTCTCAGGGACGGGAGGAACTGAAGGTTCCGCCCGCCCGGCAGGTTCTTTTCCGGCGCCCATGTTGCTGGCGCCGGTGTCTTGGGTCTCTGGAGGTGAGGCAAGGTCCTCCTCCGCGCGGAGATTTGGCGGTGTAGGGGCCGCGCGCCCCGAACTTGTTGTGCCCCCCAGAGGGGAGGCAGAGGTGTTGCCGGCACCAGACGGTGCCGGGCTGAAATGAGGAGGAGGAGTTGAGGTCTTGGCCGAGCCGGCAGAGCCCTCAGGCCTGGAGCCAAGCTTGAGCGCGGGGCTGAAAAAGAGAAAAGGAAAAAGTTGGGAAAAAAGCAACCGGAAAGGAACTTGGCGAAAAGAGAAACGAAACAAACAGAAAAGTGGAGCCTTACCCGGTAGCGGTTGGCATCTGTTTGCCCTTGTGGCGCCTCATAGCAACGACCTTACCCGCGACAGGTTCGGTCCGGAAGCGCTTGGCAGGAGGAGGTTGGCTTGAGCCGGCATCAGAGGCCGGGGTCTTGTTCTTCTGGCCCTGGGCCATGAGTTTGTCCACAAACTCTTGGCCTGCCTCGGCCTGCAGCGGAGCGACATGCTCATGGACCTGTGGGTTGACGTTGGCTGAGGGCACATCTACATAAGAACAATAGCAAAGGAATATGAGAAGTATAAAAGAAGAGCTACCTCAAGGATGGTCAGTTCATCAGACGAACCGGCAGGTTCCGGCGGAGACTTGCCGAGGCGCGCGGCTGGAGTCCGGCCCATCTTCAAGTCACGCCAGAAAATGACGGGGTCGGGGTCAAACTTGTCAAGACCGCGCTTCCGGCAACGGCCTCGCTTGTCGGATTCGATGTCGGGGAAACGGTCCTTGGCCTGAAGAAACAAAAGAGAAACAAGAGGTTAACCGCAATGAAAGCTTCCGGTGAACCGACCCGAGTTGTGTAATTCCTTACTTCTTGGGTCGGAGGGTTAGTAGAGCTAAGAGGCCGGAGGCCCCATTCCCAATCTTCCGGCATGGAGGTCCGGCAGATCTGCCGGCCTTAAGGACAACATCCTTCTTCTTCGAGAGGGAGCCCGGTGATCTTGGTAGGATCGCCAGGGCCATACATCTCGCACATCTTGTGGGCGCGGCGCTTAAGAGGAAGCACCCGGCGCGAGATGAAGGTGCAGATGATGTCGTCAGAGCAGATATTGGTGTCCTTCATCCGCTGTTTCATGAAGCGTATAATCCGGTTCGTCTCGTTGTGAGACTCCTTCGGATTGTAGCTCCAGTTAGTCTTGGTGGGCGGCGCCGGATCAAAAGGAGCGGATCAATGAGATCTGCGGCGCCGTTGTTCCTAACATAGAAAAAGGTCCCTTGCCGTGAGCCGGCATGACTCGAGACCGGAAAACTTAAAGAAGGGGCTCCCTGACGAGAGCCAATGATGCAAGACCCGCATTGTACGGGGTTTGGGTTTAGGAATGTCTAAGCCCTGAACGGAATTAATCCGAAGGGCGAAGAATCGAGCAAACGTCTCACGAGTGGGACGGATGCCGATATAAGCCTCCATGAAGGTGACATAGCAAGAGAGATAGAAAATGGCATTGCCGGGAAGGTGGTGAGGTTGGAGTTTGTAAAAGTCAAGGAAACTCCGGAAAAAGAGGAAACAGGGAGGCCGAAGCCGCGCTCAAAGTGAGCAAGGAAGACGACGCGTTCACCGGGGTTAGGCACCGGTTCGATCTCGTCGCCGGGAAGCCGGCAGGTTACTCCTTCCGGAATCCTCCGGGACCGGTATAGCCAGTCAATCTCATATTTACTAACGCTGGAGCCCATCCAGGCTCCGCGAGTGACCTCGGAAGAATCAGCGCCGGAAGCTTGGCTAGAGCTACCGGCATCTTGCTCTTGGCCGCCGTCGGATTCCATCCGGGCTAGATGCTGCGCTAACCCCGTCGGAGGCGCGATCTTCCGGAGTTCTTGGAGGAAGAGGTGGAAAGGTATTGTTCGGAAGACATTTGGATTTGAGAAATCCCGCTATCTACTCGGAAAAACAAGTTCCCCAAGAACTACCCCCGCGAGAAGATCTACGAAAGAGAGAAAAAGCAAAGAAAAAGAAAGGATAAATACGCTTCCAACTCAAGATCTGAACTGCAAGCAAAAGAGGAGTAAACATGAATAAGGCCTAACCTGGGGCGGCGGAGTCGCAGAGGAAGAGGTTCGCCGGTGTTAAGGCGAGCTTGCTGTAGGCAAGGAGGTCCGGCGACGGTGAGGCGGAGAAAAGCTTGAAGGAGCACCAATGTCGCGGCCGAGAGAAAGGCGCCACAGGAATTCGTCCCGTGGTGAAATCCGGCGACGTCCGGCGGCGCGCTGGCGAAGATTTGCTCGGCGGCGGAACTCGAGCAAGCGAACAGAGTGGCGGAGGCGTACGAGCAAGGAGCGGTAGTGCGCGAGGAACTGGAAAGTGCGAAGAAGAAGAAGGAGAAGGGGCGGTTTGACCTTATAAAGGAGAAGAGGTGGACTAGAAAACCGCTGAACCGTAGCGGTTCAGCCCGTGGGCCGCGACGGTTCGCCTCGCGTATCGCCACGTGGCGCGGCGATACACGCGCGATAGCGAAGAGCCACAGGGAGGCGCACACGGATCCAAAGAAGTAGTTGGGATCCACTGTGGAGCAGTTAATGCGCGCGCGGAAGCCGAACGGAAGTGACCCCTGACACTGGCGCGTCAGTCACAGTGCGCATGTCTCTGACAGGCGCGGGACCCGATATATTCTCGACTTCGCCGAGGAAGTATTAAATGAACGAGATGCCGGAAGATAAGCAGCCGGAGAATGCCTTGCAAAGAAAGAGGGCATGAGTCCGGGCAAAGATGCCGGAGCCAAGCAGAGCGCCGGATAAATTAAACCGGTATACAAGAACATGGGAACCTGGCATGGTCTGTTGGATAGGATCCGCCAGACTATACCAGCTTCGGGGACTAATGTTGGGGGGATGACCCCCGGTATGCCAAAGGCATGCCAAACCGGATGGTCTTATCCGTCAAGATACCGGTTTAATATTTATACCGGAACTCAAAGATAGGAATTTGGCTAAGTAAGCTAAGCCGGTATCCCCGAAGAGGGGTATACCGGGACCGGATAGAAAGGATGCTGGAGACCGGAAGGAAGAACATGTCGGCGTGGACTGGTCAAAGATTCTCTCCCGAGCTAGCGGACAAGGATGAGCTAAGCAAAGTGGCTTTAAACGAAGGCTCGAAGACAAAGAGGAGGATGACGGCCAAAGAAGCCGGAGGACGTCAGCCTCCTTATTTAAAGAAGACCCCGGCGTCATCTATGATTAAAGTAGCTTTGTAAAGTATCTTTGTAAAAGTAGTTTGTCTAGTCAAAGATCCCATTAGGGTTTCTTGTCCTGTAAGCCACCCTCTCCCCTATATAAGGAGAGGGGGCAGCATCTTTCATACGCGCGGAACGATAGCAGAAGATAGAGAGAGAACCTTGTAAGCTCAAACCTGTAACCTGTGCAGATCAATGAAGATAGTGATCTAGAGCGAGTTCTTCCTTGTGTCTTTCTTCTTCAACCTCTGGCCTTGGCCAAGTTCTTGAGGAAACCATCCGGAAGTTCATCCCATCTAGTCATAAACCCTCCTCCGAATCCTCTAGCGTCCATTCGGCCCCAAGATAAGCCATCCTATGGCATCTGTTTGTTCACCACGACGACACAGACCTTTCAATTGGTCTTAGAGAGAAGTATTCCCCTTACCGTTGATTTGGTTTAACCACCTGATACATTGAAAATGTATCCATCAACTTTGGTGATATTTATACAATATATAATGTTTACATGATATATGATATACAATCTGGTTGTGTGTTGTCTTTGCGGTGGTCACTACTGTATTGGTGAGTTTGGAGCTGCGTTTGTCGTGGGTTCCTTCGCTATGGCTGCACACGGAGGATTTTGTGACCATGTATCTTATCTTCGTTCGGTTTCACTAATATATGACAACTCTTTTCTTCTGTGTGAATACATATAGAGCTTATGACCTTTGTGTCGGGTTTTCAAGAAATTACCACCTCTTTCTATGAGAGGATGTTCCAACTTTATCAAAATATACATGCATCTTGTTTTACAAGTAAAATTTAATAAAGTTGAGACATCCTTCTTTCTTTTATAGAGGAAGGGAGTACCTTCCTTTCAAGCTGGTTCTCTCTTTCTTTGTGAGTTGCTTCTGCCGGGCCATTCGCAAAAACAATATAATCCGTAGTCTGCACTTCAGATGAACCAAACTACCAAAGACCAAAGCCACGGCAGTAGTACATTTTCACACCGAAGCAAGCTCCTGCGATGCGACAGAAGCAAGCTCTCTTCTCCCCCAATAATTCACGCCCTTGTGAATTCCAGAATCTGGAAGGAGCCCTCCGCCAAAACCACCGCAATATTGTGTACTCCTACACGGTAGCTTACCCTATTTCATGAAATTTGCTTCACACACGATCTTTTCTGTCCGATAAACGTACGACGCTTCCATCCTTCTTATGTGTGCCAGCTTCGCAGCTGTACCTCAACAGCCTTCGCGCTTCGCGGCATCAAAAGACGTTCCGAGGACTGCTAGGCCACCATCAAGTCCATCCTCCACGGCTACGGCGTGCGCCTTGACGAGCGCGACCTGTCAAGGACGAGCTCCACGCTTCGCTCCGCTGTACGGACTACGGGCAGGCTGCCACAGCCTGCAGGCGTTTGTCGATTGTTATCGGATGGAAAAGAGTGGCCTCTATGCTTACAGTTGCATCTCTGCTGCTCTGTTTTTTTTTGGGCAGTCAGTTAGGCACTAGGGGGAGTCAGAGAAGAGTTGCTTAAGTGAGACTGCCAAGTAGTAGTATCGTACGCTTATCGGATGGGATTTATCGTATGTATAGCAGCTCTCCTATTTCATATACACGCCCAATAAATTTCCTTTTTTTTTTGTTCCTTCGCCCTCTTCTCCTCGTCTTCCTTGTGCTCCTTCCGCTACTGCCTAATCCTTCCGCCTCCCACCCGAAGTAGAAGAAGAAAATCACATCTCATCTCATCTCTGCCTGTCCCAACCCCCGTGACCGAATCAAACGCAGACGGAGCCGGAGTCGTATCTCCGGAGGAGTCAGATTTGGAGGTCGCTTCCATCTCTGTACATAAGGAAGGAAATCCCGGAAGCTATCTATCCTCGCCCAAATCCGTGTGGGGTTGGTGAACCGGCCGAATTCGGGCAAGATACGTCGATCCCTCCCAGGCACCCCTCGTCTCTTGCCGGAATTCCGAGAAAGCCGCCGTCTTTCGGCCTCACAGATTCGAGATTGGTGCGTGCCTACGGAAGCCGTGCGCACGGCGGCTGCGGCTCTGTGTGCTTGGCCGTCGAGAGATTGAGGAGGATTTGGTGCTCTGGCTACAACTGGTGGTTGCCTTGTTTGGTGGTGTGGCTAGAGTGCAGATTTAATCTGAAGAAGAAGGGGGCGTGAAGCAGAAAAGGAAAGGACAGGAAAAAAAGTTGCAAAATTTGGTGGGGGAACTCGCCGGCAAGATGAGTTCCGGGTCGGCGGTGACCGGGGGCAGCAGCGCCGGCGCGGAGGGCGCGTCGGCGGCACCGCTGGGGCAGAGGCTGATGGTGCACGTGGCGGAGAATGGCCACAGCATGGAGTTCGAGTGCGGAGGCGACACGCGGGTTGATGCCATCCAGCGCTCCATCGAGCTCGTCTGCGGCGTCCCGCCGGGCGACCAGCTCCTCCTCTGCAACAACGTCCATCTCAACGCCGCCAACGACCTCGCCCACTACAATCTCCCCCGTGACGACCGTGAGGTCTTCCTCTACAACAAGGCCCGCCTGCATGCCGAGGCTCCGCCCCCGGCGCCAGAGTCTATTGACATCCCCGAGCCATCTATCCCGCCCCAGCCCCAGCCGGAGGACACCCCGTTGGAGTTGTCTGCTGACCCGGCCTTGAAAGCATTGGTCTCTTATGAAATCAGGTTCAGGTATGACTTCCACGTGGCCAATGCGTATTATCACTCGAGCAAGGCCAAGTACGAGGTGTGCAACAGGCTGCTGCGCGAGTGGCAGGTGCAGGAGCGCGCTCTCGACATGGCCAGGAGCAACCTGGAGCAAGCATTCCGGAAGCCGTCGCAGCGGTATTCAAACTTTATGCGCTCCTTCACGCAGCAGCACCGTGGGTATGTTGAGGTGCTGTCAAGTTTCGAGAGAGATTGTAAGAGGTTGCGAGCTGTTAGGCTGCATCCGGACCTGCAATGCGAGGGGAGGCGCTGCTTACTGGACCTTATGGATGAGAATATACTAAGGAAGTTAGCAGATGAGTACTTAAGCTCATATAAGAACTTTGAGGTTGTTGTCTCGGCACTGAAGGTTAAATTTGCCGAGCTGAATAAGAGGGTGGATGGCTTGTTGAATGCTATGAGCTCGAGTGCATGGAAGGATCTGGAGGCGCTGATAAAGGAGCATGCGAGAGTCTTAGGTGATCAGAAGAGCATCATGCAGTCTCTAAGGTTAGATTGAATCTATGCCCATGTATTTAAATACCCGTCGTCATTTTCTGTGTGAACTCCCTCTGAGAACTATTATTGACCTCGAGTTAGTGACTACCATGTAGATTGGCTAGAATTTGAGTTGCTGGTAATTCCATTATTGAACTACTTAGGGAACACCGGAATATGATTTAGCATGGTGGAATAAACAATGAATTGCCATTGTGTCGTGGAGAAAATTGTTCGGTTTTACCAAAAAAGGAACACCGGAAATTGGTTTGAATAAACAATGAAGCTATTGTATCTTAAAATATGATGGTTTTACCCAAAAAAAAAAGGCACTGATTTCTCAGTTATGGTTTTACCATGTAGATTGCCTGGAATTTGAGTTGCTGGTAATCCATTATTAAACTACTTAGGGAACACCAGAATATGATTTAGTATGGTGGAATAAATAATGAATTTCCATTGTGTTGTGGACAAAATCGATTGGTTTTACCAAAAAAGAAACACCGGAAAATGATTTGAATAAACAATGAAGCTATTGTCATCTTAAAATATGATGGTTTTACCAAAAAATGGTATGTTAGCAGTATAACAAACTGAGATCAGCACTTGTGTCTTATTGTTGGGTTATACAGATATGCTATCTGGTCTTTATATGTTATGGGCTGATGATACCAAACAAGAGTCTCTTATGCTCGGACTTAATTTATCTGGTAGCTATTGATATTTTTATTATGTCCTTCTCTTGTGCCATAATTCTGAGAACTCTTATGTTCTACAGTAAAGATGTAAATACAGCAAAGAAGCTTGTTGATGACTGCTCAAGGTCCCAACTCTCCGATTCTCTCCGGCCTCATGATGCAGTTTCAGCAGTTGGTCGTATCTATGAGGTACATGAAAAGGATAACTTGCCCAGTGTACAGAAGTTTGATCACATGCTTACAAACTTGCTTCAGAAATGCAAGGCCAAGAAAAATGAAACAAATACATTGGTACATGTTTGTGTGAGAGGGGTCAAATCTGCTCAAATTGATATCAAGGACATGATAACAAATCAGTTCATCTTATACGAAGAGGCGATAGATAGTCGAGACAAAGAATATTCTTATCTGAAACTACTGGGTGGTTTGGGTCATGCATACAAGGCTTGTCTTGCTGAGGTAGTCCGACGAAGACATTCTTTTAAGCTGTATACTGGCTTGGCTGGACAGCTTGCTGAAAAACTAGCAGTAGAGCGTGAAGCGGAGATCAGGAGACGAGAGGTTTTCCTTCGGACATGGTGTAAGTATATTGGAGGAGAAATCATGGGTTCCATGGGACTGTTTGGTACTCCTAGCCAGTGTGATGTAAACATCGCGCCGTTCGATTGCAATCTACTTCCAATTGACGTTGATGATTTGGAAAGGCTCGCCCCCCAGTCTTTAGTGGGTTCTCTTCGGAAATCTGAGAGATCACTGCAAAAGTCTCAATCAAGCGATTCTAGTACCCCTGGAAATTTCAGCAACTCTGAACAAAACAATCTGAACACTGATGGTAAGATGGACTTACAGGATTTTTTCGGTGGCTGTGATACTGATATAACAGGGACTAGTATATTAGAAGTGGAGAACGCCAGATTAAAAGCCGAACTTGCTTCTGCGATTGCAGTTCTCTGCACTTTCGGTGCTACACCTGAATCTTTTGATGAAGGGGAGAATGATAATGTGTTGAGAGATGCAAGAGAAAGAACAGCTCAGGCACTTACCGCAAAGGATGAGTATGCCAATCAGCTTCAGTCGATGTTGAAGGCAAAGCAGGAGCAGTGCCTGTCCTTTGAAAAGCGTATCCAGGAGCTTGAGGAACAATTAGCGAATCAGTACATAAATGGGCATATGGTTTCAGGAAGCAAAGGTGCATCTGACTCCCTCCTTTCTACTTTTAAAGGTCATGATCTTGATGCATCTGGGGGCAGGCAAACCCATCTGCGGGACGAATCAAGTGTTGCCATGGATGAGACATCTTCAACATCTGAACATCCATCTAAACAAACAGAAGGTGGAGATGAGAATATGACTGATGTTTCAGGTGCACTGAACTTGCAATTACTCAACTCAGCCGGATGCACTAATCTGGATGCTTCCATGGCAGAATTCCCACGTGATAACGAACTTAAGCCTGTCAATATTGATAAGGAAGGGCGAATATTGGCTCAGCACACTACGGCAGATACTTCTGATGTTCCTGCAGAAGATCCTCTTAGCATCATAAACTCCAGAACCAATGAACATCATACTTTGGACCTAAGGAACAGCGAGCTCTTTGTGTTAGAATTGCAAAATACAGTAGATAAAAAATCAAAACAGTTGGATGAGGCGGAAAATAATCTTAGTTCTGTGATGGGTGAGGTTAACTCTCTGAAGAAAGAACTTGAGAATGCCCAGGGTCTTCTTGATGAATCTCAGGTAAAATCTACATAGTGTAGGATAATCTTCACCTTGCAACTTGTATCAGTCATTTCGTGCTTGCATGAGGCAACATTAATTATTTCGCATTTTACAAATCTTGATACAGATTAACTGTGCTCACCTGGAAAACTGCTTACATGAGGCAAGAGAAGAGGCTCGTACCAACAAATGCTCCGCTGATAGAAGGGCTGTTGAGTATGATGCTTTGCGGTCATCTGCTCTGCGGATACATGGCCTGTTTGAAAGACTAAATAACTGTGTCACTGCACCAGGCATGTCGGGCTTTGCAGATTCTCTGCGATCCTTAGCCCTCTCCTTAGCAAGGTATCATGTTGCTCTCTTTTGTGTTACATTATGTGCTTACCCCTACTGGTCAGTGTGTTTATCATTTCAAGCTCATTGTGGTAGACATCCGATTTATCAGTGAGCAATTGAGCTTTCCGTGAAACTAGTATAATCAACTGAAAGGAATAGAAAGACTTCATTGGAAGTTTTTGCAGATTGTAGTATTTTGTCTTAGTGTTTTGGTCTGAGGGTGAATAGACAGTTGGTGTCTTAGCCAAAGGATTTGCGTATTTCATACTAAATTGTTGTGTGAAGGCGTTACAAAAGTTTATGTGCTCACACGTTGAAAATGAGTTGTTGGATTGATAATGTTAGTGTCATTGTATTGTAGAATCTTGTGTCAAAATTATGTTAATGCCAGATGCCTTTAGCGAATTATCTGCTTTGTCAGTTTTCATGTTACTAGTTACTACTAACTTAAGAGATATGTTTGTTTCTAACTCCCTTGGGTTGACCATTCTGCTACCAAAAGAGAGATCTAACACTCTACTTACTGGCTCCTTTGTAATGGTTTCTTTTGTTTTAGTTCTCTAAAGAAGGATGAAGCTGATTCTACCATTCAGTTCCAGCAATGCATCAAGATCCTTGCAGACAAGGTTGGTTTTCTGTCACGGCAGAGTGATGAGCTGGTAGAACGCTATTCAAGGATGGAAGCAGCGCATGGAATTCTCGTAAGAGAGTTGGAGGAAAAGAAAACACTGCTCAACAATCTATACAGCAAACTTCAACTGGAAAAACAGGTACGCATTTTAGTTTCTTAAATCATACCAAGATGCGCATGTTTTCGCTGGTAGATACTCTTATAAAAATCAGACAAACCTTGAATTTAATTAAAAAAATTAACTACCAGTACCTGAAAGTAGTGTGACATAACATGAGTAGCACAAGACTCATAAACATAATAGACAAATCAACATCATCACAAATAGACAAGCTATGGATCTTAAAGTTATCTGGTTTATATTTTTCTGGGTTAATCTCTTGGTAGTGTTAATTTGCGATAAATAAGCAAGTAATCTGTGGGTTCTGGTTGAAACTGTTTTGACAGGCCAGCAAGGAAAAAATATCAGTTGGCCATTTCGACGTCCACGAGCTTGCGGTCTTTGTCCGGAACCCTGCTGGGCACTACGAGGCCATCAACCGGAACCGCTCCAACTACTTCCTCTCCGAGGAATCCGTGGCCCTGTTCACTGAGCCCCATCTTCCTCGGCAACCTGCCTACATCATCGGCCAGATTGTGCACATTGAGCGACGTGCAGCGAAGCACGTCGACCAGAATGAAGCTTCATCACGCCCTGGCGGGCACCGGCGGTCCATGCCGAACAGTAACCCGTACAGCCTGCCAGCAGGCTGCGAGTACTTCGTGGTGACGGTGGCGATGCTGCCGGACACTGCCCGCTGAAACTAGGACACCTTCCTGATCCTGCTGCCTAGACATGGCTGCTGAAATGAAGGGAGAAACTCTCAATTGTATATATACAGTCACTATTTGAATTATGGGTTTGCTCAGTTGCCGCTTCGTATGACTTTGCTACCTACCTTGTACATAGTGCCCGGGTTCCTCGTGTAAATATGACTCCTCGACTGATACTGTCGTCTTTGTTCGTACTAGCAGACTGAATAATAATAATATACGTTCACTTTGTTCATCATTTTATTCCTCTTTTTTACTTTCTACTTATGCGAATGAAAGAGTGCTTTATCGGTATAACTCTGAAGAAGGATTACAACCACGAGCACTGCCTGGGGCTCGTCTTATGGATAGAGCTACATTGTTCTTCGAACGAAAAGGAGCGGCGCCGGGTCGGTCGCCAGCGGCGGCGATTCGATGGCTTGTCTTGCCCGACTGTCGGAGTCCTACGGCTACGAGGCCGCTGTGTCCAGACGCTCCTAGCTGACCCACAGCGTTTAGGGGCGGAAAAGGGTCAAGGGTCCTCTGCTCATCTCGAGCGGGCCAAACCTATTTCCGACACGAAAATTGTTCGTTTGGATTGAACCGTAAAAACTAAAATAGCTGTTCCGTTAACTTTGTCCATTTGGGTTGGGAAGCTCCAGTGGTACGAGTGTATGACGCATTTTTCCTCCTCTAGTCTTGTCCCAGGAAGAAGAAATGTCTTTTTTTTTTTTGCAATAAAAGCTTAGAACAAAAAGAACATTGTAGAGTTCATGGCGAAGCAACAGAAAGATTGCATCATTCATTACAAAATGTAAATAAATAGTAAGATCCGAAGGTTCGTCATAGGAGGATTCATCGCATCGACGGGCTCCCGTGCCGGCGGAAGCTCCTATGCTTCTTCATCAGAGTTGAGGTTGACGATGCCAGCCACCATGGCCTCCCGAATGAATGCTACCTGGTGAGCACCGTCGATGACCTTCTTCACCACGTGGCCGAGCCTTGACCAGACCGTGCGGTCGAGCCTTGACCAGAACACTATCCGATTGGCCTTATTCTTCTCCGGCGGTGGGTGCTCGCCAACGAAGTGGTTCAATGCGGCCTCTCGCTCCTCAAGAAAATGGGACGGCTAGTAGGCGCTATCAGCGTCGTACTGCGGGTCGAGCCACAACACCTCCTTGTGTCTCCTCCGGAAGATCTTGTAGCTGAACTCCTTGCCCTGGGCAGAGGCGTCATTGGAACCACGCCCAGGCAGATGTTGAAGCCCTTAGGCACCAACACGTTGGATGGAAGGAGAATGCCGTACTTAGCAATATGGGTGGTCTCGTGCGAGTCCACCCATTCCTCGTCCATGGTGCCGACGGGGCAGGAGGTTGCAACTACTAGTGGTTTGTGGAGAAAGCAGACCACGAAACGACAATTGCGATGAATGTGTGAGCAGTGGTGTGGGTGGCCGCTTGGCTCCGACTAGCTAGACCTGGCGCGGCCGCTGAGGAACCGGTGCAGGCGTCAAAGTGACGTAGAAGGGGAAGCGAGGCAGGCGTCGAAGCGGCGCAGGATTGGAAGCGAGGCAGTTTCGGCAGCAAAGCAGTCCGCTGACCGGACGCTAGGTGGGCGCGAGGACATACAACACGACACAAGCCGCATTTCGAGCCCAAATTTGGGCCGTGGATGCGTCGGCATGGATGGGATGGTCACTTTGCGTCGAGCCGTTGGGATGGGGTTTTACCCATTTCCTATCTGTGCAGACAGAAAGGGACACACGCGATCCATTTGCGTCGTGCCGCTGGAGATGCCCGTTTGCGGGGTTCCCAGACATATAGGTTATCCGCAGAAGACTTCTTTTCCTTCTCAGGGAAAATAGAATGTTGGTGGTTTCGTCGACTTGTCAGTTAAATGAGGTATTCGACGTATATTGGTTGGAGGCTAAAGTTGTCGAGATTGTATTGAATCTAGGGTTTGCAAAGGTGCGTCCCCAGACAAAGGTTCTGGATCCCCTCCCTAGTGGCTCCTCCTAGCCCTTATATACTGGGCTAGGTCTCAGAGTCCATACCCCAGGTTATCTATTACATGTCAGTTTACCCGATATGGACCTACATTTGCCTTATTTTATATAGTTCACGGGCTTCGACTTTCCTTAGTTCTTCATGGGCCTTGCATACTTTTTCCCGAATCCGTACCAGGGGTAGCAACATCGAGTACCCAATATGGTATACCCATGTGACAAGGAATTAACTTGTCAATGCTTACAAGTTGTAGACTAGGGTTTCGCGGAAAGTAGAGGGCAAGTAGATCTCGAAGGTTTCAGCCGAAAAGGTGCTCGACTGCTAAAAACTAGGGTTGCGTTGACAATAAGATCGATAATTTCTTTGTCCCTCGACTCCCCCTTATATAGGAGGCGGAGCCGAGGGTTTCGTGTTATACAAGTTACAAATACCGGGAGACTCTTTGAGTTCGTCTCGTATAATTACAAGTATCTTTATTCCTAATCTATCTCTGTTTTCCATAGTCGATGCTTCAATGGGCTTCCGGGCTTCATAATCTTCAGGTCATGGGCCTTCAGTAAACCCCGGGTACCTTCTTCGGCAGGCCCATCCGGGATGCCTATGTCACCATGGCAGTAGTCCCCGAGACTCTACTTGAGTCTTAGACTCAGGCTGAGTTTCAAATTAATCTTGACTTCTTCCTTTGTATAATGAACCCAAAATTACATTGGAGTTAAGAGTTTAACTTTACTCAGATATTATTTTGTCATAGAGATATTGGTAAACAAGTCTGATGCATCCGACAGATCGGGTACCAGTTAATCTGATACTCGAGTCTTAGACTTAGGCTGAGTTTCAAATTAATCTTGACTTCTTCCTTTGTAAATAAGAACTCCACGGCCCGAGTTGAATTACGCCAGTAATCCGAATTCTTGTCCGGTGACTCAATTTGAAGTAGGTTCACATGTTCTTATCGAGTTCTGAATTCCAGCTAAATGTTAAGTGTACCCAACGCATCCGTCGGGATTTGTCGTCGTGGTGAACATACAAATGCCATAGGTAGGCTTATCTTGGGGCCAATGTGCTTCGAGGGATCCGGAGGAGGGGGAGATGGAGAAGAGTGATACAAGGGCACACAAGTTTACCCATGTTCGGGGCCCTCGTGTGGAGGTAACGCCCCTACTCATGTCTGTCTGATATGTATAATCTCACAGGGAGCTACAATGGTTTTCCCCCCGACCCTTGGCTAGAGGAAGAAGAAGAAGTGCTAAAGAGGGAGAAACCCTAGAAGTGCTAGATCGTAACCGCCCGTGCAAGGGAGTGCCACCTCTCCTTATATAGTGGAGAGGTGGCTTACATGAGAAGGAACCCGGGTAAAGGGAATCTTAGCCTACATCAACCAGTCTTGGACTGTATCTTTGACTCTGGGCTGGTGATGTCCTTCCCTGTCCTCTGTGGCGCTGACCTCTGTTGGCATACACACTGTAGCATCTTCGTCATCCGCGTGATGTGGATTCAGTTGGAAGCTAGCAAGGCTCTCGTCATAAAGAGATCCTCTGTATCTCTTCGATGTCATGTAGCGAGGCGACCGGATCTTTGAGCAGCATCAGACAGTTGGTCCTATGCCGGATCCTTATGCCGGCATACGTAGGATATGCCGGTACCCCTTGACCCGTATGTTGAATCTATATGCCGAATTACCTACCGGGTTAAGTTATGCCGGCATCACAATATCGGCTTTAATTTTAAGCTGGTTGACCCTTAAGCTGGCCAACACTTATTTTACCATCATGTTTATCCGGCGTAAACACCTTCTGTCAGCTAATCACACCCAAGCTTAACCTAACGGGGTCCCCCCCCCCCCGACATTAGTCCTCGAAGCTGGTGGCTCAGCGGTGCCAACTGATGAGCCGCATCAGGTTCTCCATCCGACATATATCGTTGTACCGGGTTAATCATCCTGGTTCCCTTTTAAACACTAAGTGCTCTATATTCCGGCATAGCCTTAATCCGGCGTCGTTGTTTCGAACTTAACGAGTATCTCGAGTATCCTCTGGCATAGTTTCCCACTTGTCAGAGTCCTGTCAGGGAAGATCTTGTAACTCACATATTGCCAGTGGCAGCGGTCACTGTGACTGACAGAACATGTCCTCGAGAGGTCAAATCACTGCTGACATGATAATGAGTATGTTTTTACTGGTAAACACACGTATTTAATGCAGACATAATGGATACGCCCTTCATGTGGCTGCGCACACGGCGCATGTCACGTATTATGCGCGCGGTTAGTGGCCACGTGGCCGCAGTAAATCCGTGGCCCACGACCTCCCCGACGGTTATACATACCCCCTCATTAGTTATTTTCTTTATTTCACCTCACTTTTCCCCTTCGTCTTCCTCAAGTTCTTCATATTCGTCGCCGGCGAGGTGCTCGTGGGTGCGCACCGCTGCCACCACATTTGCTCGTGCTACAACGCCGGCGAACGCAACGCCGCGGCCGCGGCCGCAGTCATCGCTAGCACTGGTCGACCAAGGTTGGTTGAATTTGGTTTCCTTCCTCTTCTTGGATTGATTTCTTTCTAGTTTTTCTCACCCTTGATGTTCTTGGTTCTTGATCCTCTACTAGTTCTTGCGCTTATTCTTTGTTTTCTTTTCCTTTTTCAGATCTTCTTCGACTCCAGTCTGATAACGGGGTCAGTTCATTCTACCCCTTCCTGAGTTCATCGAGACGATGTCCTCAGAAAAAATCATTCCCACGGCCATCCCACTAGAGGATGAGTCCGAGGAAGTTGACGAGCCCGGAACCCGCGTTAGATATGTAAGTTGGGAGGGTTCCAACGTCCAATCCACTGAGGTGGATTGACTATATAAAACCAAGCGGATTCCCCCCAGGTTACCTATAGACTTCCTGCCGGCGAGATAGAGCCGGACCCAAAGGATGGGGAAGTTGTAGTCTTTGTCTGTAGCTTCCTTGATAAGTACAAACTCCAACCTCACCATCGTCCTGGCAATGCCTATACAGTTGTTTCTTCCTTTGTTGCCTTTTCCAAGGGTTACCTCAGCCTGTGGCCCAACATAGAGCTATGGGCCCGGCTTCATAGCCTCCGGGCTCAGTCGGTCCATGACACCTCCGTGCCTCCGCCTAAACCCATGGTTGCATGTGGTCCGCGATGATTATGTCGCGCCGAAATACCAAGTTCATCCGGGTGACCGGCCTTGAGTCCTGCCGGAAGTGGCAGAAAACTTTCTTTTATGTGAAGAATGTCGGCCAGGAAGATTTCATCAACCTGCCGGTATATGCGAAGGGCGCCCCTGATCAGAAGTACAACTGGACTTACAATCCCAGCAACTCCCACGCCGAGACCAACCAGATCTATGAGCTCATCCAGGAGATGCAGGACACCGGCATTACTTCATCCGACGACCTTGTCCGCACCTTCATCACTCGCAGGATCTGCCCCCTCCAGCGTCACACTCATAATGGCTACCAAGACCCCAACCGGATGACCACCTTCGACTTGGAGAAGCCGGAGGTCGTGAAACAGGTGAAGGCTATCGCGCAGACGCACATGGAGCCGGACTGGGAGTGGGATCAGGAGCCATACAGTTGCGCTCGCCCGGCACCCTAGGTAACACTCCGACACTACCCACTTTAACTTTGTTTGTTCTGGCATGCCTTTATTTTTGGCTTTCCGTCCATAAGATGAGTTGTTCTCCTTGTTTTATCTCTTTGTTTGCAGAGATTCGATTGCTAGCTAGCCTAAAATGCCACAATCGTCTTTCCGGATGACCGGGTTGATCAGGACCTTGAAGACGCCGACTCCATCGCGAATGCCCCTGACCTCAACGTCGACAACGCCATCATCGACGCTGACTCCGGTAAGGCCCTTGTCAAACACCCGTTGAAGACTTGGGCCGATGACGACGATGATGATTGTGTCATTTTAGAGGTATATGACCCTCTTCCCCTTTTATTTGCAAATCCCTCGGATCCGGCTTCAGCAGATCCTAATGCTCACGTTGTGGAAAATGTCGCGCCCCTGGGCACTGTTAAAAGCAAAGGCAAGAATAAAACGACAAAAAAGCGTAGTGCTGCTAACATTGGGGCCAGTGTTGCTCCCAATACCAAACGCACCAAGACGGTCAGCAACAAGCCTCCCCGCCGAAATAAGGATACTACCCCCAAGGAACCCCGTATGTCCTCCGGGTAATATATTCATGCAAACACTTCCTTTTATTAACCTTGTTCATGTAATACTTGATAATCACCATCTTTTGACATTGGGTTTTCTTTTCTCAGCCCTGCCCTAGATATCACTCGGTCCGCTCTCGGGAGGACCCGTGAAGTTACCCCAGAAGTTATAGTTGCAATCCCACGGCCATCAGTGCGGTCGGCACAAGATACCCCCTCAAGCACTTCTCAATCTACCTCATCGCCCCCAAAAAAGTTTCCTCTTCCGAGTGCTAACATAGCTATTCCCCTGTTCTGTCCCCTCGCACCGGAAGCTTCTTCCATGGCAAGGGAGGAGACCATGACTCCTGACAATACACATCTTCATGGTGGAGCGACGGGTTCATCTCCAGAAAAAGAAGCGAGCCATGGTGCCTGCATAACGGGCACCTTCATTGAAGATGTTACCAACAAGACTGAATCTACCGCACCTATTGGCGCTTCCCCCGACATCACAAGTCCGACACCTGAAAAGTCGGCATCCTCCAAGACTACAACTCCACCTTTAGATTCCGGTAAAGCCCCAGCTCCCTCGTCAAAGCAACCATCTTCTTCCGGAGGTAAAGCGCCAAAGACGAAGAAGGTATCCTCACGCAACAAGGCCAGCAAGGAACTGAGTTCCGGCAGTGGTGGCCAAGAGTTGATGCTGCATACCAGCCGGGCTACTGCCATGGTTGCCACTCAGGTTGGCCCATGGTTTGGTCAGGTGTTGGCGCAAAGCCGGAGTGGGAACAGTTTGGTCTCTCTGGGCCATTATGCATCTGATTGGAACGTTGCCGACATGGGCGAGATTACCTCTGGTCTCAAAGAAGCTCGAGAGCCTATCGTGGATCCAGCTGGTCCAATGCCGCTCGTAAATCATCTTTTGAAGATGAAGCGGGCCATGAAAGCATCCGACAATGCTTAGTATGATGCCAACATAGCCATTATGGTAAGTAACTTGCCTTCGCAATCATGACATCTTAATTTCTGAAAATATTTTCATATCTTCATATCCTCATAGTCCCCGAGCATTTAGCTCGAAACTCTAAAACCTTAGATATGAAGTCACATATATATGTCCCCAAGTTTCAGGTTCAGTGAGTATCATTTAGCTCGAAACTTAGAATACACCAAACCATATATATGTCCATAAGCTCTGAGTTTCTGGCCAAGCTAACCATTTATCTCTTGCCTACTGAAATGCAGCCAAAGTCGCAAGGAGCTTTACCAGAGCCTGCTGTCGGAGCACCAGGATCTCACCAATGCCCACAAAGAACCGCTGGCTACTTTTAATAAGGCCAATGGTAAGCCCTGCAGTTTCGGCATAGCTCTTATGCCGGTAACTTTATGTTTTTATTTTCCTCACGTTATAGTGTTTGCCGACACACCTTCTCACAGTGCCGACATTTCTTGTTTATCCGTTTTTATAGCTGATAAGCGGGATCTAGCTCAGGTGACTCAACTTGTAGATATTATCACTGCCATCCAAGGTAGGCCCTCTTCTGTGCTTAACTTTTGCACTTTCTCACTTTTTTGCATCATATACCGAATTTTTATTTTGGCATAGGCGAAAAGGAAAAGGTTGAGGCTCAGCTGACGCAGTTGAAGGAACTGCATGACACTGAGCTGAAACAAGAAAAGGATGAAGTGGCCTGGCTGAAAGAAGAAATTGAGAATCTGAAGCGTCAGCATGAGAGTGAGGTTTCTGGGATGAGCACGAGCTTCACAGAAAAGATCTCCAAAGCCAAGGGAGGGTACAGCAAAAGACAAAAGCTGTAAACGAAACCACCTGAAGGTTTGAGAGGCTTAAGAAGGTTCAAGATACGAAGCGCCGGCTTAATGAATTGCAGAAGAAGCAAGTGGAGGCGTTGCAGGCCAAGATGGCTCATTGGACTTCCTTCACCGAAAAGCTAAACGAAGAAATGGTAGGTTTGTGTTTAATTCTGAAGCTGCATCTTTCCTTTTGTTTTCTCCTTTTGCATCTGGTGTCCCACCTAAACTTATCCGAATTTCTTGCTTTATTGTACTAGCTGCTTTCCCTGAGTCCTAGAAGCTTGCGGTTAATGCCGTCAATGAGGCTTGGAAAGACCTCGTTGGCCGCCAAGAGCCTTTCTGGACTATCATGGAGGACCACCTACTTGCCATGTCAGCCCGGGTTTCTCATATGAAAGTGCTTGGTGTGGATCTCTTTGAAGCCTGAAAGGACGAGATGTCGCCTAGAGGGGGGGGGGTGAATAAGCGTTTAAAAACTCTTACGGATTTGGCTTGTAAGAATGCGGAATTAAACTATGTTTATTCTACAAGCACAAACCCTAAATATGCTAGGCTCATCTAAGTGCAACTACAACAACTAGAGCTAAGCAAGATAGGCACAAGATATATGTAGCACAAGTGATAGCAAGATATATGTACTTCAAGCACGATGGCTATCACAAGGAAAGTAAGCTCGGGTATAGAAATAACCGAGGCACGCGGAGACGAGGATGTATTCCCGTGTTCCCTTCCTTTGCAAGAAGGTACGTCACGTTTGGAGGAGTGGAGGTCCCAAGAAGGATTCCCCAACGCCACGAAGGCTCACCCTATTCTCCGAGCCAAACCCACGAAGGATGATGGCCCTTTCCTTATGGTTAGCTTTTCATTCACTCCAAAGATGGCAAGCTCCAAAACCACTTCACAAGCTCCACGAAGGAGAAGCCCGGGCCTCTTCACAATCTTCCTTGAAGAGATCACCGGAGCACCAACCTCCAAGCCAACTAGGAGGTCTCCCTCCAAGAGTAACAAGCTTACGGTCTCTCACTCGAACTAATCGTGGTGGAGAGCTCAACACTATGCAATGATGCAAAGCAAGAACACTAGAGGTGTTCAAATCCTTCACACTCAAATCCCACCAAAGCAACAAATGCTAGGATGAGATTAGAGAGGAAGAACAAAGAGGAAATCAACAATTGACTCCAAGATCTAGATCTAAAGGATTCCCCTCACTTAGAGGAGAAAAGGATTGGTGGGGATTGTAGATCTAGATCTCCTCTCTTAGATCCCTCAAGAATGAGCAAGAATCATGGGGGGGGGGGTCAAGAGATAGGGCAAGTTCTTCAAAGTCAACAATGGAGGAGAGAGAGTGTAAGAACTTGTCCAGCTCAACGTGGAAGAAGGCCTATTTATAGTATAGGGAGAAATATAACCGTTGGGTGAGTTTCAGCTCAGCACAGTCGAGGAGGCCGGTCAACCGGGCCTGGGGCCGGGCCGTCCGGTCCAGGGGCCTATCAGACCGGGCCACAGGCCGGACCTGGCCGGTCCAAACCGGACCACAGGCCGGACCAGCACCGGGCGAAGCCGGAAACCTTACTGGATAGTGTCCGGTTGGCACCAGTCCAGGGGCCGGTTTGAACCGGGCCATCCGGTGGGACAGTCGGTCACGCCGGGCGAGAAACCGGGCCAGCAGGAAAACATGTTATACAAAAACTGTGATAACTTTTGTGTCCGGACCCTGATTGATATGAAACCAATTTTGTTGGAAAGATAACGACGAATAGAACCCCAACAATATTTTTAGATGATTTTAGAGAGGGAGTGTCCCACCGTCAAGAAACGGTGAAGACGTCAAAACTCGAAAACGCAATAGAAGATGCATGCGGATTCCGTTTTCGATGAACTTGGGCTTGTTGTAAATCTAGCAACAAGCTCAAGAACCTCTCACAGAGAAACACCAAGAAGCAATAGGGATATGCAAAGTATGCAAAGGATTGAGCTCCCTAAGACGATGCGATCAAGTTACCCAACCGAAAGCCCCTCTTAATAGTGCGGCTATCTATCATATAATCCGGTCTCCCAACAACCACCTTGAGACCGGTAAAAGGAAAACCTAGCAAGCCATACCTTTGCCTTGCGCATCCCGCTTGATCTTGATGATAGATCTTCAAGCTCCACTCAAGCCGGAATGCCTCACTTGATCATTGTTTCTTCGTGACGACTCTCAATTGCTCCCCCATACACCATGATGGGATAGCTTTATTGATGCACATCTTCACATGTCCATTATCACCAAATGGACGGCAAGCTTCAAGCATGTGATCCACTTGAGATGCTCATCTTGAACTTGTCCAACTCGACCTTGATGACGATCACCACTTGATGCCATCCTCTCATGGGCTATATGAGATCTCACTTTTGATACATGCCCATGGAGAGATACCTAACCCACATAGACAACACAAGGGCACATATATGATGGGTTAGTTCATAAAGCATAATTGACAAGGCTTACCATACCACATGACTTCACGTGGCACATTCTTCATGCTTCATGTGTTGGCCAAACTTGAATCTATTCTTCACTCTTTGTATTGGTCAACCTTGTATCTTCTCATGCTCTATCATACTATCTTGAGGTGTATAAAGAATTCTTCATTTGTTTGCATGCTCTAAATCTTAGTCAACCATAGCTCAACTTATGAGACTATCATAACACCGACTTAGAGCCATAAATTGAATTCTTCACTTGGAATCAAGCCCTCAAGATCTTGATCATCCATTGCTTATCACATAAGCTAGAGCATGGCTAATATTGAGTTCCACATAAGAACTCCATCTTCATTTCTTCTTCTTGATCATATCACATATATATCTTCAAATCGATGATCTTGATGCCAATACACAAGGTATATCTTTATCTTCATGGCATCCATACTTGAATCCAACACATGGAATACAAGTAGTACCTATGGAATATTCCTTCATATAAACTCAATGAAAACATTAGTTCATAGGGGTTGTCATTAATTACCAAAACCACACATAGGGGCAATATACCCTTACAAATCCGCTATCAAAACCTTTGCTGCTCTGTACCCCAGCGAGAAGATGCCTACAAGTCTCCCTGAGCTTTGCGAATGGTTGAACGCTGCCGACATTCAACTGAATAAATGGCGGGCATCTGTTGGTCGGGCCGGAGCCGACCAAGCCCTGAAATTTTTGCTCTCTTGGTATGAGACTGTTGGCGTTGACGCGCTCCAAACACTTAGGATTGGCTCCACTGTCCTTTCGGATGAGGAAAAAATCAAGAAGTGCCAAGCCAGGGCCTACGAGATTGCGCAATACGCTCCTGTCCACCAATTCATCCCGGATCCGAGTGATTCGGAGGTGCCAGCAGAAGAGGAAGGAGCTCAGGGCGAAGCGGCCGCCGGCAAAGATGATGCCAGCAGTGGCAGCAATGAAGAGTACATCGATGAAGAACTGGAGGCTGATACACCTCCAGCTGCCAAGTCTGCTCCTGCCGATCCCTCTTGCTCGGCTTCAGCTTCTTCTGCACCAAATGCTAGCAATGCCTGATGTTACTCCCTGCTACTTAAAAACTCGGTTCGTTAAATCCCCGAATGCCAGGTGAAGATGTAATATATACTTTAAGTCATTTTGGCTCGTTTGCTACTTTAAGTTATGCCGTTGAAGACCTTTAATTATCTAATACTCTGGGCTTAGTCCCCGAGTTCAATGCCATGCATTCTTAGTTCTTTGACTTTGACTCTGTCTACCATTTTAGGTGTTTTACGTATGAGTTTCAAAGCTTTTTTGCTAAGCATACAGCTTTTGAACTTAGAGAAAAAACTTCGAGTAAGCTGTTTTTTTTTTGAAAAACTGGCATAGCCGAGGTTAGTCAGATTTTATTCCGGATCGCTAGTTTCTTATTTTCTTAGTCGTTTTTCATGTGTTCGTGTTCCTCCGGTTTTTCTTGCTTGCCATGAAGCCGGGTTGCGGACAACAGCTACGTCGAAGATCCACCTTTGATTTAAACACACTACTAAGTCGGCGTAGAAACTTAAAACGAGCCAACCGGCATACATAAAAAAAGGAATAAACATACAACATTTAATACAATAATGGCAGTCCCCGAGTTCCATTCGGGATGTCGGCATTTCATTCATATCAAATATTGAAAGGGTGCAGAAACACCTTACATCATGTCTTCAGAAATAGAAAGGACGAAGTAGAGCTACATTCCATGGGCGATTGGTTTCCTCACCCGATTTATCCGCGACATTCTCTTTTGGTTCCTGTGCATCTATGAGATAATAAGCATCATTTGCAGAATTTTGCTCACTATGAATGGTCCCTTCCATGGGGGTGATACCTTGTGCACTCCTGCAGTGCGTTGCACTAGACCGAGTACTACATATCCTTCCCAGAATACCCGAGGGTTCACCTTCCGGCTATGAATAGCATCGGAGGTTCTGCTGGTATACAACTGATCTGGCTAGTGCCAATTCTCTTGCTTCTTGGAGCAAGTCGACATTATTTTCTCGGGCCTCTTTGACCTCATCGTTTGTAAACAGCTGCACTCGTGGTGATTCATGGATTATGTCGGTTGGAATGACCGCTTCTGCTCCATATACCATGAAAAATGGCGTGTATCCAGTTGACCGGTTTGGTGTGGTTCTTAAGCTCCACAACACAGATGGTAATTCATCAAGCCAACATCCCGGAGTTTTCTCCAGAGGCTCAATGGGTCGTTGTTTTATTCTGGATAGCACTAGGGCATTTGTCCTTTCCACTTGTCCATTGTTCTGGGGATGTGCGACTGATGCAATGTCAAGCCAGATATTCTTATCTTCACAAAATCAAGCAAATGTATTCACCTTTCCTCGTCTGCGCGCAGGATGAGGAATTGAAGGCCACACGTGACGAGGAATCGTTGTCCCAGGGCTCGATGGAGCCGTGGGACATGACTTTCAACAGGGCGACCAACGCTTACGGGAAGAGGTCGAAGTTCGAGACGCCGACATTAGATGATCGTGTCTTCGCCTTTGGTACGATCATGAAGTTTCGCAAGTACTACAAAGAGGATGGCAAGAAGAGAAAGGAGTGGAAACCCAGACGTCGGCTAGGGACAAAGCTGAGGTGGAAGAGCTGAGGCAGAAGGTCCATGCACTGGAGGCATCAAACATGGATGAGTCGGCGGTGGACAAGATGTTGCAGCAGAAGCTCCGCGAGTTACTACCCCCTCGGCTGATGGATGGGATAGCTGCTTGGAATGCGGCTGGTTAGGTGGGGCCGATACAAGTGCCTAGCGCTGGCGGCAGCAGCTCAAGCTTCAACGTGTCATCGGATCTGGTTACACCGTTGCCCACCATCGTTGCGGGTCAACTGATGGATTTGGATGCGTCGTTTCCCCCTCCTCTCGAGACTACCAAGGAGCAGTCGGCGGCGATGGTGCTTCATAATGCACTCGAGCCAGAGAAGATTGATCAGCCGACGGCCGTCCCTATCTCGACATTAGCCTAGCTCAACACCATCACCAAGGTAGTTAACTAATTAATTAATTAGTCCGCGCCATCTTCTTTATGCCTTCGATATCCGAATATATAATGATGCCCAACATGCATGCATATGTTTTTTACTCAGGACACTCCTTGCGTGCTCCTGCATTACGTGCCCGGCGGGAGTTGAAGGATGTTGCCACAGGCATGCTCATACAACCGAAGAGCCACACGATGCACAACAAGGCGATGGACGATGCCATGATGCAGGTCGAATTGGGTCGGGTGTTGCCGGGGTGCGAAGACATGGACCCCACCATGCAACCTCCAGGAGCCGACGACCAACTGGCCCTTGAAGGTTGCCATGGCTGTCCTATGACATGGCCAAAGACCCAGATTCGTCTTGGGGGTCGCTCCACCAGCGCCACCTTGCTCGTCCGGCCCCAGAAGGCACCGGCCGTCGTCGCCGCCACCACAAGACGTCACCAAAAACTGTTGGGAGCGCCTGCACCGCCACAAGGAAAGGACGTCGTTGCACCTCAACCGGCATCGGCCCCCCCACTGGTCGCTGTTGAAAGTGACAAGGCCGTTGGAGTGACATGCTTAGGGTTGCAGAGCACGTCATAGCCATGGGCCGCCCTGGAAGCCCGCACCACATCACGCACGCATGCGACACGATCATGTGGATCAGCAGTATCCCGTGTTAGGCGGGATGGGACGTGCCCGAAGACTTTTGCACCCGCACATTAGGTCCAGATGGCTTCCTCTACAAGGCTCCGCCAGCTCCTTAAGCCGGCCAGGGGGGTGCCGAAGCCGGCCAAGGCCAGGCGCAGCCGGCAAGGCGACGCCAAAGCCGGCCAAGACGAGGATCCATCCCGCCATGGGCCAGCCGACCACATTCAAGTCGGCCACTCCTCTGCCGGCCCAACCGCAGTCCAGCTGGCCTTCCCTATCCTTTGGCATACCCGGGGTCATCCCCCCAACAAGACTCCATCAGAAGTGCGACCTACCCAGATGGCTTCTGGCCTCCCCTCCTCGACAAATACGATGGCAAAGGAAACCCCGAGGCGTGGTTAGCAGACTTCCTCCGCGCATTCCATGAGGAACACTCCACCGACAAATGGGCTATTCGCTGCTTCCCACCTAAAAAGCCCAAGTGTGACACCACCCACTCACCTATTTCAATTTAATAGTAAAGATATCCTTCACGCCGTATCCTCGCTCCGGTGGTGCGTCTAGCGCCGGTGGAGGGCTCTTGGAGTCTCGTGCCATCGAATTTTCAGGGATACGGTCAGTTTTCATATTCGTTGGTGTGGTTTCATGTCAGTATCTTCCGATTTACGGTTGTCATCATTGATGATGGTTGGTGATCTAGGGCGTTGGTCCTTTGACTCCATAGCACGACGATCTTTCATCTGTGTACTACAAACAAGCTCTAGTACGACAAGTTCTGCCCCGCTCTGGTGATAGAGGGGCGAGGATGGAGGTGCGCCTTCGGCTCGCGCTATGTCTACCATCGTTGCTAGATAGTCCAAAGATTTATTTGTAATTTTTAGCTTGTACCAGTGTTGATAATTATTAATATATTGCCGGATTTAAAAAAATAAGACAAAGCGTAGAAAAAGAAGGTAAATATGAACTATTAGCAGATTGGTTTCACGTGAAGGAGAGCAGATCAGGACATGGTTGCCTGTGTTGCTTTTCCTCTTTACTTGATCCCTTGAGCTGCTGCTGCTCGGCGATTTGGCGCACGGTGGTATCGATTCGAATATTCAGCTAGCTAGACGAAAACAATCTCGGACACAGCCACACGAACAGATCGGAACAAACTGCATCGGCCAACAATTTTTTCATAAATTCAAGCCAACAAATCTTTGTTTCATATCATAATCTGATTACAACTTCACTCGGCATACCGAGGACTCTCTTAGCCTTGAAGCTTCACCCACACATGCACACACAAGCCTTCACTAACCCGTGCCACTCGTCGGAAACTACAGCTTGAACTCAAGAAGATACCAATGCCTAAGAATCCAAGTCAGCCACGAATAATTTTACAGAGCAACTAGTACGTAGTCTCCAAAACCTTAGGCAGCTCACACTATTACGCGTGCATCAACAAGTTCAATTCTATTCCTTGCCTGCTACAAGCTGGGTAGCAAACGGGTATTTTGCTTTTTTTTTTTTTTTTGCATCGAGCGCTTTTCCGTCTCGTGCTTCAGCAGATGAGTTTTTTTCCCATCACTTTTACTTTTTTTTTATTCAAAATGCCCTTTATTTACTTAAACCCTTAGCTTAGGACCAGGCATGGACATAGTGGTAACTATGTTATGCACGTCCTACAAGGTTTCGCTGCCTGGTTGGAGACTTTGCTAGAGCTCTGGTAAAATTACTAATAGCTGACACAGACTCTAAGAACACTAGCATGATCTTTAAGTTCAGTAGCCGCAGAACTTAGAGAGACCAAGGTTAAAGAAAACTAAGACGTGCATGGTTTAGGAAACTTAAAGACTGAGAAGGAATACTATACTAACCCTGTAATCGATCTTGGTCGGGTTGTAGCCTTGTAGGAGCCGATCTTCATCATCCCTTCATTCCCGGCCGTCGGAACCGCGGGTGCACGACACCGTGACGGTCGTCCTCGAGCTTGAGCCAAACTTCTTCTGGCAGTATGTCTGTCCAGACGTTGGAGCACCGGTACGCCTCATGGCACAAGGCATCCGCCGCCTGATTACCCTCTCGGTACACATGCTGCACCTCCACGTCTTGAAACCAAGAAAGGAGCTCGATAATGTGATTGTACATCTCCCAAGGTATCCTTGTGTGCTCCGACTCGCCACGAAGCAGCTGGACGAGTGTGAGGTCGTCGCCCTCGACGACCAGCCGATTGCATCCGTTTTGAAGTGCAAGGTCAAGCCCGCGGATGAGTGCCCGCGCCTCGACCTCGCCCACCCCGGCGTGCGGCGTCGTCTCGCCGAATGCTAGCATGGTGCTACCGTAGCAGTCCCGGATTACTCCTCCGATGCTCGCCCTTCCAGAGCCGTCGTGGTGCACCGAGCCATCAAAATTTAACTTATAGAACCCTGGACGAGGGGGTCTCCACTGCACGAAAGCGACAATGGCGGGTTGAGCGGGCTGGTGGAAGGTGGCGCTGGTGGCCGGTGGTAGCGACGCAGCGAGCGTCTCCATTGCTGGGCGGGAAGAGTAGGAGCGTACGTATGGGAAGGAAGAGGAGGAGAGGGATGGGTAAGAGTTGCCTATGGGAAAGACGCATGGATCTGCAGACTAGCTATATGATCGGCCTCGCGCTGCCGAAATGGGGTCGGATAAGAGTTTGTTAGGGGAAAGATGCATGTACAGCTGGATTGATGCATGCAGAGTGCAGACGTAGTGCTGAAACTGGGTCGTCTCGGACTGCGTTTTTAAGTTGTGGACATGCAGACTAGGATCGGCCTCGCCTGCTGAAACTGGGTCGGACAAGAATTAGTTAGGAAAAACTCTTAGCTTGAGAATCACGCGCGACCGGAAAACAGTTTTTTGCTACAGGGTGTGCCCAGCAAAGCTAGCGACCTGATCGATTTGGCTAGGTTAGCTAAGCCCATCTCCAACACGGTGACCCATCTCGCGCCCGCGTGTCCGGATGGATCGAAAAGGACAAAATCGTGGTCCAACCTGGCCACGCATCATAAATGCGGATGGCCGCGATGTTCGGGATGACCCAAACCCGGCCTAAATTTGGGCCAGGTTTGCGTCGCCGCGGATGGCACGCGGTGTCCTCGCATGTTCGCATGCTCGCTCCCTGGGCCCAGCTATCGGTGGGGGGGGGGGGGGGCGCGTCCTATTAAATGTGGACTGGGAGGGATTGTCCAGTCCACTTCCCCACTACACTCCACAACTCCCCCCGCACGCGCAATTGCCGCCATGGCCCCGAAGAGGGCTTTTGCTCCCGGCGCCAACGACGGCGAGGCCAGCAGCAGCCGCCGTCCTCCGCCAGCGTTGAGGGTTGGGGAACACCGCGGCGGTCTTTGCATCGGAGAGGCCGCCCGCGTCGACGCTGCATTGGCGCAACCCGCGCCGCTGGTGCCCAAGCCGGAGGGCGACGACAACCCAGACATGCGCGCCGCTCTGGCGCTGTCCGCGGCGGAGGAGGAGGCCAAGTGGCCGCATCTCGCGGCGGTCATCCGCACCTCCACGATGGAGGAGGAGGCCCGGCAGGCGGTCGAGGACGCCGAGGCCTGGGCGTTGCTCGACCAGGCCCGCCGGGAGGAGTAAGCGAGGAGGCCAGGCTCCGGCGCGAGGAGGAGAGACGCTAGGAGGCCAGGCGCCTGGCGGAGCAGGAGAGGCGCCAGGAGCCCAGGCGCCTCGCGTGGCAGGAGAGGCAGCTCCGCCTCAGGGAGGAGGCGGAGCTGCAGGCGGCTCCGGACCCCCACTTGGCCTGGGAAGAGGCCCAGGGGTCGCCGTGGCCGGAGTCCCTGGAGCGGTTGAGCCACAACAGCGCGTCGCCGCCCGGGGACGTCGTCGACGCCCACGGCGACGAGGCCCACAGGGACTAGGCGGCGCACCGGCGGCCACCCCGTCCTCATCAAACCCTAGGATAGGGTTTTATATTATTATTTTAAGTTTAAAGCCCATATAGAGGGCTTTCTTTTGTAGTTTAAATTTGCCCAAAATAGGGCATATGTTTAATGAAATATGGTTTAGGTTTAGTTGTCTTCGTTTTTTTTTTGTTGTATTTCACTTTTGGGGTACGGACTACGCGACCCAAACGAACCGGCAGCTAGGTCCGCCTATCCGCGCGGTCATCCAAATTGCCCAACGCATTTGTTTGGGTCGATGCGTTGGAGATGCCCTAACACGCGCACACGCAAATACGAAGATGCTAGTAGAATCGATTGGTTGTTACGTGTGTTTTTCTTACCCTATTTCGCAGGGTTACAGTGCATACATAGCGGTTAATAGCACCAAACCCAGCTGCTCAACTCACACGGAAGAACCACGTGCACACACACACACACACACACACGGAAGAAACAGATTCTTAAAGACGTGGAGCGCCGCTCTTATCCATTAGACGTTATCAACTGATGGTCTGATGCAGCCAAGCTGCTCTAACACCATGTTCAAGCAAAAGAGTGCACAGGGAGATACTTAAGCTTCAGTCACCTTCCCGTTCTCCTATCCTTTTCCCGGTCTCTGCTCCTATCGTAGTGATCATCCTTCCCTCGGCTTGAACTTTTTTCACGTGCCCTGTCCCTCCCAGCATCACTCACATGCAGTCTTCCTCTATTGCGACTGTACTCTCGATCTCTATCCACAGACGACTTCTTTGAAGGACTATGGCTCCTAGTTGGGCTGTGAGGCCGCTTCCTGGAAGAACCACGTGCATCATTGGTCCTTTCTTTCCGCTCGAGTGATATTCTCTCTGGAAAACATAATAATAGTTCTTATAAGATACACCATAAAGCTACAGCATGGCTCATTGTTGTTGTTAGCACATGAATTGTTAAGCAAAGCTACAAAATAAGTATCAAAGATGAATGTGCCAAAGAAACAGCAGTGCAGCTATCAAATGAACAGGGTATTCTCTTCCTGCCTTCTTACATACCAGAAGATCGACTGTTGTTTGCACCATCTATTGAAGAAGACAAACCATATTCAGACTGAAGACGCCTACGGTGGCTAGCAACCTTCACCTCAATCTCCTCCATATTCTGCAAACCCTTCTCCTCAAGAGATTCACGGTACTGCATTACAGCAATCTCAACCTGCCTCAGCTTCTGCCTGCAGATAAAAAGGTGTTATGACTATAGGTACAAAGAATGAGAAACACACAACATAACGGCTACATGCTTAAACATTCAGGGGGTACCTATGCTCTTCATCAACAATTGTATCTGGATGATGAATTAAGTGATCTGTACTAATTTCTGTTGTGTCAGCTTTCCCGGAATCACCAGCATTATCACTTCCAGATGAATAGCTTAATCCCAATCCCTGGCCATCCTTTCTATCATCATAGTCGTCACTATCGTCTTCTCGGTTCCATTTAGAAGCTGGCAAAATGGGATCAGCTTTCTGCTTCTTACTTGGAACTTGTTCATGTTCAGCAGATGCACTCTCTCTAGAGAGTATTTGTCCTGTTTCCATACCATGACGAGAGAGCCCCAGCATGTCTGAGTCAGCCTTACCAGTACCTTCTCCAAGTTTCAAAACACTACGAGTATTCAAACCAATATCCTCTCTTCCAGATCTGTGAGGGTCTCCTTGTACATGTTTCATGTGAACGTCCCTCTGATATACTTGCTCCTTCTCAGCCTCCTCCAAGCTAAGCAGCCTGGCAACCATCATCTCTTTACCACCACATAGTGAGAGGCCATTATGTCTACAACGACGTTCCAGTTCAGCAAATGGAAGCCCTAACAGCTCCTTCATCGCCGCTGCCTTTCCTGTCGCCAGGGCACCATCTTCATCAAACCTAAATCCGTTCTTATCATCCCCTGGGTTAGTTTTCTTTTCGATTTCAGGTGCATCACCACATAGAGAGTGAAACAAGGTGACCCCAGAGTTGCCTGATCTAAGAAAGGTAGCTTTCAGCCCATTCAGATATGCATCAGAAAACAGGAACCAGTCAGCCCATACTTGTAGAACTTTCAACACCCTCTCCTGCAGAAAAGCAATATAACAAGGCATTACTTAAGAACATCAAAGAAAAAGAGTGAAACTCTACTACTCAATAAATATAGCGACAATTACCTTCAGAGCTTCAGCAGTGATCCTTCCTGTGATACTGCGATACAAGTCATTGAAGCTCTCAATGACATCAGGTATAGCAGCCTCAAACTTAGTTCGAAATGCAGAGGCATTCTTCACTGGGGCACTACTATTATGAAGGATGTCAGATACTAGCATAAGCCGTGCAACCTTGGTTGGGATAGGTGTCTCCTTGAGTGTCAAAGATTCTGCAAGAACCTCAACAATCTATACAAGACACAGAATCAATGTGTTTTCATGCAATGTGAACTAAAATATATACTTAAAGTATACAACAATATAAAGTAGGCCTCCGAAGTATAGCTCATGACAAACAAATGGCAACCAAGTAGGCAATATAACATGTACAGTTATATAAACGAGCAGATGGTCCTGTAGGCAACAATACATGTAGTCAAAATGTACCACTCTATATGTTAGGTCTCAGAAAAAGCATATGTTTCAAACAACAGTTCATGCAAAGTATAACCGCTGAATCCCTTCAGTCCACGACTTCAAGGTTAACGCATAATGATCAAGGTATTAGTGTATCTCATGGTGGGCACATATCATAGAATTTCCATGTGTAACATTTGGGAAAGGGAAAATAACAGGACGCAAAATCATATTCTTAAGTTGAAGACATAAGGCAAAAAGATGAATAGAAACTTTAACTGATTAGGTCAAATGTACAAGGTGGTATTACCTCTCCAGCAGCATCAGCATTATCCAATGCAAATCCCATAGCTGCCTTTATCTGAGTTCTCTCCAATGTCAATGCACGTAGCATGTCCTCAAATTCATCACGCTGTGTATCGGTCAATGTACGCTCCACCTCAACACGCTGGAGAATGAAACATAAATTAATATAGTAAATTGTAATGGACAGAAGCAGTTGCACCATCTTTAAAAAGACCAAGTTACATAGCATCTGTCAAGGTCCAACAAAACCTTACCCTGCTTCTACCAGCTGCAAAAGTAGATTCCTTTTCACGATCAGGGCTTCTGGTGGATGGCAAAGTAGGTGGAACCCATCTAAAATAAAACATTTAATGCAAAACTGTCACCAGAGTCAATAAGCACAAGAACAATACATATTTGAATATCATTGCGCTTTATTACCTTCCACTTCCTGTAATCATGATAAACGGTTCTGTTCGCCATCGTTGTAAAGTATCGCCCTGCATTCCAATATCATAAGCATAAATATTAGCATCATATCGGTACAGTGATCCCCATAGCTAGCTCATTCAAGAGGTTTTGCATATATGAAATATAACATTACTAGAATGCCAAATTGAGAACAAGGTGAACAGAATACTCAGAACCTTAAAGGGCAAAAATTTCATCGAACTAATGAATTATTCATTTTGATAAATTACTAGCCTCTCTCTGTGCAAAACATACACTTGTAATGTCAAGGTGATAAATAAAATAATATGTGTCTCTATTGCAACCAAAGATAGCACATAAGCCAGCTTTACCATCACCACGTTAAAGAAATAACAGAAATTTCAATGGACAGAACATATATAATGTTCTACTGTTAGATCATAGGAGATAACGTTGAAAATGTAGCAGCACAAAATAAAACGCATACCTGGGCAAATGAGTATAACCGCCAAACATAGTATGTGTGTTCTTTTGATTTAAGGTCAAACAAGAAGCTAAATAATGATTTTCCTCGTCCTCTCTCCATTACAGCTTGTTCAAAAGCACATCCACCATCAAGTACATGCAGAGCCATCGTGTCAATCACATGCCGAAGATGTGAATCCTCTGGTGGAGCGACCATTATATCAGGAACATTTGGAGTAAGGACCTGTCAAATCAAATGGACCCACGAAGTAAAGTTAGATTAATGAAATTTGACTACACGTACAAAAACTTACATACCAACATCCTTACCAATGCAAAACTTCCTGGATAATACCTAGGCTTACGAGATACTAAAGAACATAGGTGGTACCTTAATACAAGACAGTGTTGTTCAATAAGGTTTTAAAATCCATATCCGGCAAAAAGACCAAAGCAGCACCAGTTCTCAATCAGTTACTGGGGGTACCAGTTTCTCTCATAAAGTTCCAATGTGTACAGGATAGGACACAAATTTCGTATTTGACCAAGGCCTTACTATTCAACAATTCAAAAAAAATCACATTTTCCGGACCGGGATATGTATAATTATCATCCAGGTGGTGTACATATGTTAAAGGACTACAGATAGCCGTGAAAAAATGACAACTGAGGACAGATAAAAATATTCCATAAATTAATTTGTATGTGCAACAAGGAAACTGTGAATTTTCTCTTCATCCAAGCACTTAATATTTTCTGAAAAGGGAACTTCAATAATTCGTGAATAGTGGAAAACATGGGAAAATGCAATGATATATTGCTTTTATTATTATGATGACATGAACAGTAAAATCACTATGCAACAAGAGAACAAATGCATATGCAAAAAAGTCACCAACCAGCTCTGAAGTCTGTGGTGTAACAGATGCAACAGGTGGACCTCCGGAACCAGATATGATGACACTACTACCCTGCACAACATAGAAAAAATAATGATAATCAAGGACAACTCACAGGAGAACACCAAAAACATGTCATCTACTTAGACCTTCTAGACAAATTATAAGAGTTAGCTGCACACAGAAACTTTGGAATGGAAGAAGCAACCTCCTTGCTTCTGATTGCCATATGTCCTGGAGGAGGAGCAGGCAGTGCTTGTGATGGAAGAGCAACAGATTTCCCCCACCCAATCTTCAGCTCATAGTCGTACACAACAACACCTGAGATAAATAATTTCAGTAAATTACAAGCAGGAGTGAAGTAGTATTTTAGAAGTACGAATATTTCAAGCTCCTATGGCTATAACATGATTGCCACTACATGGAATAGAAATGCACAATAACCTTGCATTTCATCCTTGGCTGCCTGTCCTTCTGCTCTATTCATGAATGCAACAAATCCACAATGTCTTTGCCTTTTGCGTTCTTCTTCTGTTCGAGGCCACATGATCTTGACGCTCGCAATAGGTCCAAACCGACCAAATGTCCTCAAAAGAAAATTCTCATCCACCTAACACCATATGGTACATATTGCACGGTTAAGCTAGATGCTTATACACAAGTTATGTCTAGACAGAAAAAGAACAGCAGAGAAAATCAACCTTAGGGGAGAGATTGCCAACATATAAGTTTGTGGTTTGCGGATCCCCGTCATCAAATGAACCTGGTAACCTCCCAGTGGGATCAAATTCATCTGGTAATTCATCAAACCGGCTAGGGTGCTGTCGGTTAAAGTTTCAAGCATCAGTATGTGTCATATACAAACACAGACTACAAGAATTTTGACAAAGATGAGAAGCGATCACAAACTTATTCTATCAGCTGGAAACCTGTTAAAAACAGTTTCTCGAAGTTAACAGACAGGATAGATTTTACATTCTACTCTCACTGTTCCCTTTTATAAGACATTTCAGCAAACCAATTAAGACTGCCAAAACATCTTATAAAAGGGAACAGAGGAAGTAGTCAACTAAAAAGTATATTTCAGCACACTGAATATAACGATATAATCAAAAATATCATCTGATTTATTTCATATTATGTCTGGTGGAAAGAACCGAACATATACTAACCACGGAGGCTTCACCGTGACGGCTGCCACGTTCTTGATTACGCTTTTCTCGAAGCTCTTTCTCCAACCTGAGTTCCTCCATGACAGTATCTATTGCCCGTGGCTTCCCTTTTTCCTTTTCCTTAGGCCGCTCATCTTCCTTCTGCATGTCAAGGTAATGATTAACCAAAGAACCACACTGAAAACTGAGGAAATCAAATAGCAAAAGCATCCCAACCTTTTTCTCTGGCTCTCTCCCAAATGTTGGTGGCAAAAAAGATGGAACATACCTGGATAAAAATATGCTATGTATAAGATATGTTATGCTGGTAAGTTATATTATGCTGACTATCATTTTGTACACCTAGATATCATGGGGTTACAGGTAACAACAGCAACAAATGGATGCAACCAATGAAACGAACACCTAATTCACTCTCTACAGGAATATTTTGGATCTTCTTAACAAACTAATGAAACTTTTACCTTCCTCTATTCGGTGTCTCTTTTGTATACAAAATCATGCCAATCTAATATACACACGCAGTTTATTAATTTTCCCATAAGTTTGAAACCATTCTACTTTATAGAAGAAGTCCAGTTAATATTAAATCTTATACAATCAGGCCACTGCCTTCAAATATTTACCGATTTAGTGGAAACCATGGAATATTTGTAAATTATTCTAGCACGACTACATAAGAGGAGAAAAATCAAATGAGTGAAACTCCAATCTGCACTGTGGTTCAAAAAATAACTAAGTTTCCACTTTTGAATAAAAAATAAATGTCTGAAAGTATCTTTTCTGAGCCAAGCAAAATCATATCAGAATTAGTAAATAGCTAAACATTCACTGCAAATGACAAATTTCCACAACACAGTAACCAGAAGCTGGGCCTGATTATAGATTGTCCTTGTTAACTTAATTGGTTGGTTTTCGCAAACTACGAGACTTCCTTCGCGGTGCAGCCAACGTAAAGAGCATTCACAATAAGCTGAAAATGGTCCAGCATTATGAAAAAAAAAACATACCACCTCGTACAAAACACAGTCAATCTTATATCATTATATGTAAATCATGACCTAAACATGCAGAACATTCAAGTATGCTGATCATTGCATAAAATATGCAAATAATAGTTTTATTGGAAGTGAAAACAGTGTCAGAAACTAAGATTCATTTGATTTATAATTAGCTGATAAAGGGTCAGAGTAGCAGTAGACTCAAAGCATAAATGATAACAAAAAACAGAACTCTGTGCGCGCACTAGTTGATCCCAACCCTGCAGCATCAGATGTTTAAAATAGAATTTAGAAGTTGATTCAAGATTCTATAAATTCAGTCAGCGCAATTGACATTTGAAACTACTTGTACGAAGGATTGATGCATCTGGTGGTTACAGATTTACACCAAACACCACATTTTCTGTCAATGTATTAGTATTATTCATACATGTTTTCCAAATTTACATCTATCTCGATCAATGGCTTTTTGATAGAAACATGGATACCCACTCCGTGATCCATGCTTCAACAAAGTCATGACCACATTACCGGTGTACTACATAAAAGGAAAACCTAAGTTCCATAACATCAATACATTATCATGACCTTGAGCAGTAAGTCAGCGACAACAAGTTTGCTCTGTCAAGAAAGCTCGACTATTTGTCAGAACTACAGCATAAATACAAGTGACCTATTAAGTCATGAAACGAGATGTCATAAGGCCAGATGAGACTGTTTTCTTCTTCAGACCACTCATAGTTTGAAAGCATTCAGCACTGGGCAACAAACCAAAAAGGTAAATGTACGAACAATTCATGAATCATAATGATGGCATATAGCAAATGATGATGCGTTTAAAAAGCTCTCGTAAATGATCTCGGAGTTCTTAGTTCTGGTTATGTTGGCACGTGACTGTCTAAAGATGTAGCTGCGGTGCCACAGGATACCATCTTCCAGAAATCAAATACTTTTTTTCCTTTACCTACTGCCCTTCTTTGTAACAGACTCCCTATCTTTGGACTTTCCACCTGTCATTGCCGAATGAGTAAAAAGGACAGCCTCTTGATTAATTGGAGCAATAAAAGAAACAATGCATACATATACCCATCATGATTAATATTGAAACTACAGACTGGAAGGCAAGCATGGCAAAGTTTAGAAGAAGAAGAAAAATGAAACCCCTATGACTAACCTTCAGAATCAGCTCTCAGCTTGGCATTGGGATCAATCACACCCCCTCGGACAAACTTCGAGCCAGATGTGCTTTCACCCTCAAATGACTGCGCAAACTCCAAATACACGCGTGCCGCTTCATCTTCCTCCCTCTTCACGTACCAAAGCAGTTAATTTCAGATAGGAACGATATGTAAGTGCAGAAGACCCAAGTATCTCAGGAAAAGGTTAAAAGGGATCCAAATCGCTGACCTTCCTCCTCGCCTCCTCTTTCTCCTTATGCCGATTGAACGGAACCTTCTTCGAACTCATCTGGACACTCGCCTGCAAGCATTGAAGCATCACCAGAGCATCAGAAATGCGTGTAATGTCCCTACCGCCCTATGTCATAGAAATTAAATCTACACAAGCACACAGGAACACGCGTAAACATGGGAACTAAAGTTCAGTGCAGACACTCTGGATGCCTAGAACGACGGTTCCCAGATATATGCCTGGGAAGGCGCTAAACGCACAGACCCGCCGCTCGTACGCATATGTAGGCACGCGCAGTGCAACCTACCAGCGCCAGGCGCAAACCCTAACTCTCTCGGGTCGATCCCAACTTCTTTGAGCGGGGAAACAAGCTGCTACTAGTACAAACCGGGTCGAATCTAACTGGGTGGATTCACGCATCTCAGGGATTAACAAGGGCGGCGCGCACTTGGTTTGCTCGCAGCGACGAACAAAGCGCTCCTAGACCTATCCAAGCGAAATAAGTTAGGGCATCCGTACCACAGAGGGGGGGAAGGAAGGAGTCGGCCTGGGTGGATCTCTCCTGTCCACGCTAGGATAGCAGCGGTGGCGCGGCCTCGCTGGAGAGGAATCTCGGGCGCTTCTTCTGGAGCGCCGGCGAAGAGAGGGTTCGGCGGCCGCCGGAATCTGTAGTCGGCCACCACAGTGGAAGAGGGGGAAGGGCAGGGACGGGGACTGCAAGTCACCACTCACCACGTACCTGGCACCTTGCATCCAACATTCATCCAACGGTTCAAACTCTCTAGCTTCAGACTTGAACGATAGATGCACAACAAAATCGCATCAGGCAACAGCAGGTAGGAGGTAAGTCTGCTCAAATTTTTTCAATAAAATAAATATATTAATATCAGAAGATATCAATTAATCTACACTCTGCAACAACGCACCGTCCTAATGGCAATACGGATGCACACCGCCATAAAAGTGAAAAAAAGCCCCGCCACAGCATTCCAGCCCTAACAACAACAATACAACCACCACGACAACACCGAACTTTAGACTCTTCAAAAGCGACGCCTCCAAGAAGTGAACGATGCACCAGCACCGTCGTCGCCCGATCAAAGATCTTAGGTTTTCATCCTGAAGATAGTCTGCGCTTTCAAAATAATGCCTTCAACAAAGTCATTGCCAGACACAACCAATTAAGTCCGGACCTTGGATTTTCATTCTGAAAGGCAGAATTCTAAACTTCACCTGTCTTTGTCGCCCCCACTTTCATACTGCTGCTGCAAGCCCAGAACACCAAGCAAGTTCCTCACCAGCACATAGACTTAGACCACCATTGCTAGTAGTCCAAATCCGGCCATCATGATATTCTCCACCTCTGACTTCACCCAGGACCAAAATGGCGTTGTATGGCAAGAAAGAACAGAGCTTCGTGCCGCTCCCTCCAAAACCAAACGGTCGGAATAAACGCATAGGTGCGCACGACCGAATACCACCATGTCTAGCAAATTCCAGGCAATATATGCACTGTTACATTCATCGGTGGTGCCTTCCGAAACTCAACACTATGGCTAGATCGAGAAGGATAGGCCTCATGCAGGTCTTCATCTTCGCACAAGAGCAACCCTAGGATCGCCACCTTTATTCAGGTTATGCCCCAACGCCGCCGACCATCTGCTAGCGTGTAGAAGCTTCCTTGTGATGGTAAAGCACACATCCGTTGGGAACCCCAAGAGGAAGGTATGATGAGTACAGCAACGAGTTTTCCCTCAGTAAGAAACCAAGGTTTATCGAACCAGTAGGAGATGAAGGCCACGTGAAGGTTGTTGGTGGAGGAGTGTAGTGCGGCGCAACACCAGTGATTCCGGCGCCAACGTGGAACCTGCACAACACAATCAAACTACTTTGCCCCAACTTAATAGTGAGGTTGTCAATCTCACCGGCTTGCTGAAAATAAAGGATTAAACGTATGGTGTGGAGAATTATGTTTGCTTGCAGAAAATAACAGAGAACAGTGATTGCAGTAGATTGTATTTCAGATGTAAAAGAATGGACCGGGGTCCACAGTTCACTAGTGGTGTCTCTCCAATAAGATAAATAGCATGTTGGGTGAACAAATTACAGTTGGGCAATTGACAGCATAGAGATGCATATACATATCATGATGACTACTATGAGATTTACTTAGGGCATTACGACAAAGAGAGACCGCCATCCAGCATGCATCTATGCCTAAAAAGTCCACCTTCAGGTTAGCATCCGCACCCCCTCCAGTATTAAGTTGCAAACAACAAACAATTGCATTAAGTACTGCACGTAATGTAATCAACACAAATATCCTTAGACAAAGCATCGATGTTTTATCCCTAGTGGCAACAGCACATCCACAACCTTAGGGGTTGTTGTCACTCCCCCAGATTCAATGGAGACATGAACCCACTATCTAGCATAAATACTCCCTCTTGGAGTCACAAGTATCAACTTGGCCGGAGCCTCTACTAGCAACGGAGAGCATGCAAGAACATAAATAACACATATATGATAGATCAATAATCAACTTGACATAGTATTCAATATTCATCGGATCCCAACAAACACAACATGTAGTATTACAAATAGATGATCCTGATCATGATAAGCAGCTCACAAGATCTAAACATGATAGCACAAGAGGAGAAGATAACCATCTAGCTACTGCTATGGACCCGTAGTCCAAGGATGAACTACTCACGCATCATTCCGGAGGCGGGCATGGTGATGTAGAGCCCTCCGGTGATGATTCCCCTCTCCGGCAGGGTGCCGGAGGCGATCTTCTGAACCCCCCGAGATGGGGTTGACGGCGGCGGCGTCTCTGGAACTATTTCTGTATCGTGGCTCTCGGTACTAGGGTTTTCGCGACGGAGGGATTAAGTAGGCGAAGGGGCAGCGTAGGGGGCACCCGAGGGGCCCACACCATATGGCGGCGTGGCCAGGGGTGGGGCCGCGCCGCCCTATGGGGTGGCCGCCTCGTGGCCCTTCTCCGTCTCCTCTTCGGTGTTCTGGAACCCTCCGTGGAAAATAAGACCGTGGGCTTTTGTTTCGTCCAATTCCAAGAATATTCATAAACTAACTTTTCTGAAATCAAAAACAGCAGAAAACAGGAACTGGCACTGCGACATCTTGTTAATAGGTTAGTCCCAGAAAATGCATAAAAACATTATAAAGTATGACTAAAACATGTTGGTATTGTCATAAAACTAGCATGGAACATAAGAAATTATAGATACGTTGGAGACGTATCACCATCCCAGGCCAGCCGAAGCAACACATATACACCAGGAAGACCTGGGCAACGCCCTGCAGCCAGCCGACCTTCCACCAGCAACAGATGGGATCACGGAGAGGGCAAAGAGAAGAACCTAGGGTTTTCACCCAAACAGCATGTCCCCCTGCATCTCTGCCGCCGCTAGAATCCGTCACCGGAGGTAACCACCACTGCCACCATCAGGAAGTCTTCCACCGCCAAGCCAATGGCCCGCTCAAACCCATGTACCTGGCCGATCCCATCTGAGACGGGGCCGTGTTAGACGACGAGACGGGCGTGCAGGAGGTGGAGGCTAGTCAAACGGGTAGTCTCGGTCGTCGAGGAAGCCCGCCTTCCTCCTCTGTCTCGCGCCAGGTGTGTCAGTCATTGGAGTCCACGGCGAAGGCGGGATCGGCGTGGAGGTCCGGCGGCAGGTACTGCCGCCTGCGCCAAATCTCGGCGGTCCTCTGCGGCTCGCGAAGAGGCACCGACGGGACATGCACCCTGAAAGTTTGCGCCGCGTTTGCGTCTCCACTCCATTTACGTCGCCCCGTTGGAGATACCCTTTGACTACAGTTATGATAGTCTAACAATCAAACCAGAACGCCGGCGAAATCCCCAATCCTTCCCGACCTTGAGCGTTTGTACTTTCTGGTCAGATTTGGTTAGGTTTGTTTGAGCCTGTTTTGGTCAGCTTTATTTGAGCCGTTGGATGGGAGGGAGCCGTACGTGGTGACTTGCTGTTTGTAAGTCACTAAATCCCCGTCCAAAGGGCAGTCAGGACTCAGGAGGGTCTGAGGGTGGCGCCTGGCGCGGACCAGCCCCGTCCGATCAACAACCTGTTTCTAGATCAAGCACCACTGTCAGAAAATACAAGCAAATATCTGACTCTCTTTTTTGAAGGAAAATATGGATAGCTTTATTCATCAAGCGCACAACCCGATCGATCAACCTGAAGGCTTCTTTTTTTGCAAAGCACTGTACGGAGGCACACGCTCACATACCGACGAGTTTTGAGGTTGACGAAGTCACCACGGACATCTCGCTATCGCTTTTCACATAAGATTATTTCGCCTTTTTCAATGAAACACCAAAGTGTCAAATATCTTATTTGAACTTTGGTGGACCGGGGATGTCATTGCCCTCCTAACCATCCAACCAATGGTTGGTTCTCGATCAACCTGAAGGCTAACAACCAGAAAATCTGGGATACAATCAAACCAGCAATTCATCTGCGTCACGGTGCAAACAAGTTTTACACAAAGATGAGCCGAGTGGTTTGCAGACCTTGAAACATGTTGCAAAGTGGAAAAAGGGAAACAACTAGACAACTCTCCAATTTCTTCCACAATTGGTGTCACAGCCGAACAACAACCATGACAAGGTTCCAGAGATCCACAAACTCCGGACAATCAGTCTCCATCAACACCTTGGGATACATGAGCGGAGCTACATGGGGACATGGGTGTACAAATATACATCCATTATTTTTGAGAAAAGCTTGAATAGATGTGTATAGTTCAGATACATAGAGAAATCTACATCAAATAAATTAGAAAGCATGACTAAACTATAAAAATAACATCATCTCTTATCACCAAGGATTCAGCAACTAAGGATCAATAATTCCCTCATACGGTTTGCTCCATGCTCCTAAGAAGGCAAAGTGTGATGTAGCAACACCACCCGCACCTCCCCTCCGAGCATCTAAAGAGAGCCCACCAGCCGCATTGATATTCACTACTCCATCTAGCGGCCTCCAGCCATGGCTAGGCAAGGCAAGCGCATTATTTTTTGGAACTTATAAAGCTGCAAGAGCTTCTTTCGCCATCTTAATTGATTGGGACGGATCATAGCTACCCCTATCATGGGTCCCATTGTTCCTTGAACTTCAAATCACCCACATCATTGTAATACGAGGCGATCCATGTGAGAGAATCTGGGGTCATAGAGAATATCTCTTGACCAAGTTATAGGGTGAAGGCGTGGAATAGAAAGATCCATCCACACTCCTGCCTCCTCCCAAATTTTTCGTGCGCGATCGCATGTGATTAACGCATGCATAAGATCTTCATCACCTGCCAGGCATATCTTGCATCTTCAAATTTGTGATATGTGTCTATGCTTCAATGTGGCTTCGACGGGTAAGATTCCTTGTAAAGCCCTCCACCAAAAGACTCTACTCTTTGGCAAGACATTAAGCTTCCATATAGAGTTCCACATCTGCTTTTCTGTCGTTGATATTTTCATCATCGTCCCTTCGTCTAGAGCAATATACTCGTTGCGACTAAATAGAGCATGATACGTTGACTTTAGAGAATAGTTCCCTGTTCCAAAGACCAAGCCCAAAAATCATCTCCCCGCCTTTTTCCAAAGACCAAGCCCAAAAATCATCTTCCTGCTCTCGCCGAAGCGAAATGTTAAGGGTAGCATCTACTTTCGGGGGAACAAATTTTCTTCTAACCAAATCAATCTTCCAAGCTCCAATATCAATAAGATCTAAAACTTAGTGGATGACACATGAGACATGTTCAGAAACATTTTCATTCAGTTGGCAAGATGGCTTCATTGCTCTTATTCCAGGAATCCATTTATCATCTCATACCGAAATAGACAAACCATCGCTAATTCATTTTAAGAGACCTTGTTGCAAAGAGTCCATTCCATCTCCAAACGCCCCCTCCAGGTAGCAGAAGAGCGATCTGGCATAGTTGCATGCAAGAAGTCAGTATTTAGAAAATATCTCCCTTTAAGGACTCTTGCACAAAGGGTGTTAGGATTAGTCATTAGCCGCCATCCATACTTACCGAGCATAGCCAGATTAAACATCTCCAAACCCCTAAACCCCATTCCTCCTTTCATCTTCGACGATGGGAGCACACCCCAGGAAACCCAGTGAAGAGATCACCGGTTCGGAGAACTGCTCCACCAAAATTTCCAATACGTACATGAAGTCAACCTTTTGTAGATTTTCTTTGTGAGAAAAACCAACCCATACTGAAGTTTGGTATCCCTTGAATGACAGTCTTTAGAAAACCCTCCTTGCCAGCACAAGAGAGAAATTTTGCTAGACCCTGAATCTTTGCAATCATGCGTTCTCGGAGATAATCAAAGGATCTGCTATTTCACCGACAAATGGTCATCGGTAGCCCTAGACAGAGCTCATTAGATGCCTCGATAGCTATCCCCAAAGTTTGTTTCGCTAATACATGATTGAAAGAGGCGGTGGATTTCTGTCACTATACACCCACGTATCTCCAACCACGATTAACGATGATTTTCCTTGAACTCCCAAATGGCAAATATTGCATGGTGCACGACATACAAAATCATCGAAGACAACCACCACTTTCACATATTACAACAAATAAACATAAGTATTTATTTCAGTCCATAGAAATGCTAGAGTTCCTCCATCTCCCCAAGAACAAATGAAACTACTCACACATGGGGGCAAAAAAAAACATCATCATGAATCGAAATGGAGTACGATGAATCAAATGAGTACAACTGCAAACCAATCTAAGAATCAGTAATACATCAAGATGGATGGCGAGGATGAAGTCAATGATGGTTTCAATGGTGTTGATGAAGATGATGCCCAAGCCTCCAAGATTTGAGTAGCGGTGTGATGGATCACCTTTGGTGGTGATTTCCACCTTGAGATCCCTTTTGGGGGTGAGGTTTCGTGTTTTTTCTTCGCCTCTATTAACTCTGATCTGAGATATGTATTCGCGGGGTTAAAATACTTGACGAGATTGTTCCACAAACACATGGTAAGTTCACACCGTACGGGCGAGAGTGGCCCTACCACTGATCGTTAAGTCCAATGCCTTCACAATTTCGCAAAGTCTTCCCTTGGTTTGACTTCTAGGCATGTGGTACATGCATGGAATGTGTTTTAATGCCTTCGATCATCATTATGATGGCCATATATGATCTCTTTCATGGATTTGTTAATCTTCCTCGTTAATTGTGGGATCCTGTTGAAACAAACAATATATGGGCGCACTAGCTCGATAAAATGGTAAAAACTTCTACTTATACGATGATTTTAATGTCGTAAAACACATCGCTTTTTGCACTCATCAGACATCACCCTAATAAAGTAATAAATAGATGAAGGATGGAGATGGCAGAAATCGTGTCCCATTTCTCAAAGTTGCAATAGGGCGCTTCTTGATCGCAACCCCAAACCTTTAGGCAATGGTTGAACATTAATCTTTTAATGTTTTCTTTTTGATTGCACATGAAAGTGGCCTTAGTACCAATGAGTATATTGTTGCACCTACTTTAGGCTTTGTTTAGTAAAAATAAAACTAGGCAACATGTTCATCATGATGCGTTAGAAATTACATCCATGTCGCCTCTCGAATGTTTGTTTCATGTATCACACGCCTTAAGTTTGTCCTCTTGCTGCAAAGTGGATTGGAATTTCTCTAAAAAGAGTTATTTATATTATACTTGCAATTTAATTTATTTTATATTTATTTTCTCAGGAACTATAAATATGAAAATACACATTTTGTATCTTTTATTTGTTTTAATTTGCCGAATTCACTAACCAATACATTCATCTCCACGTAGGTTCGACACTCATTACTTATTGTAAGGTGAAAGTATTATAATCTAACACCTACACTTGTAGGTGTCAATGGCACATTAATTTATACCTTGTTTGACTTACCACAATATTAAAACGTGTCGCTTTTGATTACCACCTACCATGACACAATTATGTGAACGATAAGGATTCAACCAATACACTTCACTATGCGCCTGCTTTGATAGTCGTCGGACAAACACTATATGTCGTGTATTTTTGGTACTTTTTGTATGCCCCATGAAAAAAGTTCACTGGGTATGTCATATGTTCTTGTAGTAGTTTGAATATAAAATTATTAGTTTATTTGTACATTCACTAAAGCCAAATTCATAATTGCTTTTAAGACTTCTACTCATCCCCTCTAGGCAACGTCTCCGTTTTTCAAAGGTGCGTGAAGATTTCGGAGGGAAATAATTCTATTTTCTATAAGAATAATTGAGCTAACCTTTTTCACCAAGGGTAAAATATAGTATTAATCAAACAAGGTCACATCCGGTCCAACATGGCCACTGTCAACACCCGAATTTTTAAGTCCGAATGCCTATTATGTCATTCATCGCAATCCCAGGAATATTGTTGTTGCGAGACATAACAGTTGGTACCATAAGTCATCATTCATTACAAACCACCATTGTCTTACAAAAGGGGATCACATGATCCAATATTACACAAATAGTTGATCTATTGATCAATGAACAACATAGCAGCGGAAGCGTAATAAGAGTGGACTATCTATTCCACAGGCCAACGCTTGACGTCAGGCGACTCCTAGTTGTTGTAGACATCCTGCTGGCCGTCATCCTCATACTGCTGCTCTTCTTCATATTCTGGCCATTTGAATAGCCAGGGACACAGCCGTGAGTACTTTAAAGTACTCGCAAATTAATACTAAAGTAACCACTATCTATTTTACTGAAAGGGTGGTAAGCTCTAGTTTTATTTGCACAAAGCCAATTTTAGTTCATAATCATTTCATATAGACCATTCATAAAGTAACTAACTCAAGTGGGAACATTAGTGTCATTCACACAACTCAGTTGTGATTCACCATTATTCATCATTCACCATTCATATTTTCAGATTCTAATACTGGAAACTAGATGGCCTTTCCAACCGTTCGTAACCGTGGACACGGCTATTCGAATAGGTTTACACTCTGCAGAGGTTGCACACTTGTGCCACAACATTTGATTTCATCCGTCGGGATTACCCCGAATCATCGTAACACAGTACGCGGATCATCAACCATAACCTTTCATTTACTAACCCTAGTATGAGCACCTCTCCCCATGAGCTTGGCCTCCCAGGTGAAGACCAACTTGTCAACTCTGGGAACCGCACGGGGGTTTGGCCTTACAATTCACCTCAATTCACATCATTTCTCAACAACGGAGGCAGCCTCGGCATAACCCCTATGATGTGTGTTCAGAGGGAACCCATACTAAGATACATAAACTTCTAGTTAAGCCTTACCCATAATCAGGTATTGTGGGGGTACTCAAATATTGGAAAGGTATCGCATCCAAACCAACATTAGTTTTTAGTCAAAAATCACTATCTTCTCTTGGTCATATTCACCTTCAAAATTCCTTTCATAGTTTCACCATTATCATTTCACATCATAATGTTCCCATCTAGAGTAGTCAATTTTAGTTATTTAGCACTAGCCACTAGTCATGAGGGGTGCTAACTTAGCTTGATTGCCATAGCCTAACTTTGATGATATTGTTCTAATCTAGACCAAGTGAATCATGAATCAAAAAGTACTTTGATAAAGTAGAGTAATAAAACTTGCAAAGCAAACTTGTAATAAAATTGGGATAGGCTTAGTAAAGATAAGTTAAAATGGTGGGGTGCCTTGCTCTTGGGAGCTTTGCATTTGCAAGGGTATTAGCTTGCCTTGGTTGTTGTACTGGTCAAAGTGGTCTTCCTCTCCTTGAGTGTAGACCTCCTCCTCCTCGGCGTACTCCTCGGTACTAGCGTCTAAATACGAGTATAATACACACAATCACCACACAAACTTAAATACTAAACTAAGCACACACATGAATCACTCTTCCTAAGCTATCATAACAACATGCTTATTATGTGAGTTGATTTAATTATTATTCTTAAAAAATAATTTCTTCTCATTATAAATATAGATTTGTATTTCTATTTATTTCTTGAGAGAAAATAATTTCCTCTCATTAAGTCTTATTAAGATTTAATTTCCTCAATTAATATCATATGACCTAGGTTGACCAACTAATTTAATAACTCATGATTCATAATTTAATATCCTCAACTAATTTAATATGAGTTTAACCTGACCATAGTGTCTTCCTCATATTAACTTAGTGGAGACAAGATTTAAAGGAGAGAGATACTCTCATACATATTAATAATGGATAAGTTCATTTAAAAAGCACTATAAATAGCCTTAGGGCCAATTTTTAAACAAGGATATGATCATACAAACAATTATGCAATATTTTTACATATTCAGATAGATATATTGAAATATGATTTTTGAGAGTTGGTTTCAACTTAAAAGCATTTTTATACAATTTTTAATAATTAATTGAAGTGGAAAAAGGCCCTGCCTTGTTTATTTTCTCATATTTATTCTACAAACAATCTAGGGTTGAGACCAGTGTGGTTTTGTAGATATTTTTTACAAGGTTTCCAAATATATAAAATTTGTCAAATTTGGTTTGGTAGATTTTATTCTATTTAATTTTGAAAACAGCATCTGAGAGTAATTATCTAAATTCGAAAATTCCTATTTGAATTCGTGGGCTTTGGCGGGAAAGGAGATGGGCTGCACAGGGGAAAAGAATTTGGGCCGGCCCAGGAGCGCGTTCAACGCAACGGGCCGCCTGACAGAGGGAGGGCCACCCGTCAGTGGGTCTTAGACAGCGAAGCGGTACGAGAAATCTGGGGCGTAGGATTAGAAGAAGATCGGACGGACGACAGGCGTCGTCTCCGGCGAGAGGGGCGAGCACCGGCGGCTCAGGTAGGGGGTCGACGGCTCACCGGCGGCGCGGCGAGGGTCGGCGAGGCGCGGAGATGATGTTGTCGAGGAAGGGGAAGCAGCCTGTAGCAGTTTCGCGTGCTGGGGAGGCCTCCTTCTCCGGCGAGCTTCCGCGGGCTCCGGCGGCTTCGAGCTCGCAATTTGAGCTACTCCGGCGAGGTGGAGTGGAATTGGATGGGGAGAAGGTTCGGTGAAGAGAGGGGAGGAGTTTGTGTGAAGAGTGGGAGAGCTGAGAGGCGCTATTTATAGCGGGCGGTGGTGGCCGTGGCGTCTTTGTGGAGGTGCGACCATGGCGGCGTCGCTACGGGGCGCGGAGTGGTGGCGATGACGCAGCGGGGTTGGCGAGGTCCTAGTGGTGACGCAGGGCTTGATCGTGGTGAAATCGAGGCGGAGACGAGGACGAGCGCATGACGACGGCGCATGATACTGCGGCGGATGGCGTCGACGGTGGCGTCGTGCACAGGGTTCCCGCGGGCCAGGGGTAATGTCTGGGCGACTGCTGGTGACGCAGTGAAGCTTTTGGTGCAGTGGGCAAGGGCGGAGGTGGCGCGAGCTGGTGGCACGACGACGTGTCTGGGCGTGCCCGTGGCGCTCGCTGTGCACGCTCTGGCGTGCGCGTGCACATCTGGGCACGTCTGGGCGTCGCGTGTTCTGGTGCGTGTGATGCACGAAATTGTCAAGGGCCGTGTCTAGCAGGCTCAGGTGAGTGAGGAGAAGTGGGATGACACGGTCGTGCATGCTGGGGTGGCTCAGAGAGAGAGATGGCATGTCCATGCCATGTCATGCCACGGCATGGCATGTCCATGCCATGTCATGCCACGGCATGGCATGGTTTTGGTCAGTTGATGATGAATTTGTGTACCACAGTTTGTCCCTTGTGCTTGGCAATGCTCCTAGAGGTCAATGGGGTACTGGTGATGATCTAGGCTTGATGGTGGAGGCCAAAATCTGCTGGACAAATCAAAGTGTGGAGTTGGCAGGTTTATGCACACAAGGTGTTTGTTGAAATGGCCGCAAGAGAAAAAGTTTGGAATTTTTGAATGAATTTTGGTGGGTTTGAATCATATATTATTTGCAGTAGAATGGGGGTGGTGGTAGTCAAATTTGAGTTAGTTTGCAAAAAATCAAAATGGGCATGATCTTCACATTGATTCAAAGTCCTCACTTGTCAAACCTTTATTGGTCAACCTAGTCAACTCTAGCCAGGGTGGTCAACATGAAAGTTCATCACCTTTACATGGTCTTGGATGACATGGCTTTGGTTGACTAAGTTTGGTTTAAGAAATGATTTAACCAGAGGGGTAAAGAGGGGATCATGTTAAAAAGTCCATAAATGACCATCATCACATGTGAGATGGTTTTGAGTTAAAATTGGATTTAATTCTGGTTTATTTGATGCAATTAGGTTTGTTTGAGTTATATAAGTATTTTAGAAACAAAAGATCAAGCCATGGTGGCCTTTGGTGATGGTTTGCATATTTGACATATGTGTATGTGAGGGTTTTAGATACAATTTGGTATTTCTTTTATGTTTCTCAAAGAGGGGTGTTATGATCATGTATTAGGGTTTAATAGCAAGTGATTAACATATCAACACTCATCATGGCAAATGCACAAAAGAAAATCACTCATATGCATGAATCTATATGTGACACTATATGCATATAAAAAGTTTTTGTTTGTTGCAAAATTTGAATAATTGAAACTCTCTCTTGATTTCATTATTATTGAAAGTTGGGATGTTACAAACCCTTCCCCCTTACAAAAGATCTCGTCCCGAGATCTTAAAGAAAACTAGGTACTAAAGAGATCTGGGTATTCCTTCTTCATGTCTTCTTCTCGCTCCCAGGTGGCTTCTTCTTCAGTGTGATTGCTCCACTGAATCTTCAGGAACTTGATACTCCTGGTGCGGGTGGTTCTGTATGCTTCTTCCAGGATGCGAATAGGCACTTCGCGATACGTCAAATCTGAGTTGAGGTCCACCGATCTGTGATCAATATTCTTGAACACTTCAGTCTTCTCCGGGACTTCAAGGCATTTCCGGAGCAGTGAGATATGAAACACATTGTGCACCGCCGCCATTTCTTCCGGTAGTTCCAGTTGATAAGATACTTCTCCTCAGCGGCTCAGAACTTTGAAGGGTCCGACATATCGGGGCGCGAGCTTTCCTTTCAGCTAGAATCTTTGCATTCCTTTGAGGGGTGACACCTTGAGATAAACAAAATCTCCAATCTCAAAGGTCATCTCTCGGCGTCTCTTGTCGGCGTAGCTCTTCTGTCTTGATTGCGCGGTCTTGAGGTACTCGCGGATCTTGTGCACCTTCTCTTCGGCTTCTCGAAGAACATCCGGTCCAAAGACTTGGCTTTCTCCGACTTCCGACCAATTCAGAGGGGTACGACACTTCCTTCCGTACAGTGCTTCAAAGGGGGCCATCGTAGGCTGGCTTGGTAACTATTGTTGTACGAGAATTCTACGTAAGGCAAGCAGGTCTTCCCACTTGGATCCATATTCCGAGTACACGGGCTACGAGCATGTCCTCGAGTATCTGGTTGACTCTTTCAGTCTGTCCGTCAGTCTGAGGGTGATAAGCGGTGCTGAAATTCAGCCGGGTTCCAAGTCCTTCATGTACTTTCTGCCAGAATCTTGAGGTGAACTGGGATCCTCTATCTGACACTATCGACTTCGGTGTTCCGTGCAGGGCGACTATTCTTGAGATGTACAACTCTGCTAGCTTCGGGCCTTGATAGGTGGTCTTAACAGGGATAAAGTGGGCTACCTTGGTTAATCTGTCTACCACTACCCAAATAGAATCATTTCCTTTGCTAGATTTGGGCAGTCCGGTGATAAAGTCCATTCCGACTGAGTCCCACTTCCATTCCGGAATCCGTAAGGGTTGCAACGATCCGGTGGGTCGTTGATGTTCTGCCTTGACTCTCTGACAGATATCACACTTAGCTATGTAGCTCCCGATTTCTCGCTTCATTCCATGCCACCAAAATTGTTCCTTCAAATCTTGGTACATCTTGGTTCCTCCGGGATGGATAGAGTATAAGGTGTCATGGGCCTCCTTCAGTATGACTTGCTTCAATTCTGAGTCTGACGGCACACATAGGCGACCTTTGTACCAAAGTATTCCTTCTTCATCTTCTGTGAATCCCGGTGCCTTTCCTGCTGCCATTTGACTCTTGATTCCGTCAATGCTTGCATTTCCTTTCTAGGCTTCCTTGATTTGACCAATCAAAGTAGGTTGCAGCTCTATGCTGGCTAGGTATCCTTCACTAACTAGCTCCAACCTAAACTGTTCAAACTCTTCATGCAGGCTAGGTTGTTCTGCTGCTATCATGGAGTTCAGCTGACACGGCTGTCTACTCAAAGCATCCGCTACCACATTGGCCTTGCCGGGAGTGATAGTGGATTTCCATATCATAGTCCTTGATCAGTTCTAACCATCTTCTTTGCCTCATATTCAGCTCCTTCTGTGTGAAGATATACTTCAGGCTCTTGTGATCCGAATAGATCTCGCATCGATTACCCATGAGGTAATGACGCCAAACTTTCAATGCTAACACTACGTTTGCAAGTTCGAGGTCATGGGTTGGGTAGTTACGCTCGTCTTGCTTCAATTGCCGGGACAGATAAGATATCACCTTTCCTTCTTGCATCAACACACATCCAAGACCAATCTTAGATGCGTCACAATAGACGTCAAAGGGCTTGGTGATGTCTGGCATGATTAGGATGGGGGTTGTGGTTAGTCTGATCTTAAGCTGCTGGAAGCTGGCTTCACATTTATCAGTCCATTCAAACTTCTTGTCTTTCTTCAACAGTTGGGTCATTGGCCTGGCAATGCTTGAAAATCCCTCAACAAATCTGCGGTAATATCCGGCTAATCCGAGAAATGCACGGACCTCGGTCTGTGTGGTTGGGGTTTTCCATTCTTCAACGGTTTTGATTTTGGCTGGGTCTACAGCAATTCCTCCTGCAGACAAGATGTGTCCCAGGAATCCAACCTCTTTCAACCAAAACTCGCACTTGCTGAACTTGGCGTACAACTTGTGCTATCTAAGGGTTTCTAGGATGACCTCCAAATGTTGCTCGTGTTCCTCTTCGGTTTTGGAGTAGATAAGGATGTCGTCGATGAAGACAACGACAAACTTATCCAGGAAGTTCATGAAAATCTTATTCATGAGGTTCATGAAGTAGGCAGGGGCGTTGGTTAATCCAAATGACATGACATTGTATTCATACAACCCATATCTTGTGGTAAAAGCAGTCTTGGGAATATCCGATGCACGGATCTTCAGCTGATGGTAACCAGTCCTAAGATCAGTCTTAGAGAACACTGTGGCACCGGTCAACTGGTCAAACATGTCTTCTATCTTTGGCAAGGGGTATTTGTTTTTGATGGTGACATCGTTAAGTTTACGATAATCCGTACATAACCTGTTGGCACCATCCTTCTTATCCACAAACAAAACTGGTGATCTCCAAGGCGACGCACTCGGTCGAATCAGACCCTTGAACAACATATCATCTAGTTGCTTCTTCAGCTCTACTAACTCTTCTGGGTTCATGCTATAGGCTCTCTGGGCTATAGGTCCGGTTCCAGGAATTAACTCGATGATAAACTCGATATCCCGATCCGGGGGCATACCGGGTAGATCATCGGAAACACATCGAGTATCGACGAGACGACCACGATCGATCCGAGTTGGTTTGGCTATACTTTGATTGCGGGTGAAATTTCGGGCAGTTTTTCGGACACATGTTCTATGGTTATTCCGGTGCTACTAGTCATGGTGATGGCCTTCTTGGCGCGATCTATCAATCCATGATGTTTCTCCATCCAATCCATACCCAGTACTACTTCCAATCCTTTTGTTCCCAGAACAATTAAGTTTGCGAAAAACACTATTTCTTGAATTCTGATGGGTACTTCTTTGCAAAATTTTCTAGCTTTATTTGTTGATCCAGGTATTTGAACTATCATGACATGTTTCAAGCTGATGGGTTGAATCTTACTAGTGCACACAAAATCTTCTGTAACAAATGAATGCGATGCTCCTGAATCAAACAACACTGCAGTTGGTATTGAGTTAACGAGAGAACATACCCGGCACCACATCCGGTGCTTCTCGGGCTTCCTCGGCGTTCATGTGGTAGAGGCGACCTCCGCGGTTGTTCGGGTTGTTGGGGGCGAACTTCTTGCCGGTGGAGACACGGCGCTGCTGCTTTGAGCTTGGTGCAGAGGTGTTGCCGGCGAGCTTGGCCAGCCTTTTGGGGCACTCATTAGAGTAGAGTCCCACAATGCCGCATTCATAACAGGTGATAGTGGCTTTGTCCTTGGGAGTGACAGGGATAGCATTGCTCCCGGTCCTCGGGGCTGTGTTGGAGTTATTGGGGTTGTTGTTGGCAGGGGCTCTCTGCGGAGCGCGGTTGTGGTTGCTGTTGAGGTACACATAGTTGTTGTTGTGGTGGGGGCCTCCGGGCCTTGGGTTTCCTCCGCTCCGGTTCTGAAAACCGTGGCGCGACATCTGGTTCTGGGGCTTGGTGTTTCGGGGGTTGAAACCACCGCTTGAGCTGGGGCGAAACCGTGGGGTATTGCTGGGCCCACTTTGATTCATCATGCGGCGTTTGCGGTTTTCATTGGCACTGGTGCGGTTGCCTTCCATCCGGATGGCGAGAGTCCACGAGGGCTTCGAGGTCGGCGAAGGGGATGTTGACTAAGACTGTCTGCATCTCATCGTGCAGACCGTTGAGGAATCTCTCCTTTCTTTTCTCGGTGGTGTCGGTTTCATCGGGGGCGTACCTTGACAGGGTGAGGAACCTGTCGCGGTATTCTACCACCGACATTCTTCCTTGCTTCAGTTCACGGAATTCATCCCTCATTTTCTTGATCAAACCTGGTGGCACATGATACTTGCTAAACTTGAGCTTGAAATCAGCCCAAGTCATCATTTGTCCGGCATTTAATGCACGGGCGCTTGTCCACCAAGCTCTTGCTGGTCCGGCAAGGTAGTGCGTAGCAAACATCACCTTCTCATTTTCATCTACTCCGGCTACCTCCAAGTTGTTTTCCATGGTTTGCAGCCAATCATCTGCATCTAAGGGTTCTTCCGTCTTGCTAAAGACAGGTGGGTTGGTGTTTTGGAAATTCTTAAGTTTGGATCCAGGATGATCATGGTTTCCATGGCCCTGATTGGCGATCTGCTGCAGTGCTGCTATGTTGGCTTGCCTTTCAGCCCTTTCATCTTCTCGGTCAGCCAACAGAGTTTGTAGCAATTGCATCATTGCATCTTGATTGCGGTTCGGAGGGGCCATCTGAACAGATAGATAGATCATGAGATGAGAGGGAATTTCTATGGCTTATTTTGAGTTAAGTTTAAACTTAAAACTTGAAATATTTTCATGATGAACATAACACACATTTTATTTATTCACAACAACATCACACATTACAGGTTAAAACACTAAGGGTTTTAAGAACCCTTCTTCCACAAACTACGATACATGGTGCGGGATACAACTCACACCTACGTAAGTGAAGCTAGTGCAACTACTCCTCATCGTCTTCATCCACATCGATGGGGATGATCCCATCCTCCTCGGACTCCAGAAACGCGTAGTCCTCCTCATCAGTGAACTCATCATCCTCAAAGTCGTTGTCGTCACTCAGGAAGTCATCGCCTCCCTGGATGTCTTCTCCATCCTCCTCCATCTCCTGGATCTGGTCCTGCTGGGTCCGGACAGTCACCTCCAAAGTGCGGATCTTCTCGCGAAGACGGTTGATAGTGGCATCCTTCTTGGCGCGCTGTAGGCGGAGTGACTTGCGGTCCTTGGCGAGCATCCTGATGGCGTCGGCATGATGAGCCAAAGCCATCTGGGCACGGTGGGCGTGGACACGCGTCAGCTCCAGGTCCTTCCGGGTCTCATGAAGCATAAAGTCCAAATGCTCCACATGATGCTTGAGCACCGGGTGCGAAGAGAGTGCCATGGGCTCTCCCATGGTGTCGTGCCTCGCGAAGTGGGCGAAGCGGGATCCCTGGAGTGCGGCGATGTTCTGTCCGCATACCCGGGCAAGTCCCTCCTGAAGGGCATGAGCAAGCCCATCCACCCAGTTGCATGCCTTGAAGGAGAAAAGGATCCTCTCCGAGATGGGAGGCTCCGGGCTTCCCTTCAAGTCAGCGGTGATCATCCACTGCTGTTCCCCTGCGGGGGTGTTGTGGATCCGGACTCCGTGGAACTGGGGAGGTGGGCGTTCGAGCTTCTCGGACACGAGGTACAAGTCGCACTCAAACACCAGACTTCCTCCGTTGCCCAGCTTGTAGGACTCCGTCTGGGCGTAGTGCTCCATCTGAAAGTGAAATGGATGAGTAAGTTAGAGATGTGACAAAGTGTGGCAAACTTTTAGATGGATTTAAAAGGAGGAGCATGGCTCATCATTTTTGAAAAGATCTTGTAGAAAAGAAGATGAGTAAGTTTTTCACGGATATTCACTTCATTTGTTTTAGAAACTAAATTTTTCAGAATGTCCATTCTAAACTAGGGTCTCCTAAGGTCAAACAATGGCTCTGATACCAACTTGTCAACACCCGGATTTTTAAGTCCGGATGCCTATTATGTCATTCATCGCAATCCCAGGAATATTGTTGTTGCGAGACATAACAGTTGGTACCATAAGTCATCATTCATTACAAACCATCATTGTCTTACAAAAGGGGATCACATGATCCAATATTACACAAATAGTTGATCTATTGATCAACGAACAACATAGCGATGGAAGCGTAATAAGAGTGGACTATCTATTCCACAGGCCAACGCTTGACGTCGGGCGACTCCTAGTTGTTGTAGACATCCTGTCGACCGTCATCCTCATACTGCTTGCTCTTCTTCATATTCTGGCCATTTGAATAGCCGGGGACACGGTCGTGAGTACTTTAAAGTACTCGCAAATTAATACTAAAGTAACCACTATCTATTTTCTTGAAAGGGTGGTAAGCTCTAGTTTTATTTGCACAAAGCCAATTTTAGTTCATAATCATTTCATATAGACCATTCATAAAGTAACTAACTCAAGTGGGAACATTAGTGTCATTCCCACAACTCAGTTGTGATTCACCATTATTCATCATTCACCATTCATATTTTCAGATTCTAATACTGGAAACTAGATGGCCTTTCCAACCGTCACGTAACCGTGAACACGGCTATTCGAATAGGTTTACACTCTGCGAGAGGTTGCACACTTGTGCCACAACATTTGATTTCATCCGTCGGGATTACCCCGAATCATCGTAACACGATGCGCGGATCATCAACCATAACCTTTCATTTACTAACCCTAGTATGAGCACCTCTCCCCATGAGCTTGGCCTCCCGGTGAAGACCAAGCGTCAGCACGGGAACCGCACGGAGGCTTGGCCTTACAATTCACCTCAATTCACATCATTTCTCAACAACGGAGGCAGCCTCGACATAACCCCTATGATGTGTGTTCAGAGGGAACCCATACTAAGATACATAAACTTCTAGTTAAGCCTTACCCATAATCAGGTATTGTGGGGGTACTCAAATATTGGAAAGGTATCGCATCCAAACCAACATTAGTTTTTAGTCAAAAATCACCATCTTCTCTTGGTCATATTCACCTTCAAAATTCCTTTCATAGTTTCACCATTATCATTTCACATCATAATGTTCCCATCTAGAGTAGTCAATTTTAGTTATTTAGCACTAGCCACTAGTCATGAGGGGTGCTAACTTAGCTTGATTGCCATATCCTAACTTTGATGATATTGTTCTAATCTAGACCAAGTGAATCATGAATCAAAAAGTACTTTGATAAAGTAGAGTAATAAAACTTGCAAAGCAAACTTGTAATAAAATTGGGATAGGCTTAGTAAAGATAAGTTAAAATGGTGGGGTGCCTTGCTCTTGGGAGCTTTGCATTTGCAAGGGTATTAGCTTGCCTTGGTTGTTGTACTGGTCAAAGTGGTCTTCCTCTCCTTGAGTGTAGACCTCCTCCTCCTCGGCGTACTCCTCGGTACTAGCGTCTAAATACGAGTATAATATACACAATCACCACACAAACTTAAATACTAAACTAAGCACACACATGAATCACTCTTCCTAAGCTATCATAACAACATGCTTATTATGTGAGTTGATTTAATTATTATTCTTAAAAAAATAATTTCTTCTCATTATAAATATAGATTTGTATTTCTATTTATTTCTTAAGAGAAAATAATTTCCTCTCATTAAGTCTTATTAAGATTTAATTTCCTCAATTAATATCATATGACCTAGGTTGACCAAGGTCAACCTCTTCATAATTATTATTTGGGAAAAAGATTTAAATGAGGTACATCACCTCATGCCCTTTAATAACTCATGATTCATAATTTAATATCCTCAACTAATTTAATATGAGTTTAACCTGACCATAGTGTCTTCCTCATATTAACTTAGTGGAGACAAGATTTAAAGGAGAGAGATACTCTCATACATATTAATAATGGATAAGTTCATTTAAAAAGCACTATAAATAGCCTTAGGGCCAATTTTTAAACAAGGATATGATCATACAGACAATTATGCAATATTTTTACATATTCAGATAGATATATTGAAATATGATTTTTGAGAGTTGGTTTCAACTTAAAAGCATTTTTATTCAATTTTTAATAATTAATTGAAGTGGAAAAAGGCCCTGCCTTGTTCATTTTCTCATATTTATTCTACAAACAATCTAGGGTTGAGACCAGTGTGGTTTTGTATATATTTTTACAAGGTTTCCAAATATATAAAATTTTTCAAATTTGGTTTGGTAGATTTTATTCTATTTAATTTTGAAAACAGCATCTGAGAGTAATTATCTAAATTCGAAAATTCCTATTTGAATTCGTGGGCTTTGGCGGGAAAGGAGATGGGCTGCACAGGGGGAAAAGAATTTGGGCCGGCCCAGGAGCGCATTCAACGCAATGGGCCGCCTGACAGAGGGAGGGCCACCCGTCAGTGGGTCTTAGACAGCGAAGCGGTACGAGAAATCTGGGGCGTAGGATTAGAAGAAGATCGGACGGACGACAGGCGTCGTCGTCTCCGGCGAGAGGGGCGAGCACCGGCGGCTCAGGTAGGGGGTCGACGGCTCACCGGCGGCGCGGCGAGGGTCGGCGAGGCGCGGAGATGACGTTGTCGAGGAAGGGGAAGCAGCTTGTAGCAGTTTCGCGTGCTGGGGAGGCCTCCTTCTCCGGCGAGCTTCCGCGGGCTCCGGCGGCTTCGAGCTCGCAATTCGAGCTACTCCGGCGAGGTGGAGTGGAATTGGATGGGGGAGAAGGTTCGGTGAAGAGAGGGGAGGAGTTTGTGTGAAGAGTGGGAGAGCTGAGAGGCGCTATTTATAGCGGGCGGTGGTGGCCGTGGCGTGCTGTGGAGGTGCGACCATGGCGACGTCGCTACAGGGGCGCGGAGTGGCTGGCGATGACGCAGCGGGGTTGGCGAGGTCCTGGTGGTGACGCAGGGCTTGATCGTGGTGAAATCGAGGCGGAGACGAGGACGAGCGCATGACGACGGCGCATGGTACTGCGGCGGATGGCGTCGTGCACAGGGTTCCCGCGGGCCAGGGGTGATGTCTGGGCGACTGCTGGTGATGCAGTGAAGCTTTTGGTGCAGTGGGCAAGGGCGGAGGTGGCGCGAGCTGGTGGCACGACGACGTGTCTGGGCGTGCCCGTGGCGCTCGCCGTGCACGCTCTGGCGTGCGCGTGCACATCTGGGCACGTCTGGGCATCGCGTGTTCTGGTGCGTGTGATGCACGAAATTGTCAAGGGCCGTGTCTAGCAGGCTCAGGTGAGTGAGGAGAAGTGGGATGACACGGTCGTGCATGCTGGGGTGGCTCAGAGAGAGAGATGGCATGTCCATGCCATGTCATGCCACGGCATGGCATGGTTTTGGTCAGTTGATGATGAATTTGTGTACCACAGTTTGTCCCTTGTGCTTGGCAATGCTCCTAGAGGTCAATGGGGTACTGGTGATGATCTAGGCTTGATGGTGGAGGCCAAAATCTGCTGGACAAATCAAAGAGTTGGCAGGTTTATGCACACAAGGTGTTTGTTGAAATGGCCGCAAGAGAAAAAGTTTGGAATTTTTGAATGAATTTTGGTGGGTTTGAATCATATATTATTTGCAGTAGAATGGGGGTGGTGGTAGTCAAATTTGAGTTAGTTTGCAAAAAATCAAAATGGGCATGATCTTCACATTGATTCAAAGTCCTCACTTGTCAAACCTTTACTGGTCAACCTAGTCAACTCTAGCCAGGGTGGTCAACATGAAAGTTCATCACCTTTACATGGTCTTGGATGACATGGCTTTGGTTGACTAAGTTTGGTTTAAGAAATGATTTAACCAGAGGGGTAAAGAGGGGATCATGTTAAAAAGTCCATAAATGACCATCATCACATGTGAGATGGTTTTGAGTTAAAATTGGATTTAATTCTGGTTTCTTTGATGCAATTAGGTTTGTTTGAGTTATATAAGTATTTTAGAAACAAAATATCAAGCCATGGTGGCCTTTGGTGATGGTTTGCATATTTGACATATGTGTATGTGAGGGTTTTAGATACAATTTGGTATTTCTTGTATGTTTCTCAAAGAGGGGTGTTATGATCATGTATTAGGGTTTAATAGCAAGTGATTAACATATCAACACTCATCATGGCAAATGCACAAAATAAAATCACTCATATGCATGAATCTATATGTGACACTATATGCATATAAAAAGTTTTTGTTTGTTGCAAAATTTGAATAATTGAAACTCTCTCTTGATTTCATTATTATTGAAAGTTGGGATGTTACAGCCACAATCTCGTCCGGGCTGCCCTAGAGTAGCCATTCTACTAGCCATGTCTTCCTTAACTAATTATTAGCAAGAAATGTTATTAAGCAGAAAATAGCTTATTGGTGTCGCAATGAAATGATAGAATTGACACCATCATGAAAAGAGTGCTCTTTAGTACTTAAAAACAATGTTTGGATAATTGTTTCTACCATACGGTACATAAACAACACACTCCTCATTGTTGAAAGGCCCGAGGCACTGAACGCGAGAAGGTTTCGCTACATTTCAAACACATCTAACAATCTGAAACAAGTGCAATGACAGATAATCATATACATTTATGTTATCTATGTGGCTAGACAGTAGTTGTTCGTGCCGAGCACTCTGTCGTTTATACCATCATGGCTTATATATTCAATTAGTTATTGCATTATATTTTTGTCTATAATTTAACATTTACATTTATAAAGAAGAGCTTACGAAAACATCGTCACACAACATAACTAAGTGGGTGTTCTTCAATGTTAGCCAAATATAAATCAACGAACATCATACCATATATTTACTAAAAACATATATGCAAGTGCAAATATATGCGCACTAAGGCGTGCTCTTTTCTCTGATGACTTTGTAATTCTTAGATTTTGTTACAGAGAACCATGTGATATAGGGCGAAGATGGTCGATCTTTCGATGAGAGTATGATAGCGTCGATTTGTTGGTGGAGTTCGTGCTTGACGATCTGACTACACATGTGCAAAACTCGTGCACCAATGCAATCGCTAGGACAATCTCCGAGAGTTACTGATCTTGCGGATGCACGATCAGTCTGACCAGCGAGGGTCTTAATTCCTACCTGACATCGAGAACAAGTAAGAACTAATATTACAATCAGAATATTGCGGATGAAAGCTGAAAGCTTTATTGAATAAGGTGGGATTCCGAATAGTCGGTCTTGTTCTGGGCGTTGGCCTCAAAAGAAGTACACGAGAGTTGCAACAATGGCTAACTTTTAGTCTAATCAAAATTCGAGTCTAAACGTGACGTCTATGGGGTATTTAAATGAGGAAAAGGTGGGGTTTTGGCCAACCATGCATATGGTGGCCGAACCAAATCCTAGAAGGCCTTTTCCCCTTCAATACGGACTCTAAAAAGTGGCTGACATAATTCTTGCGAAAATGACATGGGCCTGGCCCAAAATTAAAGGTGATGCAACACCATATTATGCTATGGACGAAATTATGAAGTGTAATCTTGTATATTTCGTCCAATTATTCATTCTTCATTATGGTGGCTTCAAAGTTCTGAAATCTCCACTTGGGGCGTCCTCTTCAATCCTCATATGTTTGCTGCCATCTCCTCCATGTGTGATCATGCTCCAATGCTTGTCCTCCTTATCCATGCTAGGTCCATGATACGTCTCAAACGTATCTATAATTTCTTATGTTCCATGCTACTTTTATTACAATACTTGAATGTTTTATACATAATTTACAGCATTATTATACATTTTCCGGCACTAACCTATTAACAAGATGCCGAAGTGCCAGTTGCTGTTTTCTGCTGTTTTTGGTTTAGAAATCCTAGTAAGGAAATATTCTCGGAATTGGACGAAATCAACGCCCAGGGGCCTATTTTTACACGAAGCTTTCAGAAGACCGAAAGGGAGACGAAGTGGGGCCACGAGGTGGCCACACACCAGGGCGGCGCGGCCCTAGTGTGTGGGCCCCTCGTGCCGCCACTTGACCTACCCTTCCGCCTACAAATAGCCTTCGTCGCGAAACCCCCTGTACCGAGAGCCACGATACGGAAAACCTTCCAGAGACGCCGCCGCCGCGAATCCCATCTCGGGGGATTCAGGAGATCGCCTCCGGCACCCTGCCGGAGAAGGGAATCATCACCGGAGGGGCTCTACATCATCATGCCCGCCTCCGGATTGATGCGTGAGTAGTTCATCCTTGGACTATGGGTCCATAGCAGTAGCTAGATGGTTGTCTTCTCCGCTTGTGCTATCATTGTTATAGATCTTGTGAGCTGCCTAACATGATCAAGATCATCTATTTGTAATGCTACATGTTGTGTTTGGCGGGATCCGATGAATATAGAATATTATGTTAAGTTGATTATCAATCTATCATATATGTGTTGTTTATGTTCTTGCATGCTCTCCGTTGCTAGTAGAGGCTCCGGCCAAGTTGATACTTGTAACTCCAAGAGGGGGTATTTATGCTCGATAGTGGGTTCATGCCTCCATTGAATGCGGGACGAGTGACGAGAAAGTTCTAAGGTTGTGGATGTGCAGTTGCTACTAGGCATAAAACATCGATGCTTTGTCTAAGGATATTTGTGTTGATTACATTACGCACCATACTTAATGCAATTATCTGTTGTTTACAACTTAATACCGGAAGGGGTGATACGTCTCCGACGTATCGATAATTTCTTATGTTCCATGCTACATTATTGATGATATCTACATGTTTTATGCACATTATATGTCGTATTTACGCATTTTCCGGCACTAACCTATTAACAAGATGTCGAAGAGCCGATTCTTTGTTTTCTGCTGTTTTTGGTTTCAGAAATCCTAGTAAGGAAATATTCTCGGATTGGACGAAATCAACGCCCAGGGTCCTATTTTTGCACGAAGCTTCCAGAAGACCGAGGGGGAAAGGAAGTGGGGCCACGAGGCGCCGCCACACTAGGGCGGCGCGGCCCAGGCCCTGGCCGCGCCGGCTTGGTGTGTGGGGCCCTCGTGTGGCCCCCCGCGTTGCCCTTCCGCCTACTTAAAGTCTTCGTCGCGAAACCCTCTGTACCGAGAGCCACGATACGGAAAACCTTCCAGAGACGCCGCCGCCGCGAATCCCATCTCGGGGGATTCAGGGAGATCGCCTCCGGCACCCTGCCGGAGAGGGGAATCATCTCCCGGAGGACTCTTCATCGCCATGATCGCCTCCGGAGTGATGAGTGAGTAGTTCACCCCTGGACTATGGGTCCATAGAAGTAGCTAGATGGTCGTCTTCTCCTTATGTGCTTCATTGTTGGATCTTGTGAGCTGCCTAACATGATCAAAGATCATCTATCTGTAATACTATATGTTGTGTTTGTCGGGATCCGATGGATAGAGAATACTATGTTATGGTGATTATCAATCTATTACTTATGTGTTGTTTATGATCTTGCATGCTCTCCGTTATTAGTAGAGGCTCTGGCAAAGTTTTTGCTCTTAACTCCAAGAGGGAGTATTTATGCTCGATAGTGGGTTCATGCCTCCATTAAATCTGGGACAGTGACAGAAAGTTCTAAGGTTGTGGATGTGGTGTTGCCACTAGGGATAAAACATTGATGCTATGTCTAAGGATGTAGTTGTTGATTACATTACGCACCATACTTAATGCAATTGTCTGTTGCTTGCAACTTAATACTGGAAGGGGTTCGGATGATAACCTGAAGGTGGACTTTTTAGGCATAGATGCATGCTGGATAGCGGTCTATGTACTTTGTCGTAATGCCCAATTAAATCTCACTATATTTATTATATCATGTATATGCATTGTTATGCCCTTTTCTATTTGTCAATTGCCCGACTGTAATTTGTTCACCCAACATGCTTTTATCTTATGGGAGAGACACCTCTAGTGAACTGTGGACCCCAGTCCTATTCTTTACATCGCATACAATCTATCGCAATTGTTCTTTACTTGTTTTCTTCGCAAACAATCATCTTCCACACAATACGGTTAATCCTTTGTTACGGCAAGCCGGTGAGATTGACAACCTCACTCGTTTCGTTGGGGCAAAGTACTTTGGTTGTGTTGTGCGGGTTCCACGTTGGCGCCGGAATCCCTGGTGTTGCGCCGCATCATATTTCGCCACCATCAACCTTCAACGTGCTTCTTGACTCCTACTGGTCCGATTAAACCTTGGTTTCTTACTGAGGGAAACTTGCCACTGTGCGCATCATACCTTCCTCTTGGGGTTCCCAACGGACGTGTACATCTACGCGCATCGAGGGGTTCGGATGATAACCTGAAGGTGGATTATTTAGGCATAGATGCATGCTGGATAGCGGTCTATGTACTTTGTCGTAATGCCCTGATTAAATCACATAGTAATCATCGTTGATATGTATTGAATCTTTATTTGTCAATTGCCCGCTTGTAATTTGTTCACCCAACATGTTAGTTATCTTATTGGAGAGACACCTCTAGTGAGCTGTGGACCCCGGTCCATTCTTTTACATCCGAATACATTCTCTTGTTTTTCTTGTTCTTTGGAAACAAACACCATCTTCCACTCGATAGCTTAATCCTTTGTTTTCAGCAAGCCGGTGAGATTGACAACCTCACTGTTACGTTGGGGCAAAGTACTTTGATTGTGTTGTGCAGGTTCCACGTTGGCGCCGGTTTCATCGGTGTTGCGCCGCACTACACTCCTCCACCAACAACCTTCACGTGCTTCTTGGCTCCTACTCGGTTCGATAACCTTGGTTTCTTTTCGAGGGAAACTTGCCGCCGTGCGCATCATACCTTCCTCTTGGGGTTCCCAACGGACGTGTACATCTACGCGCATCAAGCACTTTTACGGCGCCGTTGCCGGGGAGATCAAGACACGCTGCAAGGGGAGTCTCCACTTCCAATCTCTTTACTTTGTTTTTGTCTTGCTTTATTTTATTTACTACTTTGTTTGCTGCACTTAAACAAAACACAAAAAAATTAGTTGCTAGCTTTACTTTATTTACTGTCTTGTTCTCTATATCAAAAACACAAAAAAATTAGTTACTTGTCTTTACTTTATTTGTTTAGTTTACTTTTTGCTTATTTCATCATGTTTCCTCCTAAGTACACTCTTAAAGACATACCAGTAGGCCGAGGGTCTATAATTGGAAGAGATAATATAGAAGATTTTTTCACTCATGTTAGTATAGCTGAAGATTTTGAAGATAGACACTTGGTAGAACTTGCTCCTACTTATGAAATTGCTGTTGCTTCTCTAGTACACATGTTGGAAATTAAATTTGTTAATCTTAATCCTATAATTCAGCATATGTTTCTTACACTCTCCGATATGGAGGAAGGAGAAAAGAAAGATTTTGTCTTAGAAACTCTTCTAAAAGAATTTGGTGGTGTAGCAAGAGAGGCTAGAAAAGTCTTTACTAAATATAAAATGCTTGGTTCTTACACCAACTTTGCTAGTACCCTTGAGAAGATGGACATTGATAGGATAAAGTACACTAATAATGTTAATGATGGAGGGGATATTAAGACATCAATACCCTGCAAGCTTGTAGGAATGTTCGAGGCACTAGAAAAGAATTATGATTGGATTGTTCCCGAAAATTTATTTGATGAGAATAGCAAGCCTAAGAGTAATGAAAAGGGAGCCTCTGAAACTTACATATATGAGATAACATGTATTGTTGAGGAAACCCCTGACACCCCTGGTAAGAATGTTGATGCATCATCTCTTGATGTTACTTGATTTGCACTTTCTGCGCCTAGCTGAAAGGCGTTAAAGAAAAGCACTTCTTGGGAGATAACCCATGTTTTATTTTATTTACTGTATTGTTGAGTCTTGGAAGTTGTTTACTACTGTAGCAACCTCTCCTTATCATGTTTTTGTGCCAAGTAAAGTTTCCATGTTAAAGTTGATGCTATATTTGGGATCGCTGCGCAGAAACAGCATTGCTGTCTGTCACGAATTCTCGCAGAAGTCTCTGTAAAAAAATTGAAAAAATCTGCAAATTTACGAGCGTGATCCTCAGATATGTACGCAACTTTCATTAGTTTTGAGTTTTTCCATTTGAGCAAGTTAAGTGCCCCTGCCATATTCATCTTTACGGACTGTTCTGTTTTTGACAGATTCTGTCTTTTATTTCGCATTGCCGCTTTTGCTATGTTGAATGAGTTTCTTTGTTCCATGAACTTTCAGAAGTTTTGTGCAATGTCCAGAAGTGTTAAGAATGATTGTGTCACCTCTGAATATGTGAATTTTTGGTTATACACTAACCCTCTAATGAGTTTGCTTGAAGTTTGTGTGAAGGAAGTTTTCAAGGGTCAAGAGAAGAGGATGATATACTATGATCAAGAAGAGTGAAAGGTCTAAGCTTGGGGATGCCCCGGTGGTTCATCCCTTCATATTTTAAGAAGACTCAAGCATCTAAGCTTGGGGATGCCCAAGACATCCCCTTCTTCATCGACAACATTATCAAGTCACTTCTAGTGAAACTATATTTTTATTCCGTCACATCCTATGTTCTTTACTTGGAGCGTCGGTTTGTTTTGTTTTGAATAAAGTTGGAGATATTACACTCCGCTTTTCCATATGGAACACTTGTTCTTAATTGTGCTTTAATGTTCATGGCGAAGTCTAATTGCTTCGTTAAATTGCTATTTGGTTGGAATCGGAAAATGCTGCATATGGTTTGGTAACTTGGTAATTGTTTGAGCTCTCATAGATCATGTTTAAGCTCTTGCATCATGTAGTTTAATATATTAATGAAGAACTACCGTAGAGCTTGTTTAATTTGGTTTGCATGATTGTTCTCTCTAAGTCTAGATATTTTCGGGTAAAGTGTTTGAACAACAAGGAAGACAGTGTAGAGCCTTATAATGCTTGCAATATGTTCTTGTGTAAGTTTTGTTGTACCTGTTCATACTTGTGTTTGCTTCAAACAACATTGCTAGCCCATGCTGGCGTGTAGTCAACAACTTCCTTGTGACGGTAAAACACACGTCCGTTGGGAACCCCAAGAGGAAGGTATGATGTGCACAGCAGTAAGTTTTCCCTCAGAAAAGAAACCAAGGTTTATCGAACCAGTAGGAGCCAAGAAGCACGTGAAGGTTGTTGGTGGAGGAATGTAGTGCGGCGCAACACCAGTGAAACCGGCGCCAACGTGGAACCCGCACAACACAATCAAAGTACTTTGCCCCAACGTAACGATTGAGGTTGTCAATCTCACCGGCTTGCTCGAAAACAAAGGATTAAGCGTATCGAGTGGAAGATGGTGTTTGTTTGCAAAGAACAAGTAAAAAGCATGTAGAATGTATTTAGATGTAAAAGAATGGACCGGGGTCCACAGTTCACTAGAGGTGTCTCTCCAATAAGATAACTAACATGTTGGGTGAACAAATTACGAGCGGGCAATTGACAAATAAAGATTCAATACATATCAACGATGATTACTATGTGATTTAATCGGGGCATTACGACAAAGTACATAGACCGCTATCCAACATGCATCTATGCCTAAATAATCCACCTTCGAAGTTATCATCCGAACCCCTTCCGGTATTAAGTTGTAAACAACGGATAATTGCATTAAGTATGGTGCGTAATGTAATCAACACAAATATCCTTAGATAAAGCATCAATGTTTTATCCCTAGTAGCAACAGCACATCCACAACCTTAGAACTTTCTGTCACTATCCCAGATTAAATGGAGGCATGAACCCACTATCGAGCATAAATACTCCCTCTTGGAGTTACAAGTATCAACTTGGCCAGAGCCTCTACTAGCAACGGAGAGCATGCAAGAACATAAACCACACATATATGATAGATTGATAATCAACTTAACATAATATTCTATATTCATCGGATCCCGCCAAACACAACATGTAGCATTACAAATAGATGATCTTGATCATGTTAGGCAGCTCACAAGATCTATAACAATGATAGCACAATGCGGAGAAGACAACCATCTAGCTACTGCTATGGACCCATAGTCCAAGGATGAACTACTCACGCATCAATCCGGAGGCGGGCATGATGATGTAGAGCCCTCCGGTGATGATTCCCCTCTCCGGCAGGGTGCCGGAGGCGATCTCCTGAATCCCCCGAGATGGGATTCGCGACGACGGCGTCTCTGGAAGGTTTTCCGTATCGTGGCTCTCGGTACGGGGGTTTCGCGACGAAGGCTATTTGTAGGCGGAAGGGTAGGTCGAGAGGCGACGCGAGGGGCCCGGACAACAGTGGCCGCGCGGCCGGGACGCGGGCCGCGCCGCCCTAGGTGTCTGGCCACCTCGTGGCCCCACTTCGTCTCCCTCTCGGTCTTCGGAAGCTTCGTGTAGAAAATAGGCCCTCGTGCGTTGATTTCGTCCAATTCCGAGAATATTTCCTTACTAGGATTTCGAAACCAAAAACAGCAGAAAACGAAGAACCGGCACTTCGGCATCTTGTTAATAGGTTAGTTCCGGAAAATGTATAATAATGTCATAAAGTATGTATAAAACATGTCAGAGTATTATCAATAAAAGTAGCATGGAACATAAGAAATTATAGATACGTTTGAGACGTATCAAGCATCCCCAAGCTTAGTTCCTACTCGTCCTCGAGTAGGTAAACGATAACACAAATAATTTCTGATGTGACATGCTACCAACATAATCTTGATCAACATTATTGTAAAGCATATGAGATGAATGGAGTGATCGAACAAAAGATTGCTAACAAAGATAATGACTAAACAAATGAATCATATAGCAAAACTTTTCATGAATAGTACTTTCAAGACAAGTATCAATAAGAGTTGCATAAGAGCTAACTCATAAAGCAATAAATTCAAAGTAGAATGCATTGAAGCAACACAAAGGATGATTAAGTTTCAGCAATTGCTTTCAACTTGTAACATGTATATCTCATGGATATTTGTCAACATAGAGTAATATAACAAGTGCAATAAGTAAACATGTAAGAATCAATGCACAGTTAACACAAGTGTTTGATTCTAAGATAGAAAGAAATAGGTAAACCGACTCAACATTGAAAGTAAAAGAATGGTCCTTCGCAGAGGAAAGCATGGATTACTATATTTGTGCTAGAGCTTTGATTTTGAAAACATAGAAACAATTTTGTCAATGGTAGTAATAATGCATATGTGCTATGCATAATTACTATCCTACAAGTTGCATGCCTCATGCATAGATGTACTAATAGTGCTCGCACCTTGTCCTACTTAGCTTGGACTACCCGGATTATCATCGCAATAACATATGTTTCAACCAAGTGTCACAAAGGGGTACCTCTATGCCGCCTCGTACAAGTGTCTAAGGAGAAAGCACGCATTGGATTTCTCGCTTTTGATTATTCTCAACTTAGACATCCATACCGGGACAACATAGACAACAGATAATGGACTCTCTTTTAATGCTTTAAGCATTTGACAACAATTAATTCTTTTCTCATTAGAGATTTGAGGATATTTGTCCAAAACTCGAAACTTCCACCATGAATCATGGCTTTAGTTAGCGGCCCAATGTTCTTCTCTCACAATATGCATGCTCAAACCATTCAACTCAGTGCAGATCGCTCTTACTTCGTACAAGACGAACATGCATAGCAACTCACATGAAATTCAACAATGAGTTGATGGCGTTCCCAGCAAACATGGTTATCGCACAACAAGCAACTTAATAAGAGATAAAGTGCATAATTACATATTCAATACCACAATAGTTTTTAAGGCTATTTGTCCCATGAGCTATATATTGCAAAGGTGAATGATGGAATTTTAAAGGTAGCACTCAAGCAATTTACTTTGGAATGGCTGGAAAATACCATGTAGTATAGGTAGGTATGGTGGACACAAATGGCATAGTGGTTGGCTCAAGTATTTTGGATGCATGAGAAGTATTCCCTCTCGATACAAGGTTTAGGCTAGCAAGGCTTATTTGAAACAAACACAAGGATGAACCGGTGCAGCAAAACTCACATAAAAGACATATTGAAAACATTATAAGACTCTACACCGTCTTCCTTGTTGTTCAAACTCAATACTAGAAATTATCTAGACCTTAGAGAAACCAAATATGCAAACCAAATTTTAGCATGCTCTATGTATTTCTTCATTAATGGGTGCAAAGCATATGATGCAAGAGCTTAAACATGAGCACAACAATTGCCAAGTATCACATTACCCAAGACATTTATAGCAATTACTACATGTATCATTTTCCAATTCCAACCATATAACAATTTAACGAAGGAGAAACTTCGCCATGAATACTATGAGTAGAAACCAAGGACATATTTGTCCATATGCTACAGCGGAGCGTGTATCTCTCCCATAAAGTGAATGCTAGGATCCATTTTATTCAAACAAAACAAAAACAAAAACAAACCGACGCTCCAAGAAAAAGCACATAAGATGTGGCCGAATAAAAATATAGTTTCAGTGGAGGAACCTGATAATGTTGTCGATGAAGAAGGGGATGCCTTGGCATCCCCAAGCTTAGACGCTTGAGTCTTCTTGATATATGCAGGGGTGAACCACCGGGTGCATCCCCAAGCTTAGAGCTTTCACTCTCCTTGATCATGTTGCATCATACTCCTCTCTTGATCCTTGAAAACTTCCTCCACACCAAACTCGAAACAACTCATTAGAGGGTTAGTGCACAATATAAATTGACATATTCAGAGGTGACACAATCATTCTTAACACTTCTGGACATTGCATAATGCTACTGGACATTAGTGGATCAAAGAAATTCATCCAACATAGCGAAAGAGGCAATGCGAAATAAAAGGCAGAATCTGTCAAAACAGAACAGTTCGTATTGACGAATTTTAAAATGGCACCAGACTTGCTCAAATGAAAATGCTCAAATTGAATGAAAGTTGCGTACATATCTGAGGATCATGCACGTAAATTGGCATAATTTTCTGAGCTACCTGCAGGGCAGGTGGACCCAGATTCGTGACAGCAAAGAAATCTGGAACTGCGCAGTAATCCAAATCTAGTACTTACTTTTCTATCAACGGCTTAACTTGGCACAACAAAACTCAAAACTAAGATAAGGAGAGGTTGCTACAGTAGTAAACAACTTCCAAGACACAAAATAAAAACAAAGTACTGTAGGTAAAAACATGGGTTGTCTCCCATAAGCGCTTTTTAACGCCTTCAGCCTAGGCGCAGTAAAGTGTGTATCAAGTAACATCAAGAGATGAAGCATCAACATCATAATTTGTTCTAATAATAGAATCATAAGGTACCTTCATTCTCTTTCTAGGGAAGTGTTCCATACCTTTCTTGAGAGGAAATTGATATTTTATATTACCTTCCCTCATATCAATAATAGCACCAACTAGCTCAAGAAAAGGTCTTCCCAATATAATGGGACAAGATGCATTGCATTCAATATCCAAGACAACAAAATCAACGGGAACAAGATTATTGTTAACGGTAATGCGAACATTATCAACTTTACCCAAAGGTTTCTTTGTAGAATGATCAGCAAGATTAACATCCAAATAACAATTTTTCAATGTGGCAAGTCAAGCATATTATAAATTTTCTTAGGCATAACAGAAATACTTGCACCAAGATCACATAAAGCATTACAATCAAAATCTTTAACCTTCATCTTAATGATGGGCTCCCAACCATCTTCTAGCTTTTTAGGAATAGAGGCTTCGCGCTCTAGTTTCTCTTCTCTAGCTTTTATGAGAGCATTTGTAATATGATGCGTGAAAGCCAAATTTATAGCACTAGCATTAGGACTTTTAGCAAGTTTTTGCAAGAACTTTATAACTTCAGAGATGTGGCAATCATCAAAATTCAAACCATTATAATCTAAAGCAATGGGATCATCATCCCCAATGTTGGAAAAAATTTCAGCAGCTTTATCACAGTGAGTTCATGCAGCTTTAGCAGCTTGCAGTTTTGCGCTTTGCATTAGAAGTGGAAACATTGCTAACACCAATTCTTTTATTAGTATGAGTAGGAGGTGCAGCAACATGTGTAGCATTAGCATTACTAGTGGTGGTAATAGTCCAAACTTTAGCTATATTCTTCTCTTTAGCTAGTTTTTCATTTTCTTCTCTATCCCACCTAGCACGCTAGCTCAGCCATTAATCTTATATTCTCATTAATTCTAACTTGAATGGCATTTGCTGTAGTAACAATTTTATTATCAATAATTCCTCATTAGGCATAACTTTCGATTTCAAAAGATCAACATCATAGGCAAGACTATCAACTCTAGAAACAAGAATATCAATTTTATTGAGTTTTTCCTCAACAGCATTTGTTAAAAGCAGTTTGTGTACTAATAAATTCTTTAAGCATGGCTTCAAGTCCAGGGGGTGAATTCCTATTATTGTTGTAAGAATTTCCATAAGAATTACCATAGCCGTTACCATTATTATAAGGATATGGCCTATAGTTGTTACTAGAATTGTTCCGGTAAGCATTGTTGTTGAAATTATTATTTTTAATGAAGTTTACATCAACATGTTCTTCTTGTGCAACCAATGAAGCTAACGGAACATTATTAGGATCAATATTAGTCCTATCATTCACAAGCATAGACATAATAGCATCAACCTTATCATTCAAGGAAGAGGATTCTTCAACAGCATTTACCTTCTTACCTTGTGGAGCTCTTTCCGTGTGCCATTCAGAGTAGTTGATCATCATATTATCAAGAAGCTTTGTTGCTTCACCAAGAGTGATGGACATAAAGGTACCTCCAGCAGCTGAATCCAATAAATTCCGCGAAGAAAAATTTAGTCCCGCATAGAAGGTTTGATGATCATCCAAGTAGTCACTCCATGGGTTGGGCAATTTTTAACCGTAGATTTCATTCTTTCCCAAGCTTGAGCAACATGTTCAGTATCTAATTGTTTAAAATTCATTATGCTACTCCTCAAAGATATAATTTTAGCAGTGGGGATAATATCTACCAATAAAAGCATCCTTGCATTTAGTCCATGAATCAATACTATTCTTAGGCGAGATAGCAACCAATCTTTAGCTCTTCCTCTTAATGAGAAAGGGAACAATTTTAGTTTAATAATATCACCATCTACATCTTTATATTTTTGCATTTCACATAGTTCAACAAAATTATTAAGATGGGCAAGCAAGCATCATCGTAACTAACATCTTAAAATTGATCTCTGCATAACAAGATTCAAGTAAAGCAGTGTTTAATTTCAAAGAATTCTGCTGTAGTAGCAGTGTGGAGCAATAGGTGTGCATAAGAAATCATTATTATTTGTGGTTGTGAAGTCACACAACTTAGTATTTTCAGCGTTGGCCATTTTAGCAATAGTAAATAAAGCAAACTAGATAAAGTAAATGCAAGTAAACTAATTTTTTTGTGTTTTCGATATAGCAAACAAGATAGCAAATAAAGTAAAA
>NC_061509.1:59337965-59400471 GCF_022539505.1 Lolium rigidum
AGATATTATCCCCCTGCTAAAATTATATCTTTGAGGAGTAGCATAATGAATTTTAAACAATTAGATACTGAACATGTTGCTCAAGCTTGGGAAAGAATGAAATCTCTCGGTTAAAAATTGCCCAACCCATGGACTCGACTACTTGGATGATCATCCAAACCTTCTATGCAGACTAAATTTTTCTTCACGGAATTTATTGGATTCAGCTGCTGGAGGTACCTTTATGTCCATCACTCTTGGTGAAGCAACAAAGCTTCTTGATAATATGATGATCAACTACTCTGAATGGCACACGGAAAGAGCTCCACAAGGTAAGAAGGTAAATTCTGTTGAAGAATCCTCTTCCTTGAATGATAAGGTTGATGCTATTATGTCTATGCTTGTGAATGATAGGACTAATATTGATCCTAATAATGTTCCGTTAGCTTCATTGGTTGCACAAGAAGAACATGTTGATGTAAACTTCATTAAAAATAATAATTTCAACAACAATGCTTACCGGAACAATTCTAGTAACAACTATAGGCCATATCCTTATAATAATGGCAACGGCTATGGTAATTCTTATGGAAATTCTTACAACAATAATAGGAATTCACCCCCTGGACTTGAAGCCATGCTTAAAGAATTTATTAGTACACAAACCGCTTTTAACAAATCTGTTGAAGAAAAGCTTGGTAAAATTGATATTCTTGTTTCTAGAGTTGATAGTCTTGCCTCTCGATGTTGATCTTTTGAAATCAAAAGTTTTGCCTAGTGAGAATTATCATAATAAAATTACTACTACAGCAAATGCCATTCAAGTTAGAATTAATGAGAATATAAGATTAATGGCTGAACTGCGTGCTAGGTGGGATAGAGAAGAAAAATGAAAAACTAGCTAAAGAGAAGAATATAGCTAAAGTTTGGACTATTACCACCACTAGTAATGCTAATGCTACACATGTTGCTGCACCTCCTACTCATACTAATAAAAGAATTGGTGTTAGCAATGTTTCCACTTCTAATGCAAAGCGCGAAAACCGCCCGAAACTGCTAAAACCGCCGAAACCGCCTCGTGATAAAGCTGCTGAAATTTTTTCCAACATTGGGGATGATGATCCCATTGCTTTAGATTATAATGATTTGAGTTTTGATGATTGCCACATCTCTGAAGTTATAAAGTTCTTGCAAAAACTTGCTAAAAGTCCTAATGCTAGTGCTATAAATTTGGCTTTCACGCATCATATTACAAATGCTCTCATAAAAGCTAGAGAAGAGAAACTAGAGCGCGAAGCCTCTATTCCTAAAAAGCTAGAAGATGGTTGGGAGCCCATCATTAAGATGAAGGTTAAAGATTTTGATTGCAATGCTTTATGTGATCTTGGTGCAAGTATTTCTGTTATGCCTAAGAAAATTTATAATATGCTTGACTTGCCACCGCTGAAAAATTGTTATTTGGATGTTAATCTTGCTGATCATTCTACAAAGAAACCTTTGGGTAAAGTTGATAATGTTCGCATCACCGTTAACAATAATCTTGTTCCCGTTGATTTTGTTGTCTTGGATATTGAATGCAATGCATCTTGTCCAATTATATTGGGAAGACCTTTTCTTCGAACTCGTTGGTGCTATTATTGATATGAGGGAAGGCAATATAAAATATCAATTTCCTCTCAAGAAAGGTATGGAACACTTCCCTAGAAAGAGAATGAAGGTACCTTATGATTCTATTATTAGAACAAACTATGATGTTGATGCTTCATCTCTCGATAATACTTGATACACACTTTCTGCGCCTAGCTGAAAGGCGTTAAAGAAAAGCGCTTATGGGAGACAACCCATGTTTTTACCTACAGTACTTTGTTTTTATTTTGTGTCTTGGAAGTTGTTTACTACTGTAGCAACCTCTCCTTATCTTAGTTTTGAGTTTTGTTGTGCCAAGTTAAGCCGTTGATAGAAAAGTAAGTACTAGATTTGGATTACTGCGCAGTTCCAGATTTCTTTGCTGTCACGAATCTGGGTCCACCTCCCTGTAGGTAGCTCAGAAAATTACGCCAATTTACGAGCATGATCCTCAGATATGTACGCAACTTTCATTCAATTTGAGCATTTTCGTTTGAGCAAGTCTGGTGCCATTTTAAAATTCGTCAATACGAACTGTTCTGTTTTGACAGATTCTGCCTTTTATTTCGCATTGCCTCTTTCGCTATGTTGGATGAATTTCTTTGATCCACTAATGTCCAGTAGCATTATGCAATGTCCAGAAGTGTTAAGAATGATTGTGTCACCTCTGAATATGTCAATTTATATTGTGCACTAACCCTCTAATGAGTTGTTTCGAGTTTGGTGTGGAGGAAGTTTTCAAGGGTCAAGAGAGGAGTATGATGCAACATGATCAAGGAGAGTGAAAGCTCTAAGCTTGGGGATGCACCCGGTGGTTCACCCCTGCATATATCAAGAAGACTCAAGCGTCTAAGCTTGGGGATGCCCAAGGCATCCCCTTCTTCATCAACAAATTATCAGAGTTCCTCCCCGAAACTACATTTTTATTCGGCCACATCTTATGTGCTTTTTCTTGGAGCGTCGGTTTGTTTTTATTTTTGTTTTGTTTGAATAAAATGGATCCTAGCATTCACTTTATGGGAGAGATACACACTCCGCTGTAGCATATGGACAAATATGTCCTTGGTTTCTACTCATAGTATTCATGGCGAAGTTTCTCCTTCGTTAAATTGTTATATGGTTGGAATTGGAAAATGATACATGTAGTAATTGCTAAAAATGTCTTGGGTAATGTGATACTTGGCAATTGTTGTGCTCATGTTTAAGCTCTTGCATCATATGCTTTGCACCCATTAATGAAGAAATACATAGAGCATGCTAAAATTTGGTTTGCATATTTGGTTTCTCTAAGGTCTAGATAATTTCTAGTATTGAGTTTGAACAACAAGGAAGACGGTGTAGAGTCTTATAATGTTTTCAATATGTCTTTTATGTGAGTTTTGCTGCACCGGTTCATCCTTGTGTTTGTTTCAAATAAGCCTTGCTAGCCTAAACCTTGTATCGAGAGGGAATACTTCTCATGCATCCAAAATACTTGAGCCAACCACTATGCCATTTGTGTCCACCATACCTACCTATACTACATGGTATTTTCCCGCCATTCCAAAGTAAATTGCTTGAGTGCTACCTTTAAAACTCCATCATTCACCTTTGCAATATATAGCTCATGGGACAAATAGCTTAAAAACTATTGTGGTATTGAATATGTAATTATGCACTTTATCTCTTATTAAGTTGCTTGTTGTGCGATAACCATGTTTACTCGGGGAACGCCATCAACTCATTGTTGAATTTCATGTGAGTTGCTATGCATGTTCGTCTTGTCCGAAGTAAGGGCGATCTACACCGAGTTGAATGGTTTGAGCATGCATATTGTGAGAGAAGAACATTGGGCCGCTAACTAAAGCCATGATCCATGGTGGAAGTTTCAGTTTTGGACAAATATCCTCAAATCTCTAATGAGAAAAGAATTAATTGTTGTCAAATGCTTAAAGCATTAAAAGAGGAGTCCATTATCTCGTTGTCTATGTTGTCCCGGTATGGATGTCTAAGTTGAGAATAATCAAAAGCGAGAAATCCAAATGCGAGCTTTCTCCTTAGACCTTTGTACAGGCGGCATAGAGGTACCCCTTTGTGAAACTTGGTTAAAGCATATGTATTGCGGTGATAATCCAGGTAGTCCAAGCTAATTAGGACAAGGTGCGAGCACTATTAGTACACTATGCATGAGGCTTGCAACTTATAAGATATAATTTACATGATGCATATGCTTTATTACTACCGTTGACAAAATTGTTTCATGTTTTCAAAATCAAAGCTCTAGCACAAATATAGCAATCGATGCTTTTCCTCTATGAGGACCATTCTTTTACTTTCAATGTTGAGTCAGTTCACCTATTTCTATCCACCTCAAGAAGCAAACACTTGTGTGAACCGTGCATTGATTCCTACATACTTGCTTATTGCACTTATTATATTACTCTATGTTGACAATATCCATGAGATATACATGTTACAAGTTGAAAGCAACCGCTGAAACTTAATCTTCTTTTGTGTTGCTTCAATACCTTTACTTTGAATTATTGCTTTATGAGTTAACTCTTATGCAAGACTTATTGATGCTTGTCTTGAAGTTCTATTCATGAAAAGTCTTTGCTTTATGATTCACTTGTTTACTCATGTCATACACATTGTTTTGATCGCTGCATTCTTTACATATGCTTTACAAATAGTATGATCAAGATTATGATGGCATGTCACTCCAGAAATTATCTTTGTTATCGTTTTACTCGCTCGGGACGAGCGGAACTAAGCTTAGGGATGCCGATACGTCTCCAACGTATCGATAATTTCTTGTGTTCCATGCCACATTATTGATGTTATCTACATGTTTTATGCATACTTTATGTCATATTCGTGCATTTTCCGGAACTAACCTATTAATAAGATGCCGAAGTGCCGACTCGTCGTTTTCTGCTGTTTTTGGTTTCGAAATCCTAGTAAAGAAATATTCTCGGAATTGGACGAAATAAAAGCCCGGAGGCCTATTTTCTCACGAAGCTTCCGGAAGACCGAAGACGAGACGAAGAGGGGCCACGAGGGGGCCACACCCTAGGCGGCGCGGCCCCCCTTGGCCGCGCGGCCCCGTGGTGTGGGGCCCTCGTGCCGCCTCTTGACCTACCCTTCCGCCTACTTAAAGCCTCCGTGACGAAACCCCCGCACCGAGAGCCACGATACGGAAAACCTTACCGAGACGCCGTCGCCGCCGATCCCATCTCGGGGGATCCCGGAGATCGCCTCCGGCACCCTGCCGGAGAGGGGAATCATCTCCCGGAGGACTCTACACCGCCATGGTCGCCTCCGGAGTGATGAGTGAGTAGTCTACCCCTGGACTATGGGTCCATAGCAGTAGCTAGATGGTTGTCTTCTCCCCATTGTGCTATCATTGTCGGATCTTGTGAGCTGCCTATCATGATCAAGATCATCTATATGTAATTCTATATGTTGCGTTTGTTGGGATCCGATGAATAGAGAATACTTGTTATGTTGATTATCAAAGTTATGCTTATGTGTTGTTTAAGATCTTGCATGCTCTCCGTTATTAGTAGATGCTCCGGCCAAGTAGATGCTTTTAACTCCAAGAGGGAGTACTTATGCTCGATAGTGGGTTCATGCCCGCATTGACACCGGGACAGTGACAGAAAGTTCTAAGGTTGTGTTGTGTCTGTTGCCACTAGGGATAAAACATTGATGCTATGTCTAAGGATGTAGTTGTTGATTACATTACGCACCATACTTAATGCAATTGTCCGTTGCTTTGCAACTTAATACTCGGAGGGGTTCGGATGATAACCTCGAAGGTGGACTTTTTAGGCATAGATGCGGTTGGATGGCGGTCTATGTACTTTGTCGTAATGCCCAATTAAATCTCACTATACTCATCATGATATGTATGTGCATTGTCATGCTCTCTTTATTTGTCAATTGCCCAACTGTAATTTGTTCACCCAACATGCTGTTCGTCTTATGGGAGAGACACCTCTAGTGAACTGTGGACCCCGGTCCAATTCTCTTTACTCGAAATACAATCTACTGCAATACTTGTTTTTACTGTTTTCTCTGCAAACAATCATCTTCCACACAATACGGTTAATCCTTTGTTACGAGCAAGCCGGTGAGATTGACAACCTCACTCGTTTCGTTGGGGCAAAGTACTTTGGTTGTGTTGTGCAGGTTCCACGTTGGCGCCGGAATCCCCGGTGTTGCGCCGCACTACATCTCGCCGCCATCAACCTTCAACGTGCTTCTTGGCTCCTCCTGGTTCGATAAACCTTGGTTTCTTTCTGAGGGAAAACTTGCTGCTGTGCGCATCATACCTTCCTCTTGGGGTTGCCCAACGAACGTGTGAAATACACGCCATCAAGTAGGAAGAGCACAGGCGAAGTAGAACAAGAGTTATCACCGGAGTTGAAGAAGGAAATAAGTCAAGCCCAGATACAACTTTGGGAGAAAGAAGCTCATGAAGGATTATCGGCTTTACAAGTAGCCGATGAACTAAATGTCAACCTGAAAATGAGATAATGATGGGTCAGTTGGACGATCCATTCATCATGGAGGAGATGAGAAGGATAGATGAAGGAAGACCATCAGAATTTCACCGAGGAGAATCAGGATCACTATGGTTTCAGAAGAGGATTTGCATTCCGGATATTGCTGAAATCAAGGAAGTAATACTCCGGGAAGCCCATCAAACTCCATACTCCATTCATCCGGGAAGTACGCAGATGTACATGGATCTAAAGGAGTTATTCTGGTGGAACAACATGAAGAGAGAGATAGCTCAATATGTGGCGGAATGCCATACCTGCCAAAGAGTGAAGGCTGAACACCAGAGTCCGGCAGGAAAGTTACAACCTTTGCCCATTCCAGAATGGAAATGGGAGGAGATAGGAATGGATTTCATCACCGGACTACCCTTGACCAATAAAAAGAAGGATATGATATGGGTAATCGTGGACCGGTTGACGAAAAGTGCACACTTCTTACCGGTAAACCAGCAGGATAAAGGAGAGAAACTCATTGATGTTTACATCAAAGAGATCGTGAGTAAACATGGAGTGCCCAAGAAGATCGTGTCGGATCGAGGATCCATGTTCACGTCGGCATTCTGGAAGCAACTACACGAAGCTCTAGGATCCAAGTTGGACTATAGCACTGCCTATCATCCTCAGACAGGTGGACAAACGGAGAGAACTAACCAAATCCTAGAGGATATGCTTAGGGCTTGTGCCCTAGACTTCGGTGGATCATGGGAGGAGCACTTGCCACTAGCAGAGTTTTCATACAATAATAGCTATCAAAGCAGCATCAAGATGGCACCGTTCGAAGCTTTGTACGGAAGGAAGTGTAGATCACCCATCTGCTGGTATGAAGCTGGAGCAAGCAAGGAGTTTAATCCTGATTATGTCAAAGAAAAACAACAAATCATTGACATTATAAGAGATAGGTTGAAGATAGCTCAAAGTCGACAGAAGAGTTATGCCGAGCAGAAGAGAAGAACATGGGAGCCACAAGTTGGAGACATGGTATATCTCAAGGTGAGCCCGATGAAAGGACTTCAGAGATTTGGAGTAAAGGGAAAGTTAAGCCCTAGGTACATCGGACCTTTCAAGATTCTGAGTCAAAACCGAGGGTTAGCCTTTGAATTGGAATTACCGGGAAGGTTATCCCAAGTTCATAACATATTCCATGTGTCACAACTCAGAAAGTGTTTAAAGACCCCAGATGAGCCAGTATCACATGAAGAGCTTGAGTTACAACCAGATTTGACATACATCGAGAAGCCAGCGAAGATTCTCGAGGAGAACTGGAAACAACTCAGGAATCGAGCCATAAAATACTGCAAAATACAATGGAAGCATCATCCAGAGAGGGAAGCCACCTGGGAAAAGGAGGAAGACCTGAGGAAAACATACCCCGAACTCTTCAGGTATTACAACCACAACTTCGGGACGAAGTTTTCTTTAAGGGGGAAAGGTTGTAATGTCCCAGGTTTAGAGATGATCGAGGGGTAGATTTTAGAAAGGGATGTGCATTGCATTGTAAATTACGGGGAAATTTCGCGCTTTTAAAACAAAACTGCATCGAAGGGGAACATGTTTCTCTCTCAACACCTTACAGGGTTAGGGTTTCGAGAGTGCGACAAACTTGTTCCTACTTAACTACATTAGGGTTTTTGAGAAGAGAGATGAGATACTACATCACAATCTTAAGTTGCATGATTGAATTCTAAATTAAGTTGTATGATTGAATTCAAACCAAATTTGAATTTGAATTTCAAATTCAAACATCCAATGGATATCACATAATTCAAACTTGAGATAATCTAATAAACAATTATCATTAATCAAGATTATAAATAATACAACAATTATTGAAAGCTCATTAAGGAAAACATGAGCTTTATTGATAATCACACATGATACATTGTCAATTACAATATTCAGAATTAGAATAAATGAATTATTACAACACATTACACAAATGGGGAAAAATAGAAAATGAAGATAAAAGAAAAGTACAAGTATGATTCTGTCCTAAATACTACAAGGTGAATATCATCTGATCTTGGACTTGATGATCTTCATGTTCATCATGATCAACTTTTTGATCCCTGCACACAATCACAAAGAAAGCAAGTTATGCCAAGTGGCATAGCCACTTGGCAGGTTAGAAATTAAATGAAAAGGGAGAGGATATGACCAAAGTTGCCGAGCTGATCAGCTCACAGCCAAGTCCCAAGCCAGATGCAAAGCATCAGGATACACACACACAGCCTGCTCACAAGGCTGTGTGCATGGAGCACAGCACACACACAGCTAGTGAGTCACCCAGGTGTGCCAGGCTCAGCTGTCGACAAAGAGAGCAAAGCTGAGAAGGTATAAAACCTTTTCCACCGCTAGAACTAGTTGTTCATCGACAGCAGCTTCACTGGGTAAGTTACCAAGAACACAAGAACACAAGAACAGCTACTGCTGTTCAGTCTATTTCCCAATCACCAGAAATTCACCAAGCATCACCAGCAAGCCAGGAGGAGCAGGGCAAGCTCATAATCCAACCAGAAGCAAAACCTCTACACCAACACCAAATTCTAGGAGCTGGAGTGAGGTATACCAAGGAATCATGAGCAAGCATCCGTCTTGCTCATAAATAAGCATATGCATCAATCACACACAAGCAAAGGGGTGTGAGTACCCGAGTTGTATCATCATCTCGGCTACTAAGCCTTTTGGTGCAAGCAAACCAAAGAACAGACGTAAGGAAATTACCAAGGGAACAATGGTATGTCAACATGGTGACATACCAGAGAAATCCAACCTGGATAAATCCCTAACTAGCCATTCAAAATCATCTAGCACCTAAAGCCAAGCAAGCCATCAGACAAATAGACAGATTGGTCTATTCTTGTTGTCAACAGCAAAGGTAACTGGAAAACCAACATGGTTTCTTCCAGTGAGATATTCACCAAATTACAGCAAGCCAACAAAGGTGGGAGCTACCCTAAACAACAAGGAATTGCTGTCAGGGCCACCTCAACCACTTTACCAAACCCAACAGAGAAGCCATGCACAGATATCATCACCCAGATGGGTTCAAATGGAGCTAGGGTTCCCAACAGATGTTGGCATCCCTCTAGCTCAATCAATTTAATTGTAAGATGATCACAATCGCAAGCAGCTCACATCATTTATCCACTTAGCCAAGCAAGACAACACGGATAAATGAATATACAAGAAATTAATACACCGGAGCTTTGCAAATGATCCGAGAGGATCACCGCAAGCATCAACCGATGCTTGAGCAAGCACCAAGCACACACCAGAGCCAAGCCTCGTGTGATGCACACACAACACAAGTGAGAGCAATAGTGAGGCACAGCTATGAAACAGCAACATTTACAAGCAACTGATGATCATGTGATCATCAGCAGCTTGCTAAAAGCATGCCAGTACATGCTAGAGCCAACCTATCAATAAATCATGGATCATTTGACAAACACAACACCAATTCATCAACAGTTACTTCACAGCTAATCACATAAATGATCTATGATTGTATCCAGAAGCACATCAAATGATTAATGAATCATTGGATCATAATACACCAGCTAAACATATAAATTCATCACTGTATAACACAGATAAGCCACAGTGATAATCAATTGAGCATAATCATAAATCTGAACACCAGAATAAGCCACAATGGCTCTGGCACTTCCAAAATTGCAAGAAATTGCACACTGTAATCAAGCCAGGGTATCACACATGAACACACTTGAATTCCAGACAGCATAGCAACTAGAATAGAGGCACAGATCTGGAAATGAGTGAAAATAGCAAGCACTGGCGTGGCCAGGGTAACACTGGCTAAGGCCAGAAGGGCCAGTAGCAAAAATAGAAGCAGTAGCACACACGCATCTACAGCAAGCACCAACAGCAGAGCTAATCGAGGTAGAGCAGCAACATAAGCTATGGCCATGGCCAGTATAGCACGGCACATCATAGGCACAAGGAAAAGCAGGACAGTGGCCTGAGCTAGACTAGAAGGGAAGGAGAAGAGGAAGAACAAGTAGTAGAGAAGGAGGGAGGCGGTAAGAACTTACAAGTCAGACGGAGGAAAGCACGGCCATGGCGGCACGGCGGCACACGTCGGGCGAACGACGGCGCCAGGCCATGGCCAATCCAGGCGGTCGCCGGGGCGCAGGGGCTCCAGCGCAACCACGGCGGGGCACACGGCCACGCCACGGCGCCAGGCTCGTCGGCAACGACGAGATCGCCGCGGTTTCCCCACGGCCATGTCGCAGGGGTGTTGGGGAAGAACGGTGGCGGCGAGGGAAAGCAGATCGACGCGGACCAATCGGTGCGCCGTCGAACGGCGGTTCGATTGGCACCGATCTCGTCGCCGGAGCTGGCCGGAGATAGCCGGTTAAATTCGGCGACGGCGAGGCGACCACGGCGTCACGAGAGCGAGAGAGAGAGGTTAGGGTTTCTGCGCGAGGAGAGAGGAGAGGACGAATGGGCCGACCGAGCCCAAAGGGTGGCTCGGGTTCGACCTAACACGTTGGGCCACCCTGACAGGTGGGGCCCAAGGGCATTTAGGTCATTTCACAATCACTTAAATACAGAAACTTTGAAATTTCATAAAAATGCTTAAAAGCTCTAAAAAAATAATTAAAATATGAAAATAGATCAGCATAAAATTCTCTATCATAATAAAATACAAAAGGGAATTTTTGAAGACAATTCAGAATAAGTCTTCATTTGATGATTTAAATAATCATTTAAATCACACATTTAATTTTCAATAATAAAAATAAGTCCATTAATGCATTTGGACTTTAAAAACACCTTGACAACATCTCAAGGTTGTATTTTACTCTAAATAAAGTATCCCCAAAATATTCTTAGTATTAACCTCTTGCATGAAATAATAACAACATCGGAAGGGGGGAACAAACCCTAAAACTGGAACCATGCATAATTGCTTCTTTAACCATTGCCCTTATCAGACAATGATGCTATTTTTCAGAACCAGAGGACAAGAGTCAGTCCACACCATCCAACTGCAAAACTTTGCAGTGTTCAGGCAAGTTCATCGCTTGATCATGTCATTTGAGTATCTTTATCAAATTACTTGCAAAGTACTATGATTATCACTATTGCATAAAAACCAAAACCACTATTTTCATAACTATGAATATGACTATGTGGTGGGCAATGGAACCATGGATTGTGTTGATATGGTGGAGGTTCCATTGCAAGGGTTTATATCCATCTAGGATTAAACAACAAATGTCGTCCAGTGATTCTTGTGCCGTAATACCCGTGTTAACCATAAGATCCGGAGTGGGACGGAGTAGTCAAAAGTGTTTCCACCTCTCGTTCATCAACGGATGCGCTTTACCGTAGACACTTGTATCTGTCAGGGCAAGCGGTTGGCTGGGGAAGCCTTAAGTCCCCACGGCATAGTCCGTAGACACTTGTCGCTCGAAGAACAAGCGGTTGGTCGGGGAAGCCTTAAGTCCCCACGGTATTGCGGTCTATGATGGGTTGCAGCTACCGGCGAAGGAGTTTGGTTAACGAGTCCCAAACCGTTGTCGTGGTCGGGGTCCACCCGTGAGTGGGAATAATGGGACCGGCGAGGACCCAGGGTCGGGGTATGCAACAAAGGGTGGGTGTTCGAGGTAGCGGAGGAACATGATTGGCTAGACCTTATACCGGGCCTCACACCGAAGGAGGTGTGGACGGGAAAGCTGCCCGGTTGGCACCAAGGTTAAGATCCCTTATGGGTAAAGCAACACACCTCTACAGAGTGTAAAGAACTGTGACCTGTCACTCCCTGTTCCGGGATATGGAACTACGAACGCGGCCGGAAAGGAACTCCATGAAGTTCTAGTAAACCGGTGAAGGCTGAGGGACATAGATCTTTGAAATAAAAGCAATCTCTTGAAGAAATGTTTATCAAAACCTGCATTGGTATTAGACTTTCTGGTCTAATATCGTAGCTAGTGCATTAAACACCTCTTATCTATAATGAACTTGTTGAGTACGCTCGTACTCATCCCACTCTTAAATCCCTTGCTTAGATTGTCTGAATCGTCTGGAGGAGGACTACGACAACCCTGAAGGAGCCGAGATCATCGGCTATGAAGAACCAGACCTCTCGGGAGGTATTGAAGGCGTATACTACCTCATAGTCTACGGAACCGGGGAGGCTTCAGGAGGAGATCAAGCCTAGAAGCATCGAGTAGTAGTAGTAGCCGAGCAGCACGAACTCTTCATACTTAGCTGCTCGAGAGAATAAATGTATAACTTAATGAGACTTCTATATTGTAAGCTAAGTTGGGTTCGCCTCGAACCCAGGAGTATTCCTCTTAGGACCCAAGAGGAGCTCCGAGACGATATATGTTTTATGCTTGTAATAATAAGTGAATGAGTTATGGACCTGCTATGTTCTGTTGTACTACTCTGAGGGATGTAATATTTGCGGAATGGTACTTCGTGAATGTTATATCAATGACTGGCATACTACAACATGCAGTGGTATGCAGGGTCACCACATGTGCCGACTCTCAGAAGAGATCGGACGTCGAAACGACCGGCAAATCCAACGGCGGCGGAGGGGTGGGAGGCGCGGGAGGGAGGAGCGACGAGAAAAAAAGGCGCGAACCAACGGTTTACGAAAATAGTCGCCGATATGTGGGAGCCCGCCTCGCTTTTTGTTGTGTCCGGTGTGCCCGGAGTGTCTCCTGTGCGACGGGAAGGGCTCGGAACACCGGACACCGTATCAGAACGCGCCGGGGTGGTTTTAAGGAACGCGACTGAAAACATTTTTTATCCGGCGCGTCCTAAATCGTTTTAGTGGACGGTTTGGAGAGGCGAGTAAAGATCTCTAAGGGCATCTCCAGCGGCGCGACGCAAACGGACGCTGAGCGACCGTTTGTGTCCGCCGTGACCGGAAATGCGTCTGGGGCCTGTTCTAGCGGGGCGACGCAAAGTGACCGGGCCGTCCGCAGAGACGCAAACCTGGCCCAAATATGCGCCAGGTTTGCGTCTCCACGGACGCTCGGCGGTCGCTCCGAGTGTCCGCTCGGTCCTCGCGCGGGCCCGCCTGGCAGCGGCACAACTTCTTCGTCTTCCGCGGCATTACTTCCGGGAGGCGCGCTGCAGCCTTTGCAGGGCCGCGTTAATGGCATGCCTCGGCTTCCGCGAGCGTGCGCAGCGTCGATGCGTCTTCTCCGCTAGTACTGGCACCGAGGCGTCGCTTCGGCAGTCTGCGGCCGCGTTAATGGCGATGCCTCGCGTGGCTCGCGGCCGTCGCCTACCTCTGCGCGCACGTAGTAATGGCGATGCCAAGCATGGCGCGGCCGTCGCCCTGCCTCCGCGCTATATATACAGGGGCGCGAGCATCTCATCTCCTCCCCACAAACCCTAGCCGCCACTGCCGTAGCGCCGCTTCCTCTCAAGCAGATCCACCATGAGCAGCGCCAGACGCGGACAGGCTGCCGCGCCTCCACCTCCACCTTCACCTCCCACTCCACCTCCTCCGGCGTCGAGCTCCTCCGAGGAGTTCGACTCCGAAGATAGCACCGATCTCCTCCACCCGGTCAGGGACGCCGTGGCCCCGGGCTGAGCGGAGAAGGAAGCACAGGAGGAGATGGCGGGCCACGCGGCGTTGGACGCCGAGCTGGAACAGCGCAGGCTGGCGGCTGCCGCTGCAGCCGAGGACTCCGACTTGGAGATATCTTCGTCATCCGATGACCCTGATGCGCCGACACCGGAGGAGAAGGCGGCGGATGATGACCCACAAGTATAGGGGGTGTATCGTAGTATCTTCGATAAGTAAGAATGTCGATCCCAACGAGGAGCAGAAGGTGTTGACAAGCAGTTTCGATGAAGGATTCACTGTAAATGCTCACAGACAAGTATTCGGGGGGTTTTGATGTAACAGATGAATAAAGTACGAGTAAGTAAAATGCGAGAGTAACAATTGCAGCGAGTGGCCCAATCCTTTTTAGCACAAAGGACAAGCCGGTTTGTTTACTTATAAAGACCAAACGTTCTTGAGGACACACGGGAATTTAGTCTAGTGCTTTCGCTTCATGTAGCTAAATAATCTTCATTGTTTTGATAAGTGTTGTGTGGGTGAACCTATGCTAATGCACTGCCCTTCCTAGGACTAATACATACTTGTGATTATACCCCTTGCAAGCATCCGCAACTACAAGAAAGTAATTAAGATAAATCTAACCACGAGCCTTAAACTCTAAGATCCCGCAATCCCTCCTGCATCGATATACCAACGGGGGCTCGAGGTTTCTGTCAATCCGGCAACCCCGCAATTGGCAAACGAGTACAAGATGTATTCCCCTAGGCCCATAAATGGTGAAGTATCGTGTAGTCGACGTTCACACGACACCACTAGAAGAATGACACCACAACTTAAATATCATAACATTGAATATTACTCAACCATAATTCACTACTAACATTTAGACTTCACCCATGTCCTCAAGAACTAAATGAACTACTCACGAGACATCATATGGAACATGATCAGAGGTGATATGATGATGAATAACAATCTGAACATAAACCTTGGTTCAACGGTTTCACTCAATAGCATCAATAACAAGTAGAAATCAATACCGGGAGAGTTTCCCCTATCAAACAAACAAGATCAAACCCAAATTGTTACAGCGGTGACGAGGTGCAGCGGTGGAGATGGCGGTGATGATGATGATGATGATGACGGTGGTGATGGAGATGATGTCCAGCTCGATGACGATGATGATGGCGTCGATTTCCCCCTCCGGGAGGGAATTTCCCCGGCGGATTCCCGCAGAGGCGGCTGTAACCCTTCGTGAGGAACCCTCTGTGGCTTAGGTCTTCGGGACGAAGGATTTCGCGAAGAAAAGAAGGCGAAAGGGGCTGTGGGGCCCCCACACCACAAGGTGGCGCGGCCAGGCCATGGGCCGCGCCGGCCTATGGTCTGGCCCCACCTTGGGTCTTCTCGGCTTCCCCTTCTGGCTTTCTCCGTCATCTGGAAAAATAGGATTTTTGGTGTAATTTCCTTCCACAGTTGATCTTCCGAAATATTGCGTTCTGACGGTGCTTTTTCCAGCAGAATCCTGGCTCCGGTGCTTGGTCCTCCAATGATGATGAAACATGCAAAATAGATGAAATAACATAAGTATTGTGTCCAAACATGAAATATATCAATGAATAACAGCAAATTATGATACAAAATAGTGATGCAAATTGGACGTATCAACTCCCCCAAGCTTAGACTTCGCTTGTCCCCAAGCGAGACCGAACTCGATGAACAGGACCACATGTTTTATGGAGTGAAGAGTCGATAAATAAAATACGGACAAGAAGCATCATATTCATTCACACAAGACATTCTAGTAAACAACTTCCTCATATAATTCAACTTGAAACAAGTATAAGGTAATCACAAATAAATGTGCATAAGAAATCATAGTTGGTGATGGCAAACTTTGTTCTTGGTCAGAGAATAGTTAACAGATTATACTTATCTATTGAGCAGCACTTTCATATTAAAGCTTATGGTAAACTTGCATACTCAATCATAATGATCATTAATAACTTGCAAAGCCATATTCATTCAGATAAAACTTGTACTAAACAAGAAAAAGTAAAGACATGATGAAGCAAATCACAATATAATAGGTTGATCACAACAACTCAGATGCTTGCTCAAGATGGAGGGAAATAGGTTTACTGACTCAACATCAAGTAAAAGACAGGCCCTTCGCAGAGAGGAAGCGAGGATTAAATCATGCGCTAGAGCTTTTTCAGTTTTGAAATCATATAAAGAGAATAAAGTAATATTTTGAGAGGTGTTTGTTGTTGTCAACGACTGGTAGCGGGTACTCTAACCCCCTCGCCAGACAAACCTTCAAAGAGCGGCTCCCATTTTATTTTCATTTTGTGTGGCACTCCTTCCAACCTTTCTTTCACAAACCATGGCTAACCGAATCCTCGGGTGCCTGCCAACAATCTCATACCATGAAGGAGTGCCTTTTTATTTTAGTTTTATTATGATGATGACACTCCCCCCAACCTTTGCGTACACGAGCCATGGCTAACCGAATACTTCGGGTGCTGTCCATCAATCACATACCATGGAGGAGTGTCTAATTAGTTTAATTTGTTTTGGACTGGGAATCCCAATGCCAGCTCTTTTTTGCAAAATTATTGGATAAGTGGATGAAGCCACTAGTCCATTGGTGAAAGTTGCCCAACAAGATTGAAAGATAACACACCACATACTTCCTCATGAGCTATAAAACATTGACACAAATAAGGGATAGTAAATTTTGAATTGTTTAAAGGTAGCACACGAAATATTTACTTGGAACGGCATAAAATACCATGTAGTAGGTAGGTATGGTGGACACAAATGACATAGGTTTGGGTTCAGGTTTGGATGCACGAGAAGCATTCCCTCTCGAGTACGGGTCTTTGGCTAGCAAGGCTAAATAGCAAGCATAAGAGTTGAAGGAAACAAACAAATATACATGTGATAGAAACAATCATGCATCTTCCTTGTAAGCACAAACAATTTTAACTTCAGAATAATAAGCTATGAGCTAATCATAAAAGGAAGACAATGAAACAACTACATGTATTTCTCTTTTCTACTTAAACCTCAAAGTGTTGTTGCTATTGACCAATGCTAAGTTTGCCAAAACCAAATAGATTTATTCAATGCTCCCAAAGTGATACCAATACTAACAACAAGGGTAAATCATATAATAGAAATTGCAAACTAAAATAAGGCGTGCAATATGTAAATGATAAGACTTCTCATTAATATTCCATAGCGATAACTCACACCAAGGGATACATAGACAACCAACTAAAGGAGAGATACTTCCAAACTGCAACCCATCTTATATGATAATTTCCCTACTCATGATATGACACTACTTGATAGTAAAAAGTAAAAGGTAGTGATGATGTGATACCGCGGCACTCCCCCAAGCTTGGAACAAACCAAGGGGATGCCAATACCGATGGTGAATTACTCCTTCGGTGGTGGTGGTGATGAATTCCCGTCCTCAGACTTCCAAGGAAGAGGCTCCCCATCAACAAACGACATCTTGGTCTCGGGAATCCTGAAACCAGCAGCATGGCTTATGTGTTTAAACCTGTTTTCATACTCACAGTTCTGATTCTGAATGTCATAGAGTTGAGCTTGGAGTTTGTTGGTGGTGTCGTGAAGTGAGATGATGTCGCCCCATAGCTTCGCAGTTTCCTTCTCGTGTTCAGCAATGAGTCCAGACACGATCTTGTGGAAGATATCCACTTCACGCTCGGCCATCTTCTTGTAGTTGAAGACCTCTTGTTCTAGCTTTTCCATCCTGTCTTCCAAGCTTCCTTCTCCTTTAGGACCCTGGACATCTTTGATCTGTAACTCTCCATCTACGAGCAGCAATTCTTTGGGGTGCATCTTCAGCTCGTTCATGTACGGGTTGACGACGTCCTCAAAGAAGCTGTCCTTTTGAGTTCCCGACGAAGACATGGTGGATCCAGATCCGAAACAGGTCCTGGTAGAAAACAGCTCGAAACAAAACACGTCGAGAAAACGATATACGGACCTCCAGGGGTCCGGGGGATTATATAGCAGTAATTTTTACGACGAAAGGAAAGTACCAGGTCGAACCAGAGTCGAAAAGGGGCGACGAGGCGGCCAGCTCATAGGGCGGCGCGGCCAGGCTGGGGCCCGCGCCGGCCTATGGGGGCACGCCCTCGTGCGTCTCCTCCACTCCGTTTCGATCTCGTAATTTTTCATATTTTCCAAAAACAGCAAAAACATTGTTCGGAAAGTAAATAGCGAACTTTTTATTACCAGTACTGTTACCTATTCAAAGTCGGGTTCTGGCGGACTGTCAATTTGACCTTTGATGAAAGCCTCCGGTGTTTCCACTTGAATAATATCAACATCAACATTATAAGAATCACCCGAGATATAATGCTTGAGTCTTTGCCCATTCACCACTTGCGTAGCATTGCCTTGAAGAGAGCTAATTTTAATTGCTCCTGAACGATACACCTCCTCAACAACATATGGTCCTTCCCATTTTGAGAGTAATTTCCCTGCAAATAATCTGAGACGAGACCGATACAATAGGACTTTATCCCCAATATTAAATTCTCTTTTGATAATCCTTCTATCATGCCATTTCTTAACTTTCTCTTTAAAGAGTTTAGCATTTTCATAAGCTTCACTTCTCCATTCATCTAGAGAACTCAATTGCAATAACCTTTTATCACCGGCAAGTTTAGGATCTTTATTTAATTCTCTAACAGACCCAATAAGCTTTGTGCTCTAGTTCTAAAGGTAAATGACAAGCTTTTCCATAAACCATTTTATAAGGTGACATTCCCATGGGGTTTTTATAAGCGGTTCTATAAGCCCATAGTGCATCCTTCAATTTACTAGCCCAATTCTTTCTAGTTTTATTAACAGTCTTTTGCAAGATAGATTTAATCTCTCTATTTGATAATTCTACTTGCCCACTAGTTTGAGGATGATAAGCGGAAGCAATTCTATGATTAATACCATATTTAGCAAGAGTTTTCCTAAAACCACCATGAATAAAATGAGAACCTCCATCCGTCATAATATATCTAGGAACTCCAAATCTAGGAAAAATAATATCTAAAAGCATTCTTAAAGAGGTCTCACCATCAGCACTTTTTGTAGGTATGGCTTCCACCCATTTAGTAACATAATCAACAGCAACAAGTATATGAGTGTGTTATCACCAGATTTTGGCTAAATCGGGAGGTGGGCCGCGATCAAGATGGGCTTGGAAGATTACACGTGGAAGATCTCTGAAGCGGCCTTGTTGGGGGAATTTGGGCTAGATTGCCCATGTATCTTTAATTACCATAGATTGTATTTAGATTAAAAGTTAGAGTTTATCTCGTGCACGGTTTAGTGCACGCCCACATTAGAAAGTCCCCTGGACTATAAATATGTACCTAGGGTTTATGGAATAAACAACAACCAACGTTCAACCACAAACAAATCTCGGCGCATCGCCAACTCCTTCGTTTCGAGGGTTTCTACCGGTAAGCACCATGCTGCCTAGATCGCATCTTGCGATCTAGGCAGACAAGCCTGCCCACGTTGTTCATGCGTTGCTCGTCTGCCGAAGCGTTTTTGATGGCGAGCAACGTAGTTATCTTAGACATGTTAGGGTTAGCATTGTTCTTCATATTACATGCTTTCGTAGTGCAACCCTTGCATGTCTAGCCGCCCTTACACCTATCTTAGGTGTAGGGGCGGCACCCCGCTTGATCATAGTTTAGTAGATCTGATCCGTTACGGTTGCTCCTTGATTCATCAAGGATTAGTTTAATATCCGCAATAGTTAGGCCTTACAAAGGGTTGGAGGATCCAGCAGCGTGCAGGGTGGCGTTTGCTAGCCCTAGAAAGGATGTTCCGAGGATCAACCTCGTGTTGGTTTTTAGGCCCTGTCTAGGATCGGCTTACGGTCACCGTGCGCGAGCGCGAGGCCCAATCGTGAGTAGGATGATCCGATTATGCGGTGAAAACCCTAAATCGTCGTAGATCTCATTAGCTTTACCTTGATCAAGCAGGACCACCATATATTCGGACACCCCGTCCGAATCATGGGTGGATCGGCTCTTTGAGCCGATTCACGGGATAACCCGAGAGCCGATCGAGGCTCGTATTTAACGTTTACGTGTGTGCCCCGCAGGAAACTAAGCGAGGCATCATCCACACCTTCCCGACCGGTATAGGTCGGGTGGCACGCCCTTGTGATAAACATCGGACGTGCGACCAGGAGGCTTTGCGGGCCGTCGCTCGGAGGGACCGGGGCCAGCCGCAGCCCTAGTTGTTCCCGGCTCTACCGTGCTGACCGTCTCGCCCGCCGGGGGTTTCGACGTCACCGTAGTGTTACCTTCCGAAGAGGGAAAAGGTCCCATGAAGTCAAATCCCCAACAATCGAACGGTTCAATAACAAGAGTATAATTCATAGGCATTTCATTGCGTCTGGAGATATTTCCAACCCTTTGACATTCATCACAAGATAAAATAAACTTTCTCGCATCCTTGAAGAGAGTTGGCCAATAAAAACCTGATTGTAGAACCTTTTGCGTGGTTCTTTCTCCGGCGTGATGTCCTCCATAAGCACTACCATGATATTTACTCAATATCTCCTGTTGTTCATATTCGGGAACACACCTTCGCAGAATACCATCCACTCCTTCTTTATATAAGTGTGGGTCATCCCAGAAATAATGCCTCAAGTCATAAAAGAATTTCCTCCTTTGCTGAGCTGAAAAGGTTGGAGGCAAGTACTTGGAAACAATAAAGTTAGCATAATCAAGCATACCAAGGACTCGTCTCGCGAACTCACCTTTATTACAGCCAATTGTTCATTTGGAAAACTATCATTAACAGTGAACAGGATCATAAGCAATATTTTCCAATCTAGACAAATTATCAGCAACATGATTATCAAGCACCTTTCCTATCTACAATATGTAAATCAAATTCTTGCAAAAGAAGTACCCATCTAATAAGCCTTGGCTTAGCATCTTTCTTTGTCATAAGGTATCTAATTGCAGCATGATCAGTATGAATCGTAACTTTTGAATCAACAATATAAGATCTAAATTTATCACAAGCAAAGACTACAGCTAACAATTCTTTTTCAGATGTAGCATAATTTCTTTGAGCAGCATCAAGAGTCTTTCTAGCATAATGAATAACATTTAATTTTTTATCTACTCGCTGTCCAAGAACAGCGCCTACAGCAAAATCACTAGCATCACACATAATTTCAAATGGTAAGTTCCAATCGAGAGGTTCAACTATAGGAGCAGCTTGTTAAGGCTTTCTTTAGAGTTTCAAAAGCTTCCTTACAATCATCATCAAAAACAAATGGTACATCTTTTTGAAGAAGATTAGTAAGAGGCTTTGAAATCTTGGAGAAATCTTTAATAAATCTCCTATAAAACCCAAGCATGACCAAGAACACTACGAATACCTTTAACATCCCTAGGATAGGGCATCTTCTCAATGGCTTCAACTTTAGCTCTATCAACTTCAATACCTCTCTCGGAAATTTTATGTCCCAATACAATTCCTTCATTAACCATAAAGTGGAATTTCTCCCAATTAAGAACAAGGTTAGTTTCTTCACATCTCTGCAAAACTTTATCAAGGTTCCGCAAGCAATTATCGAAAGAATTACCATAGACAGAAAAATCATCCATGAATACCTCTACAATACTCTCGCAGAAGCCATGAAAAATAGCAGACATGCATCTTTGAAAAGTGGCAGGAGCATTACATAAACCAAAAGGCATACGCCTATAAGCGTAAGTTCCATAGGGACAAGTGAAAGTGGTTTTCTCTTGATCTTTAGTTTTAACGACAATTTGTGAAAACCCGTAATAACCATCAAGAAAGCAAAAATGAGTATTTTTAGACAACCTTTCTAGCATTTGATCAATAAAAGGCAAAGGGTAATGATCTTTTTTAGTAACCTTATTAACTTTCCGAAAATCAATGCGCATTCTATACACTACAACTACTCTTTGAGGGATGAGCTCATCATTATCATAGGCACAACAGTCATTCCTCCTTTCTTAGGAACACAATGCACAGGACTAACCCATCTACTATCAGCAATAGGATATATAATACCAGCTTCAAGAAGTCGTAATACCTCATTTCTTACCACATCCTTCATCTTAGGAATTAGACGACGCTGGGGTTCAACAACAGGCTTCGCATCATCTTCCATATTAATGGCGTGTTGGCAAATAGAGGGAGAAATCCCCTTCAAATCATCAAGAGTATAGCCAATAGCACCTCGGTGTTTCTTCAATATTTGCAATAGCCTTTCTTCTTCAAACTCTGTAAGCTTAGAACTAATAATAACAGGATATATTTTCTTATCATCAATATGAGCATATTTAAGATTATCAGGCAAAGGTTTTAAATCAAAGACAGGATCTTCCTTGGGTGGCGGTGTTGTACCCAGATCTTCCACTGGTAAATCATGCTTGAGAATAGGTTGGCGAAGAAAATTTTCCTCAAGCTCATCTCTTTCTTTCCTAAAAACTTCACTCTCGCTATTCTCCAAGTGTTGCTGCAAAGGATTATTAGGAACAAGGACAATAGATGCACACTGTTCCATTTTAAAGTCATTACTAGGCAAATCAGCTTTATAAGGAGTTTTGGTAAATTTAGAGAAGTTAAACTCATAAGGTTCACCAGCAAATTTAGTCAAAATTTTCTCTTTCTTGCAATCTATAATAGCTCCGCAAGTATTTAGAAAAGGTCTACCAAAAATGATAGGACAATAATCACTAGCAGCAGAACCAAGTACCAAAAAGTCAGCAGGATATTTAATCTTACCACATAGAACTTCCACATCTCGAACAATACCAATTGGAGAAATAGTTTCTCTATTAGCCAGCTGAATAACCACATCAATATCTTCAAGTTCACAAGAACCAATTTCGTGCATAATCTCCGTGTAAAGCTCATAAGGAATAGCACTAACACTTGCACCAATATCACATAAACCATAATAGCAATGATCACCAATTCTAACAGACAGCATAGGAACACTAACTTGTTTGGGTTTATTAGGATGTGAAACAATATTATAAGCATCTTCACAGAGAATAATATGACCATCCTCCACATTTTCAGTCACAAGATCTTTAACTATTGCAACAAACGAGGTTCAACTTTTATTTGTTCTTCAGGTTCTATAGGTTTCTTTTCACTTTTATGAACCGCACTATTTATAACAGAGTACTTCTTCATTTTAGCAGGGAAAGGAGTTTTTTCAATATACGCTTCAGGAATAACATGATCAACAGTTTCAACTACAACACATTTATTTATAGATGAATCAATTTTATCTTTATACGGTTCATGATACTTATCAAAGTTCTTCTTAGGCAATTCATAATGAGAGGCAAAAGATTTATAAAGATTTGCAGCAACTTGAGAATCAAGACCATAAGTAGCACTCATATTACGAAATTTATCAGTATCCATAAAAGCTTCAATGCATTTATAATCATAAATTATACCTGATTCTCTATCCTTGTCGTTCTCCCAACCTTCAGTATTTTCTTGGATCCGATTAAGAAGGTCCATTTTAAACTCTTCTTTGTTGCGTGTAAATGATCCAGAACAAGAAGTATCCAGCAAGGTCTTGTCTTGAAAAGAAAGTCTTGCATAGAAATTATCAATAATAACATTACCAGGAAGCTCATGAATGGGGCATTTGAGCATTAAAGACTTCAATCTCCCCCAAGCTTGGGCAATACTTTCTCCATCATGAGGCCAGAAATTATATATGCGGTTACGATCCTTGTGAATTTCACTTGGAGGATAGAATTTGGAATAAAATAAAGGCACAATGTCCTCCCAATCAAGAGAATCACCATTATTCAGCAATTTATACCAATGCGCCGCTTTACCAGACAGCGATATAGAGAATAGTTTCTTTCTAACTTCATTCATAGCAATTCCTGCACATTTGAATAACCCGCATAATTCATGTAAAAACAGTAAATGATCACCAGGATGGACAGGTTCCATCCCCTTCATAGCGGTTATCCATAACACGTTCAATAATTTTCATAGGTATTTTATATGGTATTACTTCCTCACCCGGCGCCTCATCCACTACCGTTGCAGTAGTAGTAGATTTCCCAAATAGAAATTGAAGAGAAGATCTCTCCATAATGACTTATAGCAGCGAGCAGTAAATAAAATCAGCACAAACAGTAAAGGTTTTCCTTACCAATTCCACTTACCAATAGCGCTTCACTCCCCGGCAACGGCGCCAGAAAACAGTCTTGATGACCCACAAGTATAGGGGGTGTATCGTAGTATCTTCGATAAGTAAGAATGTCGATCCCAACGAGGAGCAGAAGGTGTTGACAAGCAGTTTCGATGAAGGATTCATTGTAAATGCTCACAGACAAGTATTCAGGGGTTTTTGATGTAACAGATGAATAAAGTACGAGTAAGTAAAATGCGAGAGTAACAATTGCAGCGAGTGGCCCAATCCTTTTTAGCACAAAGGACAAGCCGGTTTGTTTACTTATAATGACCAAACGTTCTTGAGGACACACGGGAATTTAGTCTAGTGCTTTCGCTTCATGTAGCTAAATAATGCACTGCCCTTCCTAGGACTAATACATACTTGTGATTATACCCCTTGCAAGCATCCGCAACTACAAGAAAGTAATTAAGATAAATCTAACCACAACCTTAAACTCTAAGATCCTGCAATCCCTCCTGCATCGATATACCAACGGGGGCTCAGGTTTCTGTCACTCCGGCAACCCCGCAATTGGCGAACGAGTACAAGATGTATTCCCCTAGGCCCATAAATGGTGAAGTATCGTGTATCGACGTTCACACGACACCACTAGAAGAATGACACTACAACTTAAATATCATAACATTGAATATTACTCAACCATAATTCACTACTAACATTTAGACTTCACCCATGTCCTCAAGAACTAAACGAACTACTCACGAGACATCATATGGAACATGATCAGAGGTGATATGATGATGAATAACAATCTGAACATAAACCTTGGTTCAACGGTTTCACTCAATAGCATCAATAACAAGTAGAAATCAATACCGGGAGAGTTTCCCCTATCAAACAAACAAGATCAAACCCAAATTGTTACAGCGGTGACGAGGTGTTGTGGTGGAGATGGCGGTGATGATGATGATGATGATGACGGTGGTGATGGAGATGATGTCCACCTCGATGATGATGACGATGGCGTCGATTTCCCCCCTCCGGGAGGGAATTTCCCCGGCGGATTCCTGCCCGCCGGAGAGCTCTTTTCTCTCTGGTGTTCTCCGCCCCGCAGAGGCGGCTGTTACCCTTCGTGAGGAACCCTCTGTGGCTTAGGTCTTCGGGACGAAGGATTTCGCGAAGAAAAGGAGGCGAAAGGGGCTGTGGGGCCCCCACACCACAATGTGGCACGGCCAGGCCATGGGCCGCGCCGGCCTGTGGTCTGGCCCCACCTTGGGTCTTCTCGGCTTCCCCTTCTGGCTTTGTCCGTCATCTGGAAAAATAGGATTTTTGGTGTAATTTTCTTCCACAGTTGATCTTCCGAAATATTGTGTTCTGACGGTGCTTTTTCCAGCAGAATCCTAGCTCCGGTGCTTGGTCCTCCAATGATGATGAAACATGCAAAATAGATGAAATAACATAAGTATTGTGTCCAAACATGAAATATATAAATAAATAACAGCAAATTATGATACATAATAGTGATGCAAATTGGACGTATCAGCGGAGCAACGGGCCCTCGTCGAGTCTTTCGAGACGCTCAAGGACGAGGCCGCCAACGCCAGGCTGGAGCAGTGCCTGCAAGAGGACGCGGCGGCGCACCGAGCCATAGCGGCCACGCGGGAGGCGGCGGAGAAGCAGGCGACGGAACGATGCAACGACGATGCCGGCCCGTCAGGAAGCAAGTAAAATGGGCCGCCCCGGTGGGAGCACACCCAGACACAAACGGACGAGCGGACAAAATATGTCCGCGGGGCGACGCAAACGGACGCTCGCGACCACTTTTGGGCGTCCGAAATGCGTCGGGCATCTCCAGCGGCGCGACGCATTTTAGCGTCCGCGCGCGTCCGTTTGCGTCGGCCCTTTTGGTCGAAAACGACCGCGCGTCCGTTTGCGTCGGGGGTGGCTCCAGCGGCACGACGCATTTTTTTAAGACGAATCATTTTTTTGAACTGAAACATAATTTACAAAAACTGAAACATAACTTACATACTTGAAAACATAAAAAAAAAACCTAAAACTCCTATCGCTGCGCATCGTGGCCGTGCTCGCTCCTCGTCGCTGTCGAGCAAGATGATCTCCGGTATGTCCCACGGCCATTAGCCATCCGGGGGAGCGTACGCCGGGCGCGATCGCGGTGCTCGAGGTTGAGGAGGCTGCGGCTGAGGCGGCGGTGGAGGCGCCCAGGGTTGCGGCTGTGGCGGCGGATGAGGAGCCCAGCCATAAGGCTGTGGCGGCAGTGGGGGAGGCGCCGAGCCATAAGGCTGTGGCGGCGGTTGGGGAGGCGCCCAAGGCTGTGGCGGCGGTGGAGGAGGCGCCGCCGAGTCCAGGAGCGCCTGTCGAAGGGCTTCATCCGCGGACACGCCCGACGGCATGACAGCGGTGGCGTAGCGGGGCAACGGCGGCTGCACAGGCGCGTCGTACTCGGAGACGAGGAGGCCGAGCTTGGCCTTCTCGTCGTCCGTCATGTTGTCGGGGAACTCGAAGTTCCGGCCCTCCGCCATGGCCTGCTGCCATTCGTGGAAGACGAGGCCGACGTAGTCCTCGCTGTCGTCCTTCACCTCCTCGCTATGGTACGCGAGCGCCTCGATGTAGTCGTCGTCGTCGTTGTACACGGCGTAGGCTTCGTCGTCGTCGTCCTCGTCCTCGCGGTCGTTGTGCTGCGGCTGCTCACGTCGCGTCGGCGCCCGCCGACGACGCGCGTCGGCGCTCGCCGACGACGAGCCGGCGGTGCGAGGCCGAAGGGATAATCCCCGTCGCCCATGAAGCCAGCCCTTCGTTCGTTGTCCGTCTCCATGGACAGTACGTACGCCAACTCTCCGAGTCGATGGCGTACGCCGGATCGGCGCGGAGGTCCGCCGGCGGATATCGCCTCTCGCGCCGGATCTCCTTGGTCCGCTCGGGCTCGCGCGCAGTGCCGGAGGGATGGGCACCCGGCGGCAGCTAAGCCGCCAGCCGCGCCGGCAGCTGCACGCCGGACCAGGCGTCGCACGACACCCATTTGCCGTGCATGAGCCTCCCCACCGTGACGGGGAGCGCCACCTTCTTGCTGCCGCTGTCGGAGGCCTCGAAGTCGTTCTTCTTCCCCATGGCGCAGCGGCGGTTGTGGTGCGAGTGGAGCTGTGGGCGAAGGAGCAACGCGGCCGCTGGACTTTTAAGGGCGGCCACGCACGGGATACGATGCTATTGAAGGCGCCGCGAGGCCCGGCCACCGCCCGCCGCGTGCACGCGCGAGCATAGGAAGGCTGCGGCATTCATGGCGAAGGCTGCGGCGCAGACGCGGAAGCGCTGACCGCGGAAGCGATGGCCGCGGAAGCGATGCCCTCCATGCAGGCTCGCTGCCAGGCGGGCCCGGTGGAGACCGCAGCGGACACTTTGCGCGTCCGCGCAGCATCCGCCGAGACACAAACCTGGCGCATATTTGGGCCAGGTTTGCGTCTCCGCGAACGGCCCGGTCAGTTTGCGTCGTGCCGCTGGAGAGGGTGGCAGACACATTTACGAGGAAAGCGGACGCAAACTGTCGCTGCCGCTGGAGATGCCCTAACAGCGTGGGAGAAAAGAAACTAAGCTGGGCGAGCAACGAATCGTACCTGTGCAGTCTATGGCTCTCTGTGCAGTCTTCCTGCCAGCCTGGGCCGGTCTTATCCAGAAAACGTGCACGTAGAGGAAGTAGCCGTAGACTCTACAAGACCGGGCTGCCCGCCAAGAAATACGCCGAGAAGACGAGCGCAGGTCGGTCGTGTACCACGTGCGACGCCGACGCCGACGCCGACGCCGACGCCAACGGGGTTTGTGAGTTGGCTACGGTCGCCGTGGAAGTCAGGGAAGCTAGCTAGGTGGAAACGCAAGCCGGGGTGGCGGCCGGTGGGCCCGGGGATGGCTGGCGCCTCACAGCACTAGTCAATACACGTGTGGCCGGCGGGTCCCCGTCGGTCCGCCGCGGTCGGCTGCCGTAGGATCGTTGCAATTGCAACCACGCAGTCACGCCATTCGGAGTCACCACAGGATAGACTTCAGTTTTGTCCTCCGACTTTGTTCTAATCAGAGGGCATCTTCACGACGTATTTCAGACATCAATCGGATGCATCGTTTTTATTTGCGTCAGTTTAAATAGTTGAAATTAATCGCGCATCCGTTTGTGTTAGAGGTGGATTCAGCGGCACAACACATAATTTTTTCCTCTTTAATAAATCCATAATTTACATTAATTAAAAAACAAAAAAATACTTTAAAATGCAAGAAAGGCCTGCTAAAACCTAGCTATTGGCTACTGCTCGTCATCGCTGATGAGGTCGATGAACTCCGGCGTCGGCCATTGAAGCAGGTACGCCGGTGGTGGAGGAGGAAGGGCAGGCTGCGGCAATTGCGGCCATGTCGTCGGCGGCGCAGGAGGCTGTGGTGAAGGTGGCCACGGATCCCAGGCTGTGGAAGGAGCAGCAGTCAGCGCACGGTCGTTGGAACGCGTCGGCGTGGCCGGAGGACTAGCCGGAGGAGTCGTATGTCTCCCCAGTGTGAGCGTCGACTCGTGAATCTGGATGGCGAGCCCGTCCCACATAGCGAGCTCGTTGAGCTCGTCGAGCTCGCTATTGGCCAGTGTCGTTGCAATGGCCTCCTCCTCGCTAATGTCTGGCGGTTGGGTCTCCAGATCCCACGCCGGCCCGCCGTCGTCGTGGTCGTTGTCTCAGCGCTCAGCCTCGGCGGCGTAGTCGTCCTCGTCCTTGTCCTCGTTCGCGTCCTCGTCCTCATCGTCGTTCTCCTATTCTTCCACCGCGATCTCGCGATCGAAGTAGTTGAGGTCGCCAAGGTATGCAGCTCGGCGGCGCGCGTTGAACTCTCACGCCCCGAACGAGATCCAGTTGTAGGAGTTGAGCGCGTACGTTGGATCTTCTCGGAGATCGGCCGGCAAGATGAGGTCAATGAACTCTGGCGTCGGGCATGGAAGCTGGTACGCCAGCGATGGAGGAGGAAGGGCAGGCTGCGGCAACTGCAGTCAGACCGTCAGCGACGCAGGAGGGTGTGGTGAAAGTGGCCACGGATCCCAGGCAGTTGAAGGAGCAGCAGCCGGCGCACGGTCGTTGGAACGCGTCGGCGTGACCGGAGGAGTCACCGTAGGAGTCCTCGGCCTCCCCTGCGCGAGCACCGACTCGTGAAGCTGGATGGCAAGCCCGTCCCACATGGCGAGCTCGTTGAGCTCGCTATTGACCAGCGCCATGGTAATGGCCTCCTTCTCGCTAATGTCTGGAGGCTGGGTCTCCAGATCCCATGCCGGCCTATCGTCATCGTGGTCGTTGTCACCGTGCTCGGCCTCGGCGGCGTAGTCGCCCTCGTCGTCGACGTCCTTGTCCTTGTCCTCGTCCGCGTCCTTCTCCTCATCGTCGTTCTCGTATTCTTCCGCCGCGATCTCGCGATCGAAGAAGTCGAGGTCGCCGAGGTATCCAGCGCGTCGAACTCCCACGCCCCGAAAGAGATCCAGTTGTAGGAGTGGAGTGCGTACGCTGGATCTTCTCGAAGATCGGCCGGCAAGATGGCTTGGCCGCGGTGCACCTAGCCCTCTAGGCAGGTTTGCGTCCGACCATGGCACCGGCCGGTTTTCCTCTAAGAGGCGCCCCACGGGAAGACAAGAAGACAAGTCAACACGTGTAGAAAGGCAAAGAGGTAGCGGAAGGCCGGACACACACGGCAGGAGGCTGCGGGGATTTTTTAGAATAAATTGTGATAGCCAGAATTTGAACTCAAGACCTGGGGTCTAATACCACGTGTTAAGCTCGTCACACTAGACAACTTGAACTAAAATTTCGAACTAATAAAAAAGGTAGGCAATCCTACTTTATACACGTCAACAACTCTCATGTGTTACTTAGCTCAGTCCAGGCTTAACTCACTCGAAGACGTCGTGGCCGTGGCGATCAACTGGCCAGGTCGATGGGTCTTGCATCAAGGTTCCAGAGTCGTCGTCGATCGCTATCTGCGTGCACGATGAACTGACCGGCCGCGACACTTATGGCTGGCAGGGTGAACTCAACTCGACCGGCAGATCACTTTGACCGTAATTTTCCACTAATTTATACGTGCACGTACGACCACTCTTTCCTTGTGTATACTTCCGCACGGCTTCGCGCCTTCTTCTCTTCTTCGATGCTTTGAAAACAAGAACGCAGACTTTTACGGCCCTGCGCACGTACGCGAAGAGATTAGTCACGCGCACGACTCCCAGATTTATTTTGTGGATAAGTCGTCGTGCAATCGCGTGCCGCCCTCCCGCCCCATCTGTTGACTAAGGCCAAAATGCAGCATACTCCTAATTTTGGGTGCTCACACACCAAATTACTACTTGTTCAATTTTCTACCCCAAACTCGTTGGAATCTTTGATTGGTTTATTTATGCAAGATGACACGACCACTAATTTTGTATGCACATACCCATTCACACGTGCAAGTTTTCAGATATTTTTGGGCAGGTAGCTACTTCATTACTTTGTAGATAATCGGCAAACGGTATATCAAGTGGACCAACGAAAAGTTCAAGGTCCTAAAAACTTGAGGACTAGACGCTCTCAAGGCGATCTAGGGTTTCTGACCTCGCCACGGAATTTTTTCCGACGAGGGTTCGGTTTCTCAGCCTCGTACGTCTGAAGAGTTCCGGCACCCCACGGTGGCCGCCTCAGATTGGTTTCCTCTCGTTCCCGAAGGTAGCAAGTTCTCCCAGGGCGGCTAGGGTTTTGGCCAGGAAGATCTTTTCCGTCCAAGGAAAGATGGACAGTACAGCGAAATCAAACAATCAGGCTAGCGGATCTGGAGGCAAGAAAGAAGAAGCGATCGGGGATATGCTGACCCGGTTAGGTATTGAAGATGATGAGTTGGATGATCTGATCTTTGAAGAGGAGGAGTCTGCTCCAAAGCAGGGGATCAAGTGGATGGCTCTAGCGAGGATACACACAACGAACAACTTCAGTCCTATAACTTTTGAACAACATATGCTGAACGCATGGTCCCCAGCTCAGAGGATAGAATTCAACCATCTTGAAGGGAATCTGTTCACGGTACAGTGTTTCTGTCTGGGGGACTGGTTGAAGGTAACTGAAGGCGGGCCGTGGTTGTTTCGCCAGAATATTGTCTGTATAAAGGAATATGATGGTCTGGTAGATCCTGATACTATTGATCTCCATTGTTTCGATACATGGCTTCAAATTCATAAATTGCCGGTTGGATACCGTAATGTTGCTCTGATCAAGAACCTCACAGAAAAGAAAGTTGGGAAGGTGATCAAGATTGAAACAGATGTGCAGGGGATGGGCAATTTTGTTCGTGTCAAAATAAGATTGGACGTGAGGAACGTTCTGGCCAGATTTGTTTCCATTGTGCGAGATGGTCAACGTGAATTCTATAAAATACAATATGAGAAGGTTCCTCGATTTTGTGGGGCATGTGGTTTGTTTGGCCATAGCCACTTGGAATGTGGTACTGGAGAGCATGATGAGGACAATCTTAAATGGGGGGATTTTCTGAAAGCTGATTGGGAGACCTGGTACGGGCGTAGTTTCTCCAACTCTCGTGGAGGAGGACGTGGTGGTGGCCGCCCGGGCAGGTTTGGAGGAGGGTTTGCAGCCAGGGGGGCGTGACCCAGGGGGACGTGGTCAGGCTCTGGTTCCTTGGCGACACAATGCTTTGGGAGCCACGGTTGCTAATCCGGAGGCTGACCTGGAGGATACGGCTTCTAGCCCGGGTAAAGTGAAGGATATGGATCTAGACAAAAATGGTTTGAATAATTCAGCTGCTAAGAGATCTCTTGAGATGGGAGAATTACATGATACTAATAAGGGAATTCTGCCTGATATTGATATTCCAAGTGGTAATGCGATGTTGGTTACGGACGGAAATAAAGATGTTGATCTTCCAAAGGGAGAGGTAGAGAAGGACAGATCGAAACGCACAAAGAAGGATGGAGCTAACTCCCCTTCACTAGGATCGGCGGAGTCCCGTGAGGGCTCTGTCCGGTCGCAATGAGGATATTAGGACTGAACTGTCAAGGTCTTGGCAACGACCCGACAGTTCGTACGCTTGTGGACCTTCACAAGCGATGTTGCCCGGATATGATGTTTTTGTCGGAGACACATCTGGATGCTTACCCAGCTGAATGTTTAAGGAAAAGATTGAAGATGGATTCTAAAATCTGTAATCCGAGTGATGGCAGGAGTGGTGGTTTATTAATGCTGTATAAGAAAGATATAAAAGTGGAGTTAATCTTCTCGGCACCCATGTATATAGATGTGAAGATTATCGAGAGAGATGATAAAGTCTGGAGGTTAACTGGCATCTATGGGGAGTCTCGTTGGGAGCACAAATACAAAACTTGGGATAAGATTAGGGAACTCAAAAATAACTCTCAGCTTCCCTGGGTCATTTTAGGAGACTTCAACGAACTTTTGTATTCTCATGAGAAGGAGGGAGGTAATCCCAGACCGCAGAGGTGTATGCAGGCTTTTAGAGATTGTCTGGTGGATTGTTCTCTTGAAGATATGGGGTTTTCAGGTGACAGTTTTACTTGGAAGAGAGGGAAAATTCGTGAACGGTTGGACAGAGCTGTATCAAATGGAAGTTGGACTGCCATGCACCCTGGAGCAGTTGTGCAGCATCTAGGATATATAAAATCTGATCATAGACCAATTCTTCTTGACACTGACTTTTAGAATGTGCAGATTCATCCTAAATCGGGTCCCCAACGGTTTGAGGCAAAGTGGTTGATGGAAAGTGAATTCAGAGAGGAAGTGAGACGTGCATGGGACTCAGCTGCGTCGGTAGATGACGGTGTGATGGGCCGACTGGGCCGTATGCATTCGGCCTTGCATGCATGGGATAGCCAAATTCTCAGGAAGCCAAAAAGACGACTACGCAAAGCGCAGCGCGAATTGGAAAAAGCTATGAATGGTCCATTATCTGATGAGAATGAAGAAAAAGCTAAGGAAATGGCTAATCTTATTGAGCTCCTTTTAGAACAGGATGAAGTATATTGGGCGCAGCGATCGAGGTCAAATTGGTTGCATCAGGGGGATCGAAATACCACTTTTTTCCATAATTATGCTTCGGCCAGACGCAAAAAGAACTCCATCTCCAGGCTGAAAAACGTAAACAATGAATGGGTTGATGGTACAGACTCTCTTAAGCCCCTCATTCTTGATTATTTCTCCAATTTATTTTCTTCTGAGATCAATCATATAGACCCGGGTATGATGGAGAAGGTTTTGCCGAGAGTGGATGCAGGTATGAATGAGGTTCTGTTGGCTCCTTTTGTTGAAGATGATGTGAAGAAAGCAATTTTTAGTATCGGAGACCTAAAAGCTCCTGGGCCGGATGGACTTCATGCTGTCTTTTATAAAAAATTCTGGGATATTTGTGGTACTGAAATAACAACGGAAGTCCTACAGGCGCTGAATTCTGGGGTCATCCCGGAGGGATGGAATGATACTACAGTGGTTCTTATCCCAAAGATTGACAATCCAGAAAATATCTCCCAATTCCGTCCTATCAGTTTATGTAACGTTATTTACAAAATTATTTCGAAGATCCTTGCTCATAGGCTTAAAGGAATTCTTCCGGAGGTAATCTCGCCAACCCAGAGTGCATTTGTTCCTGGTCGTTTGATAACTGATAATGTGCTGGTGGCCTATGAGTGTGTTCATGCTATTAAAAATAAGAGAAGTGGTACCAATGGTACTTGTGCAGTAAAACTGGATATGCACAAGGCGTATGACCGTGTAGAGTGGGTTTTCTTGGAAAATATGATGAGAAGAATGGGGTTTGCTGAGAGATGGATTGGACTGATGATGGCTTGTGTGTCCTCAGTGAGATACCAAGTCAGGTTTAACTCGGAGGAAACGGAGATGTTTGTATCTACCAGGGGGCTAAGACAAGGGGATCCACTATCTCCTTATTTGTTCCTGTTATGTGCGGAAGGATTATCTAGTCTCTTATTGCATGAAGAAGAAGTTGGTGGCATCGATGGGGTAAGGGTGTGCAGGAATGCACCATCAGTCTCACACTTACTTTTTGCTGATGATTCTCTTATCCTTATGAAGGCAGATATGAATAATGCAACTTCCCTGCAATATGTTCTTGATACCTACTGTGCTAATTCTGGACAATTGGTGAGTGTGGCCAAGTCAAGTATTTTTTTCTCTCCGAATACCAATGTGTTGGTTAGGGCAGAGATGTGTGTTGCTCTACATATTGATACTGAGGCGATCTCGGATAAGTATTTGGGGCTCCCAGCTCTTGTTGGTGCTGATAAAAGTGATTGTTTCCTCCACCTAGTGGAGAGGATTATAGAACGTATTAATGGATGGAAGGAAAAATTGCTGTCTATGGGTGGAAAGGAAATTTTGTTGAAATCAGTGGCCCAAGCTATTTCAGTTTATGCTATGTCTGTCTTTGAAATTCCGAAAGGTGTCTGCAAACGAATGATGGATGCTATCTCTAGTTTCTGGTGGGGAGATGATGAGAACAGTAATCATATGCACTGGTTTGCCTGGTGGAAACTTTGTTATCCAAAGAAGGAGGGCGGCATGGGCTTTAGAGACTTTCACTCCTTTAATCTTGCAATGCTCGCCAAACAAATTTGGAGGCTGATCTCATACCCAGAATCACTTTGTGCAAGGGTACTGAGAGCAAAGTATTTCCCAGATGGAGATATTCTGAAAGCAGGACCGAAGGCAGGGGCTTCTTATACTTGGCGCAGTATTCTTGCGGCCTTGCCAACTTTCAAAAGAGGGTACATATGGCGTGTTGGGACTGGTGAGGCAATTAACATCTGGAAGGATCCGTGGATCCCCTCGAGCCCGGATAGGAAAATTGTCTCTCCTAGAGCTGGAGCAGTTTACACAAAGGTGAGTGGGCTTATTTCCCCGGTTACTGGTAGATGGGACGAACAATTGCTAGGGGAGCTTTTTAATGAAGTTGATGCTGGACGTATAGCTCGAATTCCTTTAAATGTACATGGTTTCGATGATTTTATTGCCTAGAATGCAAACTCCCATGGACGCTTTACGGTGCGATCAGCCTATTACTTACAATGGAAGCACCAATTTGGTCCTAGAGCACATCAGCTTGCTTTACCGGGCTCTTCCTCTTTAAACCCGGTATGGAAAAACATTTGGAGTTTGAAGCTACCAAGTAAAATTAAATTTTTTGTCTGGAGAAGTTTACATGGCATCATTCCCCTGAAGAGTATTCTAACAAACCGGCATGTGGGGACTAGTGGTGAGTGCCCGATATGTCACTTGGAGGCTGAAGATGTGCGGCATCTCCTTTTCAAATGTCCGGCGTCAATCCAGATTTGGGAGGCGTTGGAGTTACATAATGTTATTCAAGATGCTATGTCTGTGGACAGAGATGGATCGGCAATTTTGGAGCATCTCATGTGTAGAACAGACAATGAATTTGAAGGATTTACAGAGATTCAACTGAAGGAGGTCGTGGCGACGACATGTTGGTACTTGTGGTGGCTTCGTCGGTGGAGAACTCATAATGAGCCGACTCCACCACCAAATAGATGCAAGTTCTCCATCCTTTCTATAGTAACAAACTCTGGTAATGTATTTGGGAAAAAGAGGCTCACAAATGTTAAGTGGGTCAGACCTGAGGTTCGACATGTGAAGCTTAATGTTGATGCCTCCTTTCATGAAGATGCTAAAGCCGGATCAATGGGTGCTATTCTTCGGGATTATAGGGGAGAATGCATTGCAGCATCTTCCTCTTATATCGAAAATGTGAATTCGGCAACAATGGCTGAGGCTTATGCTATGAAGGAGGGTCTTGACCTGGCGTGTCGTATGGGGTGCAACAATATTATTGCGGAATCGGATTCCCTGGAAGTGATCGCAGCTATGAATGATTCTGAGACTTGGTGGTGTGAGGCGGCTGCTGTGTTTGCAGAATGTGTGGACAAAGTGACTGCTATCGGCGCTGTTTCTTTTATGCATATTGGGAGGGAAGCCAATCAAGTTGCTCATGAACTAGCTAGGGACTCTTATTCTTCTAAATTATCTTGTACTTGGGTCGATGAGCCCCCTAGATTTATTTTAGAAACACTCCTAAACGATGTAATCATGTGATTTGGCGGCAGCAGGTTTCAGACGCACTCTTTTCCTTCCAGGGTACCGAAGGGGGCTGGAAGGTTTTTAATGAGGCGGCCTGCTGTTTGCGTAATATAGTGCTTTAAAGTTTCAAAAAAAAAAGTGGACCAACGAAAATCGCAATCTGGCAACCTCATTTGATGATAATTTTCGTCCATCGATCCTTTTAAAATTTAATTGCTGACGACTCCTTTGTTTCATGTTCTAAAATCCAACATGGGCTTTTTGATTTTGACTAAGAGCATCTCCAGTCGCGTTCCCCAAAGCGTCCCCCAAACCGCGCCGGATTGAGCGTTTGGGGGACGTGTTTCGTTCGTGCCGCCTTTGGGGGACGTCGCTCCCCAGTCGCGTCCCCCAAACAAAAATTCGGAAATTTTAAACCTAATCTAGAACCACTTGCGGCGGAACGGTTTTTTTGTCCGACGCACCCCAAATCCCTTTGGGGACGCTTTAGGGGACGCGGCTGGAGATGCTCTAACCTCGTCCAAAGGGAGCTCCTTTACATCAACCTGGTTGTCGCGGACCAGGTGCCGTGCACCCCACACTAGGTGTTGGGCCGACCTTTTAGCATGTTTTCGGCATTTTAAAGAAGGTGTTGGTGTTATTAGGCATAGAGTTAAACCTAGCCTTAAGGATGGTATGCAGGATTGGCTAGATCTTTTGTGAAAGATGTAATAAGTACTTTTTTGTACATTTGTGATTATATAAAATGAAAATGACACAGTGGGGACCTTCCCCACTGTATTTGTGTCAAAAAAAAAAAAGGTGTTGGGCCGACCCAGCATTTTGTTTTTGGCTTTTCCGGGTTTTTCTTTTCTGGTATTTCTTTTTTCCTTTTTTTTTGTTTTCAAAACCTGATTTTTTAATCTAAACTTTTTTCCAAACTAGTTTCTTTAAACCAAACATTTTAAAAATATGAACTTTTTCTGAATATGAACATATTTTAAATTTTAACATTTTTAAAAATAAATATTAATATTATTTTCCGAAAATTAAATAGTTTTCAAATATGACTATTTGGAATTTGAACATTTTTTAAAATACGCACAATTTTCAAATTTGAATTTTTAAAATTTGAGCATTTTCTATTCTAACTTTTTGTGAATCTTTATATTTTTGAATTTGTAAAATAAAATAAACAACAACCTAATTCCAAAAGGGCAGGCTCACTCCGCGCCTAAGGTTATAGACTTATAGGATCTAGCCACACCTGATGAGACACCAAATCTAATATAGCATTACGGGCTTAAGTGCTAGCTTTTGTTGGGTGTCTATTGTCATGATTTTGTTTTTGCTAATCATGAAATACCTCCACGAACGATTCCCTCGCACACTTTGATATGTCTTATGGTCACATCATTTCTGCCATCGGCTTGATTATTCACACATTGTATAATTTCGAAACACCAGACACATTTCTAAAGAAAAAAAGTCTGAAGCAAGGCGTACTCTCTCGAGCTGATAATCTCAAGTTAAATCTCTCCATTACAGTCACGAAAAATGGATGATATTGCACAATTCGCCCATTTTTATCTTATTTGGAAAAGGGGATGTACTCTCTCTCGAAATAGGCTTTTGTTTCGCTATATTAATGTAGTCACACGATACAACCACGATAGTCTCAAAAGGAAAGAAAATGCCGGGGCAGCAACAAACACACGCCCGAATCAACTAAACGAAAGTAATCCGCAACCGTTGCGGCCTCCGAAGAAGTACCTCCACGTTCTCAACGGTGGCTTATCAAGTACCAGGCAACACCTTCAAGAAAGAAAACAACAACGTTGCTGCCCGGACCAGATGGTCCTAGGGTTTCCCTGGCACATACGACTTTTGAAAGGGGAGGTACTCTATATCGAATTGATACATAAGGATACACATTCAACGTTTAGCTTCATGAAATCCGTCATAGGTCAAATGATCCTGGATGGCATACGCTCGGGCTAGACGCATGGCGAGTAGCTTCAAGCCTTCATGTTTTTTTAGATCTACAACCCTTGAAGTTGACTTTCTCCAAAGATAGCCTATAAATCACTCAAATACGAATGTGTAAAGAAAGTAGAAAACAAACGATCAAACCTTTCATAAATTGCCTTCCTCCTCGCAATCCAAATACCACCTTCTTCGTAAAATTATCCTTCTTCATAGTGTCCTTCAAGATGAATAACCATAATCTTGAATCTGATATCTTCTTAGGACCACTTCTTTTGGGCTTATAGAGCTGCTTCTAGGTGCCTAACCCCTCAAGCCCAAAAGAAGTGTCCAGTTTAAGAATCGCTTATTTCTACCGAGAAGCTAGATCGTAGTGCAATCTTAGAAACTGGGTGTGACCAGTTTCCCGAGCTTCTAGCCAATGAACCCGAACCGGTATGTAAAACTGGCCCTCAAGTTCGGCACAATTTACAGCAAATGCCACTCCACCTGAGGAACCAGTCAACCAAAACCGAAAAGGAAAAAAAACTTACCGCATCGCCACCCGCACCGCCCTCGTCTACCCACCGCCGCCGCTTGCAGCCGCCCCGCCGCCGCTTGCAGCCTACCCCGCCGCCGCTTGCAGCCTACCCCGCCGCCGCTTGAAGCCGCCCCGCCGCCGCTTGCAGCCGCCCCGCCGCTCGCAGCCGCCCCCGACCTCGACGCTACCTTCCCCGCCTTCCACGTCTCGCGGCCATCCTCCACCCGTAAAACGACCGGCGCCGCTGCGGAGTCACCTTCTTCTTCGATCTGCCGCCGCCGATTGAAACTTGGCTGCTCGATGACGACCGCGCAGTACAGACTACCTCAAAATTCAGACATTGCTTTCTTCCCTCACTTGAGATGTGAATATCTGTGCTAGTTTTAATTTAATATTGTTGATATCAAATCGTTCCAGAATATATGATGCATTGCTTTTGATATATGCTATGGTTTACTGGTGTTAGATAATATATGTTCTTGTATGAATAAATTCTGGGCAATTTTGATATAACATTTGGTGGATAATGAGCACGGTTTACTGATGTTGCTATGCATCTAGATTGAAAACCCCTATCCAATTAGGGATATTATAGACATTTCACAATAAACACATCAAATAAGCCAAATTTTTAGAAGCCCGAAAGAATAGAAGGAGCTAGCTTCTAGGAGCTTCTTCTCACCATAGTTTCTCCCCACCATTTCCTATAAGCTGGCTTATGCATAAGCATAAGCCCAAAAGAAGTCGCCCTTAGAGACTATGTGAGAGCGGCTTGGGGCTTACTTGGCCTGCTCCAAATTAGGCTTCTGGATAAAAGCAAAAGTAGCCAGAGGAACTTGTCTAGCTACAACGTGTTTCTTTTCTTAAATCTACTGTTCATCTTTCTCTTTAGTTTTCTCCTTTCTTTCTCCTCAACTTGCAGCCGTTGGTGATTATACTATAATCATAGTATGAGCAGTTTTTTGGAATTGTTAATTTACTCGCAAACTTTTTTGTGGAATTTTCAATGTACAACATGTTTCAGTCCTAACAAAAGAAAAAGGTGAAATACTGGATCTCGACTCGTAGATTTGCTCGGTAACAATGTGTCAAGAGTTTTGAGGCCGAGTGTGAAATGAAAAATAAGGGGCTCAAAAAATGTAAATGTTGTTGAAGCATATTCCAATTCAATTTATATAACTTCAGCATATAACATTAGCACAAACCGACCTTGAATTTTCTCATCAGTCTTGGGTTTCTTGAATTAAAATATTATTTATTTTTAATTAATATATTTAAAACATTATTTTCATATGTTACTGTCACCTCCATCCCAATGCTTAAGGCTTATATTTTTTTTAGAAAAGTCAAAGCAAGTAAAGTTTGACCAAAATTTTAGAATAATCTATCAATAAATATGATATTTTATAAATAGCACATGAAAATATATTTCATTATCTATCTAATAATATCAATTTTGTATTTGACATGTTAATGATTTTTATAAAAACTTAGTCAAACTTAACATAGTTTGACTTTCTGAAAAAATATAGGGCTTAAGCCTTAGGATGGAGGTATTACCCGTTGATTTGTCTTTGTGTCACGGTAGAACACAAGTGGAACTCTAAATATTTGAGGTTAAAATCCTTTCTAAGAAAAGTATATATGGTCCCTGTAAATTCCCTAAAAAAATGCTCCCCGCAAAAAATATGTTTATATGGGCAATAGAGACACTATGGAAATACCTCTGATGGGGCCTAATTCTTTGGTGGACATCTTCAAACGCTCAGCTTGTCCCTTGGAAAGATATGGCAGAGTTTGATTTGTGCCCCAAACTCACCTCACCAAGATTATTGTTAAAGACAAAAAAAAAAAGTGTTCCTTATTCAGCTGGCGAGTAAATATTTTGTAGACCCTCATTCCTTTGCCCATCCTGATTCATTTTTGTTTTGCCTACCAATGTTGGTGTGATCAGGCAGCAAAAACCATGGATACACAATGAGCAACTTGGTTCAACTTAGGCTTAAACCACAGACGCTACATTTTGAACTGCGCTCTTGACTTGGGCTACAGCCTTCTTATTATGGATCTGAATGTAGTTCGTCGGGCTGGCCCAACGATGAAAACCATTGGCTGTGTGAACTCTTGGTAAGGAAATTCCCATACATCACCCAGCAGCGGAGGATATTAACACGCGCACGCGTGGAAGACTAAGTTGGGCCGCGGCCCGTCTACATGTGTTTTGCGTTTTTTCGGTTTTATGACCTTTCTTGTTCATTTCTATTTATTTTTTTTTTGGTTTCACAGGTTTTTTTTTATTTTTCTGGCTTTTCTCTTTTTTATGTTTTCTTTTTTATTTCAAATTCGAGCAAATTTTGGTTAGATACGAAATTTGTTCAAAATTATTGTTTGCTCAGATTCGAATTTGGTTCAAAATCAAATTTTACTCAGATTCGAATTTGTTAGAATTAATTTTAAGCACAGATTCGGAATTTTAAATTTTTCTCAGATTCGAAATTTGTTGTAATTTAACTTTTGCTCAGGTTCGAAAATTTTGAAAATTTATTTTGAACAAATTTTGCTCCGATTCGGAAATTCAAAAAATTAATGTACATGCTGGGATTTGACCTTCGGTCTCCACCGAAGAATTTTAGAGTTGAAACAAGTATACTACAGCTTAGATCATGTACATCTGTAGTGAAATGATATATACAGTTCTTTTCAGCGAGCGAAGGACTAATGATGATGCTGCCTCCCGCACGCTGCTGATCGATGTATAGGGCTGCCCTGGATGGAACCAGAAGCATTCTTGTTTCATTGAAGATCCCTAGATTGCCTGGCACTGCATAGTTGAAGGCCCGTTAAAAAAAAGTCAAAATGAGGATGAAAAAGGCGTGGTCGGCAGGATTCGAACCTGCGCGGGCAAAGCCCACATGATTTCTAGTCATGCCCGATAACCACTCCGGCACGACCACTTTGATGCAAATATGGTGACACACGGCGTACTTAGAGAATACTATTACTATTTGTTTAAACAACCCCCACCAAGCTTAGCCGCCTTTGAGGAATCTGTCGCTCATCCATTATAAAATCTTTGTGCACGGTTCATACGATGTACTATTAATATTCTACTACAGAAATCGAAAGTCGTACCACAACACTGCACGCATGGTTCCATCGATCACTTCCACGCTTCTGCATGACACCTTGTGTTCCTACAGTAGGCAGGACGAACGACAAGGAAGCTAGCTCCGAAGCTTCGTCGATTCCGACAGATTAGGCTCTAATCACGCTGTAAGCTGCACCCCACCGCGCTAACACGACAGGTTAGATCTGACATTCCGAGTTTGGACCCGTCGATCAATCAGTGTTTGCGTCCGTGGCTCGGAGACTCGGCAGCGACCATTCTCCGGGTCACCGGGATCCATCTACGTCTACAGCCACAGCGAGAGGGACGCGCGCGCACAAAACACTCGTCAAATCAGATACCCGGAACAGCACTGGCGACGTCCAGCCGCTGTCCGGGCGGCTCGTCGTCGTCGGCACCAATACTGTTCCCGAGGTTGCAGGCTGGAATTTTTGGCAAAAAGGACCATCTGCCCCAATGAAATGGCAAAAAGAACCACTTGTGAGTGAAAATGGCAAAAGTGTCATGACGGCACGTTCGCCAGCCGACACGTGGCAGGTGCCGCCGCCGGCTGTGGCGGCAGGCCCTGCCGCCGTCAGCTATGGCGGCACGTCCGCTGCCGTCCGTCGCCGTCGACCGCACCGTGAGCTGGTGGGCCCTGCCGCCACCGCATGCGGCGGCATGCTGGCGTGGCAGGGTGCCGCCACCAGCCACGGCGGCAGGATTCCTGCTGGCTGACAGACTCGCCTGGAAGTTAGGGCGTGTGAAAGTGCGTGCGCGTGAAAGTGCGTGCTGCTGGATTCATCTGCTTTTGGCTGTGGTGCGTGAATGGAGGGATTGCAGCTGATTTCGATGCTGTATGGGTGTAACTCGCCAGATTCGCATGCATTTGGTGCAGACATGAAACGACTGATACAGAAAATAGACCACCGAAAGTGCTTCAGCAGTCGGACTTCGCATGCTATAAAAGCGGCAGCTACTTGATACGTCTCAAACGTATCTATAATTTCTGATGTTCCATGCTAGTTTTATGACAATACCTACATGTTTTATTCACACTTTATATCGTTTTGATGCATTTTCTGGAACTAACCTATTGACGAGATGTCGAAGTGCCAGTTCTCGTTTTCTGCTGTTTTTGGTTTCAGAAATCCTAGTAAGGAAATATTCTCGGAATCGGACGAAATCAACGCCCAGCACCTTATTTTTCCCGGAAGGTTCCAGAGCATCGAAGAAGTACCGGAGAGGAGCCAGGGGGCCCCACACGCCAGGGCGGCGCGGCCAAGGGGTGGAGCGCGCCCCCCTAGTGTGTGGGCCCACCAGGGCCCCTCCGAGGCTGCCCTTCCGCCTACTTAAGGTCTCCGTCGCGAAAACCCTACACGGATTGACGAAACCCGAGAAAACCTTCCAGAGCCGCCGCCATCGCGAAACTCCAATTCGGGGGACAGAAGTCTCTGTTCCGGCACCCTGCCGGGACCGGGAATTGCCCCCGGAGTCGTCTCCACCGCCATCTCCACCGCCATCTTCACCGCCATCGCTGTCTCCATTATGAGGAGGGAGTAATTCACCCCGGGGCTGAGGGCTCTGCTTGTAGCTATGTGGTTCATCTCTCTCTTTGTGATCTAGTTGAATATCATCTATGTGCTACTCTAGTGATGTTATTAAAGTATTCTATTCCTCCTCCATGGTGTAATGGTGACAGTGTGTGCATCATGTAGTACTTGGCGTAGTTTATGATTGTGATCTCTTGTAGATTATGAAGTTAGCTATTACTATGATGGTATTGATGCAATTTATTCCCCCTTTCATAGTCTGTCGGTGACGGTGTGCATGCTATGTTAGTTCTCGGTGTGATTGCGTTGGTCTATCATGCACTCTAAGGTTATTTAAATATGAACATCGAATGTTGTGGAGCTTGTTAACTCCGGCATTGAGGTGCTCTTGTAGCCCTACACAATTAGTGGTGTTCATCATCCAACAAGAGAGTGTAGAGTAGTTTTATTATGTGATCAATGTTGAGAGTGTCCACTAGTGAAAGTAGGATCCCTTGGCCTTGTTTCCAAACATCGAATCTCCGTTTATTTACTGTTCTGTTGCATGTTTACTCGCTGCCATATTTTATTCAGATTGCTATTACCACTCATATCCATGCACATTACTTGTATTTCATTATCTCTTCGCCGAACTAGTGCACCTATACATCTGACAAGTGTATTAGGTGTGTTGGGGACACAAGAGACTTCTTGTATCATGATTGCAGGGTTGCTTGAGAGGGATATCTTTGATCTCTTCCTCCCTGAGTTCGATAAACCTTTGGTGATCCACTTAAGGGAAACTTGCTGCTGTTCTACAAACCTCTGCTCTTGGAGGCCCAACACTGTCTACAAGAATAGAAGCACCCGTAGACATCAAGCACTTTTCTGGCGCCGTTGCCGGGGAGGAAAGGTAAAATGCACTCATACTTGTGTGTGTGCTCGAAGCTATTTCCTTTAGATCCTGCAATTGCATCTTTTTGTTTCTTGTTTTTATTTTTCACTAGTTAGGCATAATGGAAAACAACAATGAGCTTTTTAATCTATTTCCTGAGCTAAGATATGAATTGTTTGATGCAAAAATTAAAAAACCAATGGAACCTTATCTGCATGATAGTAGCAATGTTATTAGTATGAATGCAATTACTGCTAATGCTATGGAAAAGTATAAGCTTGGGGAAGCTAGTTTATATAAAAATAATCTTTTTTGCTCCTCGGCTTTGGAAGAAATATTTTGCTCGATAATGCTTTATCTCCCATATGCGATAACTCTAATGATGCTTCTGATATTTTAAATCCACCTGCTGAAAGTATTTCATATAAAATACCTATGAAAATTATTGAACATGTTATAGATAACCGCTATGAAGGGGATGGAACTGTCCATCCTGGAGATCATTTACTGTTTTTGCATGAATTATGCGGGTTATTCAAGTGTGCAGGTATCTCTGTGGATGAAGTGAAGAAGAAATTATTCTCTATATCGCTGTCTGGTAAAGCGGCGCACTGGTATAAATTGCTGAAGAATAGGGATTCTCTTAATTGGGAGGACATTGTGCCTTTATTTTATGCCAAATTCTATCCTCCAAGTGAAATTCACAAAGACCGAAACCGCATATATAATTTCTGGCCTCATGATGGAGAGAGTATTGCCCAAGCATGAGAGAGATTGAAGTCTTTAATGCTCAAATGCCCCAATCATGAGCTTCCTGGTAATATCATCATTGATAATTTCTATGCAAGACTTTCTTTTCAAGATAAAACTTTGCTGGATACTACTTGTTCTTGATCATTCACGCGCAATAAAGAAGAGTTTAAATCGGACCTTCTTAATCGGATTCAGGAGAACGCTGAAGGTTGGGAGAACAGCAAAGGTAAAGAGTCAGGTATAAATTATGATTATGAATGCATTGAAACTTTTATGGATACTGATAAATTCGAAATATGAGTGCTACTTATGGTCTTGACTCTCAAGTTGTTGCAAATCTTTATAAAGCTTTTGCCTCTCATTTTGAATTGCCTAGGAAGAATTTTGATAAGTATCATGAACCTTTTAAAGAGGCTTGCATGAAGGATGAAATTGTTGTTAATGATTGCAATAAACATGCTCAAACTCCTAAGAATGCTATTTCCTATAAGCATGTTAATTTTTGTGGAATGCATAGACCTTGTGGAATTAATCAAATCAAAGATGAATATTGTACCCATCATATTAATGAAAAAACTGGAAAGTGGTTTAGGGCTCTAGATGATCTTGGTAAAAAAGTTTGTGCCCTCTATCCTTTTATTTGTGAACTTTGCCATAGAGTGGGTCATTTTAATTTTCAATGCTCTTTCAATGATAATTTGAACCCCATGAGTGCTGCAAATTTGTATTGTGATGATGAAATTACTCCTAATCAGCATGATGAACTTACTTTATTTTTGTGGTGTGAAGAGTTATCAAGAAAAATCTCTTTGTTACATATGAGTGATCTTGATATTGATGATGTCCTGCATGGGTGTTTTTCTTATTGCATTGATAATTGCCATACAAATACTTACATACAAAATATTTTAGAAGATGACACTTTGCCAAAATATGATAGGACCGCTGTGTGTTTTGAACTTATTAATGAAAAGGAGGAATCCTCCCAAGTTTCTTCTATTATTTTTGGAAATAAATTAGGTTATGTGGAGAAGCCCCCCTGCAAGCCTCTTCCTCCTAAAGAAGGGAACGAGGAGAAGGAAGAGAAGAAGAAGAAGAAGGGAACGAAGAAGAAGAAGAAGAAGAAGAAGAAGAAGGGGAATAAAGAGAAAGAGATAACGATGGGTAACCGTAAGTATGTTGCTCCCAATGATTATTATGATAATGAATCTGAATACAATGATCTTCCTATGCCCTTTACATACATTAGTGATCATGCTTTGGAAGAGCACACTACTTTTGATATTGCAAATCTCTGGGAAACTAATTCAGAAAATGATAATGTTAATAATTGCCATAGTATCAGTACTATCCATGCTTCCTCCCATAATGATATAGAAAGCTCTAAGCTTGGGGATGAGGTGTTTGATGAACATACTGTGAAAGATAACTATTCTATTTCTTATGATGACACTATGCATCCAATCTTTGATGATTATTATAAACAATGCTATGATATAGGTTATAACTATCCTTATGAAACTTGTCATAGTTATGATTGGATTGCCAAAAACAATTCCCTTAGTATGCAACTTGTTTACCATGTTCAAATTCTTGATAATAATCCTGCTCCAATTACTATTAATGAGAAGAGTTTTTCTTATGCCAAAATTAATGATACCTTTATGCATATGAACCATGATCAGAATGTTTTAAGTGATGGTTATATTGTGGATTTCATCAATGATGCTACTGAAAGTTATTATGAGAGAGTGAAACATGGTTATATGCATCTTAACAATATTAAGTTTCCCTTCTCTATGTTGAGAATCTTGAAGTTACTCGTGTTTTATCTTCCTATGCTTGTCACTTTGCTCCTCATGAATTTATTTGTGTACAAGATTCCTATGCATAGGAAGTGGGTTATACTTAAATGTGTTTTGAACTTGTTTTCTTGATGCTCTCTTTTGCTTCAACTCTCATCCTTATGAGTGCATCATTAAAATTACTGAGCCCATCTTAATGGCTATAAAGAAAGCACTTCTTGGGAGATAACCCATGTCTTTATTTTGCTACTGTTTTGTTGTGTTTTGGAAGTTGTTACTACTGTAGCAACCTCTCCTTATCTTTATTTTTTTATTACATTGTTGTGCCAAGTAAAGTCTTTGATAGTAAAGTCAATACTAGATTTGGATTACTGCGCAGAAACAGATTTCTTGTTGTCACGAATTTGAGTATGATTCTCTGTAGGTAACTCAGAAAAATCTGCCAATTTACGTGAGTGGTCCTCAGATATGTACGCAACTTTCATTCAATTTGAGCATTTTCATCTGAGCAAGTCTGGTGCCTCAAAAAAATTCGTCTTTACGGATCGTTCGTTTTGACAGATTCTGCCTTTTATTTCGCATTGCCTCTTTTGCTTGTGTTGGATGGATTTCTTTGTTCCATTAACGTCCAAGTAGCTTTGTGCAATGTCCGGAAGTGTTAAGAATGATTGTGTCACCTCTGAACATGTGAATTTTTGATTATGCACTAACCCTCTAATGAGTTTGTTTTGAGTTTGGTGTGGAGGAAGTTTTCAAGGGTCAAGAGAGGAGGATGATATACTATGATCAAGAAGAGTGAAGAGTCTAAGCTTGGGGATGCCCCCGTGGTTCATCCCTGCATATTTTAAGAAGACTCAAGCATCTAAGCTTGGGGATGCCCAAGGCATCCCCTTCTTCATCGACAACTTATCAGGTTACCTCTAGTGAAACTATATTTTTATTCCGTCACATCTTATGTACTTTACTTGGAGCGTCTGTGTGCTTTTATTTTCATTTTGTTATTTTCATTCTCTGAATAAATACATGCTTGTGTGGGAGAGAGACACGCTCCGTTGTTGCATATGAACACTTGTGTTCTTAGTTCTATCTTTAATGTTCATGGCGGAGTTGAAAACCGCTTCGTTAATTGCTATTTGGTTGGAAACAGAAAATGCTTCATGTGGTAATTGGTATATTGTCTTGAATAATGTGATACTTGGCAATTGTTGTGCTCATATAGATCATGTTTAAGCTCTTGCATCATGTACCTTGTACTCATTAATGAATAACTACATAGAGCTTGTTAAAATTTGGTTTGCATGATAGATCTCTAGAGTCTAGATATTTTCTGGTTAAGGTGTTTGAACAACAAGGAGACAATGTAAAGTCTTATAATAGTTACAATATGTTCATATGTGAGCTTTGCTGCACCTTTTATACTTGAGTTTCCTTCAAACAACCTTGCTAGCCTAGCCTTGTATTCAGAGGAATTCTTCTCATGCATCCAAATCCTTGAGCCAACTACTATGTCATTTGTGTCCATCATACCTACCTATCACATGGTATTTCTCTGCCATTTCAAAGTACATTACTTGAGTGCTACCTTTAAAATTCTATTCTTTGTCTTTGCAATATATAGCTCATGGGACAAAATAGCCTTAAAAACTATTGTGGTGAAGAATATGTACTTATGTGTCTTATTTCTTAATAAGTTGCTTGTTGAGCGGTAACCATGTTTCTGGGGACGCCATCAACTTTTATATTTGTTGAATATCATGTGAGTTGCTATGCATGTTCGTCTTGTCTGAAGTAAGGGCGATTTTCATGATCAAATAGTTTGAGTATGCATAATGTTAGAGAAGAACATTGGGCCGCTAACTAAAGCCATGATTCATGGTGGAAGTTTCAGTTTGGACAATTAATCCTCAATCTCTTATGAGAATTTTAACTGTTGTTGAATGCTTATGCATTAAATAGGAGTCCATTATCTGTTGTCTATGTTGTCCCGGTATGGATGTCTAAGTTGAGAATAATCAATAGCGAGAAATCCAATGCGAGCTTTCTCCTTAGACCTTTGTACAGACGGCATAGAGGTACCCCTTTGTGACACTTGGTTGAAACATATGCTATGCAATGATAATCCATGTTAATCCAAGCTAATTAGGACAAGGTGCGAGCACTATTGGTATACTATGCATGAGGCTTGCAACTTATAAGATATATTATACATAACACATATGCTTTATTACTACCGTTGACAAAATTGTTTCTTGTTTTCAAAATGAAAAGCTCTAGCATAAAAATAGTAATCCATGCTTCCCTCTGCGAAGGGCCTATCTTTTACTTTATTGTTGAGTCAGTTTACCCATTCTTTCTATCTTAGAAGCAAACACTTGTATCAACTATGTGCATTGATTCTTACATGTTTACCTATTGCACTTGTTATATTGCTTTGTGTTGACAATTATCCATGAGATAAATATGTTGAAGTTGAAAGCAATTGCTGAAACTTATATCTTCCTTTGTGTTGCTTCAAAGTTTTCTACTAAGGATTTATTGCTTTATGAGTAACTCTTATGCAAGTCTTATTGATGCTTGTCTTGAAAGTATTATTCATGAAAAGTCTTTGCTATATGATTCATTTGTTTACTCATTATCTTTGCCATTGCTTTGAATCGCTGCATTCATCTCATATGCTTTACAATAGTATTGATCAAGATTATGATAGCATGTCACTTCAAAAATTATCCTTGTTATCGTTTACCTACTCGAGGGCGAGTAGGAACTAAGCTTGGGGATGCTTGATACGTCTCAAACGTATCTATAATTTCTGATGTTCCATGCTTGTTTTATGACAATACCTACATGTTTTATTCACACTTTATATCGTTTTGATGCATTTTCCGGAACTAACCTATTGACGAGATGCCGAAGTGCCAGTTCCTGTTTTCTGTTGTTTTTGGTTTCAGAAATCCTAGTAAGGAAATATTCTCGGAATCGGACGAAATCAACGCCCGGCACCTTATTTTTCCCAGAAGGTTCCAGAGCATCGAAGAAGTACCGGAGAGGAGCCAGGGGCCCCACACGCCAGGGCGGCGTGGCCAAGGGGTGGGGAGCGCCCCCTAGTGTGGGCCCACCAGGGCCCCTCCGAGGCTGCCCTTTCGCCTACTTAAGGTCTCCGTCGCGAAAACCCTACACGGATTGACGAAACCCGAGAAAACCTTCCAGAGCCGCCGCCATCGCGAAACTCCAATTCGGGGGACAGAAGTCTCTGTTCCGGCACCCTGCCGGGACGAGGAATTACCCCGGAGTCGTCTCCACCGCCATCTCCACCGCCATCGCTGTCTCCATGATGAGGAGGGAGTAATTCACCCCCGGGGCTGAGGGCTCTGTTGTAGCTATGTGGTTCATCTCTCTCTTTGTGATCTAGTTGAATGTCATCTATGTGCTACTCTAGTGATGTTATTAAAGTATTCTATTCCTCCTCCATGGTGTAATGGTGACAGTGTGTGCATCATGTAGTACTTGGCGTAATTTATGATTGTGATCTCTTGTAGATTATGAAGTTAACTATTACTATGATGGTATTGATGCAATTTATTCCCCCTTTCATAGTCTGTCGGTGACGGTGTGCATGCTATGTTAGTTCTCGGTGTGATTGCGTTGGTCTATCATGCACTCTAAGGTTATTTAAATATGAACATCGAATGTTGTGGAGCTTGTTAACTCCGGCATTGAGGTGCTCTTGTAGCCCTACACAATTAGTGGTGTTCATCATCCAACAAGAGAGTGTAGAGTAGTTTTATTATGTGATCAATGTTGAGAGTGTCCACTAGTGAAAGTAGGATCCCTAGGCCTTGTTTCCAAACATCGAATCTCCGTTTATTTACTGTTCTGTTGCATGTTTACTCGCTGCCATATTTTATTCAGATTGCTATTATCACTCATATCCATCCACATTACTTGTATTTCATTATCTCTTCGCCGAACTAGTGCACCTATACATCTGACAAGTGTATTAGGTGTGTTGGGGACGCAAGAGACTTCTTGTATCGTGATTGGAGGGTTGCTTGAGAGGGATATCTTTGACCTCTTCCTCCCTGAGTTCGATAAACCTTGGGTGATCCACTTAAGGGAAACTTGCTGCTGTTCTACAAACCTCTGCTCTTGGAGGCCCAACATTGTCTACAAGAATAGAAGCACCCGTAGACATCACTGCTCACTCCTCACAGGGCAATGTTGTCACTCACGCGCAGCTACTCCTTCTCTCGCTCCTCTCGTACGAACAGATAGATAATTAGCATAGCTAGTGATTACGTCTGTGATTAAGTGCATGAAGCATTAGAAGGACTAATACATCAAGGTGAGTTATGTGAGATATTTGATTATATTCGTACATGCACAAATTTTGTTACCATTTGTTGTTTACTGCCGTGTATCTTACTTTAGTAATTAGACATGTAACATTGAATTTTCATAGTCTAGTGTAGCATTATTGTATGTATGAGTGAAGTTTTAACATATGAACAAATGGATGAATTTAGGCGGATTGGAGCATATAGCTGCTGTAATGTAGTATTATTGTATGTATGAGTGAAATTAGAACATATGAGGAAATGAACTAATTTATTGAAGAAGTGAGTACGCATCGCGTTAGCTGGATGATATTAGTTGGAAATATCGTGAGGCGTAATTTATTCTTTGACGAATTCGTATTGGTAAAATAATCCTTTTTAACAATAAATGAGTAGTTATTTCGAAAAAGTCATAATGGCATGTTAAAATATTTGATGTAACGAAATTATTAAAACATGAGTATGATTTAAGGTAGGATGTTGCTAATATTATTTTAAAAATCTGGTTGTGCGGTAGGTACGATGGAAAATTTGGTAGTGTTCTATGGGGAAGTCGTACGTGATGAATTTGGAGGGGTGGATTTCTCGAACTGTGACTCGATGGAAGTTGCAGTGATAGAGATGGTTAATACAACATTTGCGGATGTAAGAAAATGCATTCGAGTCCCATTTGGTCAGGGGATGCGTGGCATGAGGATGACAGTTGAGGCTCTTATCTGCGTAGAAGGGAATGATAGGACAGGACCTCCCCGTTGGGGTTTGCGGGAGGTAAAAAATGATACAAATTGGCGTACGTACATGAGGTTTGCAAGCACACCTGGTGCTGCTATGTACGGACGGCCGATGGTGTATGTGAAGTTTATTTCAGCTAGTGATGATGTCGGAAGCAGTAGGAGCGCTGAAGAGGAGCATCTTTCCATCACCGCATGCCCTAATACCGGCCCGTCGGAGCAGCTTGCCATCACCGCTGCTCTTAGCATCGGCCCATCGGAGCAGATGCCTAGCCACCATAATGCTGGCCCATGATATTGGTCCGCGGTCGTCGACATCAGCGAACACGTGGAGGGATTGCCGGAGGCGTTGGATGATGACGCTCGTTCATCTTCGTCCGAATCCTCATCGGACGAAGAAGGCGCTGGTCCTTCCCAGAGGGCGGTTCCAGGTCCAGAGGACCCTGACTTCTTACAGACCATGACCATAAGCAATGAATTTCGCTCTGTTCCGGGCCTAGGAGAGGACAGTCTGCTAGTTGGTCAAAGTTTCCCTGACAAGGACTCCGCTGACAAGGCAATAAAGAGGTATGCATTGGGCATATCTCAGCAGCACAGAGTGAAGCAGTCTGATCGAAGTTAGCTAAAAGTGATATGTGTCAAATTGAATGAGGGGTGTAGGGGGAGAGTGATCGCTCGAAAGAGCTCTAGGGTATGTCAGCCCTGGCTTATCTCAAAAATAGAACCACATACCTATGAGCATGTTGGGGCTATGGATAACCACCGGAACGTCACCGCAAAATATGTGTCAAGGCGTGCGAAGGAGGAGATCTTCCAGAGGCTGTACGGCGCATATGAGCAAGCGTATGACCTAGCCCCCAGAATGCTCCATCAGATATCGTCAAGTAACCCCGGGACTCAAGTATTCAGAAGACAACGTCAACACCCCAGGGAGCCAAATGAAGAAATACTTGACCGTTTATTCTGGGCATTCCCCCAGGCTATACAGGCATTCCAACACTGTCGTCCAGTGATATCAATAGATGGTACCTTCCTCACTGGAAAGTACAAGGGCACACTCTTGTTGGCGATCGCAGCAGATGCAAACAATCAACTCCTTCCTATTGCATATGCATTGGTGGAGAGCGAGAATAAAGATAGCTGGTTCTGGTTCCTGTGCTGCTTGAAGATATCAGTTGTCGGAAATCGCCCCGGTGTTTGCATTATCTCTGATCGCAACACGGGGCTATTGAGCGTGCTAGAATTTTTGAAGGTGGCACAAGATCCTGAATGGTGTCGGCCCGATCTAGAAACAAGGTGGTGCATGCGGCATTTGGCAGCCAATTTTTACTCAAAATTCAAGAACAAGGATTGGTTTAAGCTGTTCAAAAGAATGTGCATGCAGAAGACAACAGAGAAGATGAATGCAATTTGGAGTGGAATCAATGCAGAAATTGAGAAAGCTGCATTGCCACAGAGAACAGATCGGAGGGGCCATACCAGGACAATCAATTTGTCTACGTGGATTGCCGAGAGTTGCCCCGATTTTAGCAAGTGGGCGCTTGCTTACGACTCTGGGGCTCGGTACGGCATAATGACCACCAACATGTCAGAGGTGTACAATGGCGTGCTGAAAGGTGTGCGCGCCCTCCCTATCACGGTGCTGATTAATGAAACTTGGAACCGGACTTTGTCGTACTTTGCAGATAGAGTCCAGGTTGCCAACGCTCGAGACGCACTGAACAAGCCATGGTCTGAAAAGATGCAGCGACATCTCGACGAGAAAGCCAAAAAAGCACAAAGCCATGGTTTTCGTCAAATTGATGCACTTAGGAATAAGTGGGAAATACATGTACGCGCCAAGTTTGTGAGAGGTCACCACACAGGCTCAAGAAAGCATGCTGTCACCCTCGGACCTAGCTCATGTGAGTGCAGTTGTAACAAGCCAAAACTTTTGGGATACCCCTGTAGTCATGTCCTCAAGGCTGCGTCAGCACAGAACATCAACGTGGAGACCTACATATCTCCGTACTTCAACACATACAACCTACTGCACACATGTAACGGTGAGTTCTGGACATGGGGCATTGGGCAGTGCTGGCGCGTGGTTGACACACGTCTGTTGGGAACCCCAAGAGGAAGATGTGATGCGTACAGCAGCAAGTTTTCCCTCAGTAAGAAACCAAGGTTATCGAACCAGTAGGAGTCAAGGATCACGTGAAGGTCGTTGGTGACGGAGTGTAGTGCGGCGCAACACCAGGGATTCCAGCGCCAACGTGGAACCTGCAGAACACAATCAAAATACTTTGCCCCAACTTAACAGTGAGGTTGTCAATCTCACCGGCTTGCTGTAAACAAAGGATTAAACGTATGGTGTGGAAAATGATGTTTGTTTACGAAGAATAGTAAAGAACATAGTTTGCAGTACATTGTATTTCAGATGTAAAAGAATGGACCGGGGTCCACAGTTCACTAGTGGTGTCTCTCCAATAAGATAAATAGCATGTTGGGTGAACAAATTACAGTTGGGCAATTGACAAATAGAGAGGGCATAACAATGCACATACATATCACGATGACTACTATGAGATTTAATCAGGGCATTACGACAAAGTACATAGACCGCTATCCAGCATGCACCTATGCCTAAAAAGTCCACCTTAGGGTTAGCATCCGCACCCCTTCCAGTATTAAGTTGCAAACAACAGACAATTGCATTAAGTATGGTGCGTAATGTAATCAACATAAATATCCTTAGACAAAGCATTGATGTTCTATCCCTAGTGGCAACAACACATCCACAACCTTAGAACTTTCTGTCACTGTCCCAGATTCAGTGGAGGCATGAACCCACTATCGAGCATAAATACTCCCTCTTGGAGTTACAACTTGGCCAGAGCCTCTACTAGCAATGGAGAGCATGCAAGAACATAAACAACACATATATGATAGATTGATAATCAACTTGACATAGTATTCCATATTCATCGGATCCCAACAAACACAACATGTAGCATTACGGATAGATGATCTTGATCATGATAGGCAGCTCACAAGATCTAACATGATAGCACAATGAGGAGAAGACAACCATCTAGCTACTGCTATGGACCCATAGTCCAGGGGTGAACTACTCACACATCAATCCAGAGGCGATCATGGTGATGAAGAGTCCTCTGGGAGATGATTCCCCTCTCCGGCAGGGTGCCGGAGGCGATCTCTTGAATCCCCCAAGATGGGATTGGCGGCGGCGGCGTCTCTGGAAGGTTTTCCGTATCGTGGCTCTCGGTACAGGGGTTTTCACGACGAAGGCTATAAGTAGGCGGAAGGGCAGGGTTGGAGGCGGCGCGGGGGCCCCACACCATAGGCCGGCACGGGCCCCATGCAGGCCGCGCCGCCCTATGTGTACGGGCCCTCGTGGCCCCACTTCGTATCCCCTTCGGTCTTCTGGAAGCTTTGTGGAAAAATAAGACCCTGGGCGTTGATTTCGTCCAATTCCGAGAATATTTCCTTTGTAGGATTTCTGAAACCAAAAACAACGAGAAAACAACAATCGGCTCTTCGGCATCTCGTCAATAGGTTAGTGCCGGAAAATGCATAATAATGACATAAAGTGTGTATAAAACATGTGAGTATCATCATAAAAGTAGCATGGAACATAAGAAATTATAGATACGTTTGAGTCGTATCAGGCAGCACTATAGGGATGTATGGCCGGATAAATCCACCATATGGGTTCCGGACCCGACGTTGAAGAGGACCGCGAAGGGTCGACAACAATCTCGCCGCCATAGAAATGACATGGACCATAGTCAGACGGGAGAACCGCGCCGTTGTCGCGTTTGCAGATGTCCCGGTCATGCGCGAAGGGAATGCCCTTACCGTAGCAACAACAACCCGGCTTGATGTAATTTGTTAACGTGTTGTAATAAATTTATAATAATTTGTACTCATGATTTGTTGTAACATATTTATATCTATTTGTACTCATGAGTTGTTGTAATAAATTTATAATTATTTGTGCTTATGATTTGTTGTAATACTTGCTAACATATTTATACTTATTATGTGTGTACAGGTGATGAAGTCGCAATTACCAGACCTTTTGGAGGCGTCGTTTGATGCCGATCACCGTTGCCACCAATGGTTGGACCCGAACGCCCACTTCGACCCCCCTCACACGTTCAGGTTACGCGGCATCAAACATAGGTTGAATGTTATTGATCGTTGTATGGATCACTTGCGTGCTCATAGACTTCTTTCATATTCCAAGCTTACATCAAGCACAGAGAATTTTATGTTGGACCCGTCTCTTATGTCAGCCCTTGTTGATCGATGAGACCTGAGACCCACACTTTTCAGTTACGTTGTGGGGAATTGACACCTACCCTAAAAGATGTGTCCATGATTAATGCTCTTCCTATCATTGGTAATCCAGTGGTCCCCCAAGCACATTTCTCCACCACATGGTGGCACACAGGTTATCAGATACATCTAAAATTATGAATGGTCGTATGTTCTTGTACAAGATTGACAAATATATCATCTTCTATGCACTACAAATAGGAGGAGAATATTTTCTCAACTAATCCGTTCGAGGAAAGATTTTCATACACCCAAGGGGAGACTACAAACATCGAGAACACCACTCGCGTATGTTCTTATATACAAATATTCACTTACACAACATAAAAATACGGCTATTATTTACGAACCTTTTCGTACGCAGCAACATGTTGAACCTAACTGGTTAGAGATGGAAGCTGGAATCGGCTACAATATACCTCCTCCACAGGTTCCTTCAAATTTAATATATAATTTCTCCCATAAAAAATATTGCTGCCTATTGATGGCGTGTATTTCACACGTTCGTTGGGCAACCCCAAGAGGAAGGTATGATGCGCACAGCAGCAAGTTTTCCCTCAGAAAGAAACCAAGGTTTATCGAACCAGGAGGAGCCAAGAAGCACGTTGAAGGTTGATGGCGGCGAGATGTAGTGCGGCGCAACACCAGGGATTCGGCGCCAACGTGGAACCTCGCACAACACAACCAAAGTACTTTGCCCCAACGAAACGAGTGAGGTTGTCAATCTCACCTAGCTTGTCTGTAACAAAGGATTAACCGTATTGTGTGGAAGATGATTGTTTGCAGAGAAAACGAGTAAAAACAAGTATTGCGGTAGATTGTATTTCAGTAAAGAGAATTGGACCGGGGTCCACAGGTTCACTAGAGGTGTCTCTCCCATAAGACGAATAGCATGTTGGGTGAACAAATTACAGCTTGGGCAATTGACAAATAAAGAGAGCATGACAATGCACATACATATTATGATGAATATAGTGAGATTTAATTGGGCATTACGACAAAGTACATAGACCGCCATCCAACCGCATCTATGCCTAAAAAGTCCACCTTCGAGGTTATCATCCGAACCCCTCCGGTATTAAGTTGCAAAGCAACGGACAATTGCATTAAGTATGGTGCGTAATGTAATCAACAACTACATCCTTAGACATAGCATCAATGTTTTATCCCTAGTGGCAACGACGACAACACAACCTTAGAACTTTTCACATCTGTCCCGGGTGTCAATGCGGGCATGAACCCACTATCGAGCATAAGTACTCCCTCTTGGAGTTAAAAGCATCTACTTGGCCGGAGCATCTACTAATAACGGAGAGCATGCAAGATCTTAAACAACACATAAGCATAACTTTGATAATCAACATAACAAGTATTCTCTATTCATCGGATCCCAACAAACGCAACATATAGAATTACATATAGATGATCTTGATCATGATAGGCAGCTCACAAGATCCGACAATGATAGCACAATGGGGAGAAGACAACCATCTAGCTACTGCTATGGACCCATAGTCCAGGGGTAGACTACTCACTCATCACTCCGGAGGCGACCATGGCGGTGTAGAGTCCTCCGGGAGATGATTCCCCTCTCCGACAGGTGCCGGAGGCGATCTCCGTGATCCCCCGAGATGGGATCGGCGGCGACGGCGTCTCGGCAAGGTTTTCCGTATCGTGGCTCTCGGCATCGGGGGTTTCGTCACGGAGGCTTTAAGTAGGCGGAAGGGTAGGTCAAGAGGCGGCACGAGGGCCCCACACCACGGGCCACGCGGCCAAGGGGGGCCGCGCCGCCCTAGGGTGTGGCCCCCGTGGCCCCTCTTCGCCTCGTCTTCGGTCTTCCGGAAGCTTCGTGAGAAAATAGGCCTCCGGGCTTTTATTTCGTCCAATTCCGAGAATATTTCTTTACTAGGATTTCGAAACCAAAAACAGCGAGAAAACAAAGAATCGGCACTTCGGCATCTTGTTAATAGGTTAGTTCCGTAAAATGCACCGAATATGACATAAAGTGTGCATAAAACATGTAGATAACATCAATAATGTGGCATGGAACACAAGAAATTATCGATACGTTGGAGACGTATCAGCATCCCCAAGCTTAGTTCGCTCGTCCCGAGCAGTAAAACGATAACAAAGATAATTTCTGGAGTGACATGCCATCATAATCTTGATCATACTATTTGTAAAGCATATGTAAAGAATGCAGCGATCAAAACAATGTGTATGACATGAGTAAACAAGTGAATCATAAAGCAAAGACTTTTCATGAATAGCACTTCAAGACAAGCATCAATAAGTCTTGCATAAGAGTTAACTCATAAAGCAATAATTCAAAGTAAAGGTATTGAAGCAACACAAAAGAAGATTAAGTTTCAGCGGTTGCTTTCAACTTGTAACATGTATATCTCATGGATATTGTCAACATAGAGTAATATAATAAGTGCAATAAGCAAGTATGTAGGAATCAATGCACAGCTTCACACAAGTGTTTGCTTCTTGAGGTGGAGAGAAATAGGTGAACCGACTCAACATTGAAAGTAAAAGAATGGTCCTCATAGAGGAAAAGCATCGATTGCTATATTTGTGCTAGAGCTTTGATTTTGAAAACATGAAACAATTTTGTCAACGGTAGTAATAAAGCATATGCATCATGTAAATTATATCTTATAAGTTGCAAGCCTCATGCATAGTGTACTAATAGTGCCCGCACCTTGTCCTAATTAGCTTGGACTACCTGGATTATCACCGCAATACATATGCTTTAACCAAGTTTCACAAAGGGGTACCTCTATGCCGCCCGTACAAAGGTCTCAAGGAGAAAGCTCGCATTTGGATTTCTCGCTTTTGATTATTCTCAACTTAGACATCCATACCGGGACAACATAGACAACATGATAATGGACTCCTCTTTAAATGCTTTAAGCATTTGACAACAATTAATTCTTTTCTCATTAGAGATTTGAGGATGTTTGTCCAAAACCGAAACTTCCACCATGGATCATGGCTTTAGTTAGCGGCCCAATGTTCTTCTCTCACAATATGCATGCTCAAACCATTCAACTCAGGTAGATCGCCCTTACTTCGTACAAGACGAACATGCATAGCAACTCACATGAAATTCAACAATGAGTTGATGGCGTTCCCCAAGCAAACATGGTTATCGCACAACAAGCAACTTAATAAGAGATAAAGTGCATAATTACATATTCAATACCACAATAGTTTTTAAGCTATTTGTCCCATGAGCTATATATTGCAAAGGTGAATGATGGAATTTTAAAGGTAGCACTCAAGCAATTTACTTTGGAATGGCGGGAAAATACCATGTAGTATAGGTAGGTATGGTGGACACAAATGGCATAGTGGTTGGCTCAAGTATTTTGGATGCATGAGAAGTATTCCCTCTCGATACAAGGTTTAGGCTAGCAAGGTTATTTGAAACAAACACAAGGATGAACGGTACAGCAAAACTCACATAAAAGACATATTGAAAACATTATAAGACTCTACACCGTCTTCCTTGTTGTTCAAACTCAATACTAGAAATTATCTAGACCTTAGAGAAACCAAATATGCAAACCAAATTTTAGCATGCTCTATGTATTTCTTCATTAATGGGTGCAAAGCATATGATGCAAGAGCTTAAACATGAGCACAACAATTGCCAAGTATCACATTACCCAAGACATTTATAGCAATTACTACATGTATCATTTTCCAATTCCAACCATATAACAATTTAACGAAGGAGAAACTTCGCCATGAATACTATGAGTAGAAACCAAGGACATATTTGTCCATATGCTACAGCGGAGTGTGTATCTCTCCCATAAAGTGAATGCTAGGATCCATTTTATTCAAACAAAACAAAAACAAAAACAAACCGACGCTCCAAGAAAAAGCACATAAGATGTGGCCGAATAAAAATGTAGTTTCGGGGAGGAACCTCGATAATTTGTTGATGAAGAAGGGGATGCCTTGGGCATCCCCAAGCTTAGACGCTTGAGTCTTCTTGATATATGCAGGGGTGAACCACCGGGTGCATCCCCAAGCTTAGAGCTTTCACTCTCCTTGATCATGTTGCATCATACTCCTCTCTTGATCCTTGAAAACTTCCTCCACACCAAACTCGAAACAACTCATTAGAGGGTTAGTGCACAATATAAATTGACATATTCAGAGGTGACACAATCATTCTTAACACTTCTGGACATTGCATAATGCTACTGGACATTAGTGGATCAAAGAAATTCATCCAACATAGCGAAAGAGGCAATGCGAAATAAAAGGCAGAATCTGTCAAAACAGAACAGTTCGTATTGACGAATTTTAAAATGGCACCAGACTTGCTCAAATGAAAATGCTCAAATTGAATGAAAGTTGCGTACATATCTGAGGATCATGCTCGTAAATTGGCGTAATTTTCTGAGCTACCTACAGGGAGATAGACCCAGATTCGTGACAGCAAAGAAATCTGGAACTGCGCAGTAATCCAAATCTAGTACTTACTTTTCTATCAACGGCTTAACTTGGCACAACAAAACTCAAAACTAAGATAAGGAGAGGTTGCTACAGTAGTAAACAACTTCCAAGACACAAAATAAAAACAAAGTACTGTAGGTAAAAACATGGGTTGTCTCCCATAAGCGCTTTTCTTAACGCCTTTCAGCCTAGGCGCGAAAGTGTGTATCAAGTAACATCGAGAGATGAAGCATCAACATCATAATTTGTTCTAATAATAGAATCATAAGGTACCTTCATTCTCTTTCTAGGGAAGTGTTCCATACCTTTCTTGAGAGGAAATTGATATTTTATATTGCCTTCCCTCATATCAATAATAGCACCAACAGTTCGAAGAAAAGGTCTTCCCAATATAATTGGACAAGATGCATTGCATTCAATATCCAAGACAACAAAATCAACGGGAACAAGATTATTGTTAACGGTAATGCGAACATTATCAACTTTACCCAAAGGTTTCTTTGTAGAATGATCAGCAAGATTAACATCCAAATAACAATTTTTCAGCAGTGGCAAGTCAAGCATATTATAAATTTTCTTAGGCATAACATGTAAATACTTGCACCAAGATCACATAAAGCATTACAATCAAAATCTTTAACCTTCATCTTAATGATGGGCTCCCAACCATCTTCTAGCTTTTTAGGAATAGAGGCTTCGCGCTCTAGTTTCTCTTCTCTAGCTTTTATGAGAGCATTTGTAATATGATGCGTGAAAGCCAAATTTATAAGCACTAGCATTAGGACTTTTAGCAAGTTTTTGCAAGAACTTTATAACTTCAGAGATGTGGCAATCATCAAAATTCAAACCATTATAATCTAAAGCAATGGGATCATCATCCCCAATGTTGGAAAAAATTTCAGCAGCTTTATCACAGTGCAGTTTCAAGCTAGCTTTAGCAGCTCAGTGCTTTTCGCGCTTTGCATTAGAAGTGGAAACATTGCTAACACCAATTCTTTTATTAGTATGAGTAGGAGGTGCAGCAACATGTGTAGCATTAGCATTACTAGTGGTGGTAATAGTCCAAACTTTAGCTATATTCTTCTCTTTAGCTAGTTTTTCATTTTCTTCTCTATCCCACCTAGCACGCTAGCTTCAGCCATTAATCTTATATTCTCATTAATTCTAACTTGAATGGCATTTGCTGTAGTAACAATTTTATTATCGATAATCCCTATTAGGCAAAACTTTTGATTTCAAAAGATCAACATCGAGGCAAGACTATCAACTCTAGAAACAAGAATATCAATTTTATTGAGCTTTTCTTCAACTGTATTTGTTAAAGGCAGCTTGTGTACTAATAAATTCTTTAAGCATGGCTTCAAGTCCAGGGGGTGAATTCCTATTATTGTTGTAAGAATTTCCATAAGAATTACCATAGCCGTTGCCATTATTATAAGGATATGGCCTATAGTTGTTACTAGAATTGTTCCGGTAAGCATTGTTGTTGAAATTATTATTTTTAATGAAGTTTACATCAACATGTTCTTCTTGTGCAACCAATGAAGCTAACGGAACATTATTAGGATCAATATTAGTCCTATCATTCACAAGCATAGACATAATAGCATCAACCTTATCATTCAAGGAAGAGGATTCCTCAACATAATTTACCTTCTTACCTTGTGGAGCTCTTTCCGTGTGCCATTCAGAGTAGTTGATCATCATATTATCAAGAAGCTTTGTTGCTTCACCAAGAGTGATGGACATAAAGGTACCTCCAAAGCAGCTGAATCCAATAAATTCCGTGAAGAAAAATTTAGTCCTCGCATAGAAGGTTTGGATGATCATCCAAGTAGTCATCCATGGGTTGGGCAATTTTTAACCAGTAGATTTCATTCTTTCCCAAGCTTGAGCAACATGTTCAGTATCTAATTGTTTAAAATTCATTATGCTACTCCTCAAAGATATAATTTTAGCAGGGGGATAATATCTAC
>NC_061509.1:59400571-59566244 GCF_022539505.1 Lolium rigidum
TAGGTCAAGATTTGATAGTTTGGCTAGGTGCCACATATGCCTTTATGCATAAGATGGATTTTATTTTGATTCTCACTTAAATTGGTTGGTAAGTACCTGGTTGAGTGTGTTGAGGTATTTCCAATCATCTACACAAGGTAAGCAAACAAAGTTTTAGTTTTTACAAAAGTAGCCATGGGCTTGCATATGTCCCTTTTTCTTATTTAATATCACCTCTTCTTATTTTGGTTTTTCAAAGATTTGTGACAAGAGATTATGAGGTCTAGGGTTTTGTGGGGTTCACAATGGTTCACCACCATTTAGCAAAAATAAATAAAGGTAGGGTTCAAGATTTACCTATTAGAGCTTATATGCCTATATATGTCTTTTTCTTTATTTTGGTTTCTCAAAATAGATCCATTTGTGTTTGAGAAGATCAAGGTTTAGGGTTTTTCTTATTTGATTTCTTTCTCTTTTAATTCCATTTGGTTTGTGATCTTCACTTGATCACTTTAGGGTTTTAGGGTTTATCACATAAGCATAATATCACTCATCATGGCAAAACACAAGTATTAGGTATGAGCACTATGCATAGCATCCAAAGTAAGAAAACTTTTTGTTGGTTCTCATTTTTGAAAAAAGGAAATTCATTTTCTCTTTGTTTTGAAATTTGGGGTGTTACATAACATAGCATGCACACTGTCACCTTCACACTACGAAAGGAGGAATAGATCACATCAATACTATCATAGCAATAGTTAACTTCATAATCTACAAGAGATCACAATCATAGCCTACGCCAAGTACTACACGATGCACACACTCGTCACCATTACACCGTGCGGGAGGAATAAACTACTTTAATAACATCACTAGAGTAGCACATAGATGAATAGTGATACAAAACTCATATGAATCTCAATCATGTAAGGCAGCTCATGAGATCATTGTATTGAAGTACATAGGAGAGAGATTAACCACATAGCTACCGGTGACAGCCCCGAGCCTTGATGGAGAACTACTCCCTCCTCATGGGAGACAAGCAGCGTTGATGGAGATGGCGGTGGTGTCGATGGAGAAGCCTTCCGGGGCACTTCCCCGTCCCGGCGGCGTGCCGGAACGCAGACTCCCGTCCCCCGCATCTTGGCTTCGCGATGGCGGCGGCTCTGGAAGGTTTTCTCTGGTTTCGTCGAACGTCATAGGGTTTTCGCGACGGAGACCTTAAGTAGGCGGAAGGGCAGCCTCAGAGGGGGCCTGGTGGGCCCACACACTAGGGCGGCGCGCCCCCTCCTGGGCCGCACCGCCACCATGTGTGGGCCCCCTGTGGCCCCTCTCTGGTGGTTCTCGGGTGTTCTGGAAGCTCCCGGGGATTCTAAGATCTTCGGTGTTGATTTCGTCTGATTCCGAGAATATTTCCTCACTAGGATTTCTGAAACCAAAAACAGCAGAAAACAGCAACTGGCCCTTCGGCACCTCGTCAATAGGTTAGTTCCGGAAAACGCATAAATATGACATATAATGTGTATAAAACATGTAGATATCATCAATAATGTGGAATGGAACATAAAAAATTATCGATACGTCGGAGACGTATCATGTGTGCATCACACAGGCTTGGCCTGGTGTGTGCTGGTGCTTGCTCAAGCATCAGTTGATGCTTGCAGTGATCCTCTGGATCATTTGCAAAGCTCTGGTGTATTAATTTCTTGTATATTCATTTATCTGTGTTGTCTTGCTTGGCTAAGTGGATAAATGATGTGAACTGCTGGCAGTTGTGATCATCTTACAATTAAATTGATTGAGCTAGAGGGATGCCAACATCTGTTGGGAACCCTAGCTCCATTTGAACCCATCTGGGTGATGATATCTGTGCATGGCTTCTCTGTTGGGTTTGGTAAAGTGGTTGAGGTGGCCCTGACAGCAATTCCTTGTTATTTAGGGTAGCTCCCACCTTTGTTGGCTTGCTGTAATTTGGTGAATATCTCACTGGAAGAAACCATGTTGGTTTTCCAGTTACCTTTGCTGTTGACAACAAGAATAGACCAATCTGTCTATTTGTCTGATGGCTTGCTTGGCTTTAGGTGCTAGATGATTTTGAATGGCTAGTTAGGGATTTATCCAGGTTGGATTTCTCTGGTATGTCACCATGTTGACATACCATTGTTCCCTTGGTAATTTCCTTCTGTCTGTTCTTTGGTTTGCTTGCACCAAAAGGCTTAGTAGCCAGATGATGATACAACTGGGTACTCACACCCCTTTGCTTGTGTGTGATTGATACATATGCTTATTTATGAGCAAGACAGATGCTTGCTCATGATTCCTTGGTATACCTCACTCCAGGCTCCTAGAATTTGGTGTTGGTGTAGAGGTTTTGCTTCAGGTTGGATTATGAGCTTGCCCCGCTCCTCCCGGCTTGCCTGGTGATGCTTGGTGAATTTCCGGTGATTGGGAAATAGACTGAACAGCAGTAGCTGTTCTTGTGTTCTTGTGTTCTTGGTAACTTACCCAGTGAAGCTGCTGTCGATGAACAGCTAGTTCTGGCGGTGGAAAAGGTTTTATACCTTCTCTTCTTTGCTCTCTTTTTCGACAACCGAGCCTGGCACACCTGGGTGACTCACTAGCTGTGTGTGTGTGCTGTGCTCCATGCACACAGCCTTGTGAGCAGGCTGTGTGTGTGTGTATCCTGATGCTTTGCATCCGGCTTGGGACTTGGCCGTGAGCTGATCAGCTCGGCAACTTTGGTCATATCCTCTCCCTTTTCATTTAATTTCTAACCTCGCCAAGTGGCTATGCCACTTGGCATAACTTGCTTTCTTTGTGATTGTGTGCAGGGATCAAAAAGTTGATCATGATGAACATGAAGATCATCAAGTCCAAGATCAGATGATATTCACCTTGTAGTATTTAGGACAGAATCATACTTGTACTTTTATTTTATCTTCATTTTCTATTTTTCCCCATTTGTGTAATGTGTTGTAATAATTCATGTATTCTAATTCTGAATATTGTAATTGACAATGTATCATGTGTGATTATCAATAAAGCTCATGTTTTCCTTAATGAGCTTTCAACAATTGTTGTATTATTTATAATCTTGATTAATGATAATTGTTTATTAGATTATCTCAAGTTTGAATTATGTGATATCCATTAGATGCTTGAATTTGAAATTCAAATTCAAATTTGGTTTGAATTCAATCATACAACTTAATTTAGAATTCAATCATGCAACTTAAGATTGTGATGTAGTATCTCATCTCTCTTCTCAAAAACCCTAATGTAGTTAAGTAGGAACAAGTTTGTCGCACTCTCGAAACCCTAACCCTGTAAGGTGTCGAGAGTGAAACCTGTTCCCCTTCGATGCAGTTTTGTTTTAAAAGCGCGAAATTTCCCCGTAATTTACAATGCAATGCACATCCCTTTCTAAAATCTACCCCTCGATTGTCTCTAAACCTGGGACATTACAGCACCGTCGTCGCGGCTAGCACTCTCGCCGGTCGTTCCGCCGCCGCCGCTTTGCCAGCGCGTCCCAGAATGCGGCATCAAATCTACCCCACCTCCGCGCACACAAGGTGCTCGACGACATGGCGGGGTTTACGCCATCGCCGCCGGAGTACGACGGTCCGATGTACGAGGGCATCTGGACTGCCCTGCGCCATGGGCCGCTCTCCTTTTCCAACCCCGGGATGCCGCCGCCGAATGATAGAGTGATGCACGAGATGATCACGTCTGGCTCCATGGCCGCTGCGTCGAACCCTGGTTTCTTCACACAAGAGGAGGCAAGCGCGACGGAAGCCGTCGCGTCGCGGGGTGCCGTCGGCAATTAGAACAACGGTACCCAAGACGTCTACGAACAAGATGAACATGCCGACCTCGACCAGGACGTCGACGAAGAGGACCCGCCTGAACCCAGTGCGGCGTCGACCAATGGGAAGAAGAGAAGGAAGAAGAACTCGCCACCGGCTGAGCCGCGGATCGAATGGACGGGCAAAGAAGAGGAGTGCCTCGCCGAAGCTTGGAATACCGTATCCATGAATGGCATCACCGGCGCCAATCAAAACTTCGAGATGTATTGGCAGCGGGTCAAGTTGGCGTTCGACGAGCGCAAACTCGTCGATCCATACTTCAACAAGACGGTGATGGTACGCGGCGACACGGCAATGGGCACCCATTGGGGGATCATTCAGGTGGCCCGTGCAGCAAGTGGCACGTCATACAGGAGGAGATCGACGAACGCCTAGTGAGCGCCCACGACTTTGAAGACAAGGTATGCTCACTCGTCGTGGCTCCTCCGTCGACCATGGATCACCGAGGTTTAATCTTGATTCGACGGCGTGTATTTGCAGATGCGGCGGTGTTCTACATGTACGCGGAAGACACCGACGGCCAGACATTCAAGTACCTCAACATCTTCGCCCGCATCAAGAACTGCAAGAAATGGAAGGAGGTGCGCAAGAATCTCGGGAAGGGCGAGCAGTACAAACCCCGACGATCCATCCCCCGCCGCGTCGGCTGGCCGCCCCGAGCACGACCAGAAGAAGCTGAAAGAGATGAAGAAGGCGTGCCATCCAGCCGACGGGTTGCAGGCGTCTGATGCGTGTAGTTGACACGTCCGTTGGGAACCCCAAGAGGAAGGTGTGATGCGCACAGCGGCAAGTTTCCCTCAGTAAGAAACCAAGGTTTAATCGAACCAGTAGGAGTCAAGAAGCACGTTGAAGGTTGATGGCAGCGGGATGTAATGCGGCGCAACACCAGAGATTTCGGCGCCAACGTGGAACCTGCACAACACAACCAAAGTACTTTGCCCCAACGAAACAGTGAGGTTGTCAATCTCACCGGCTTGCTGTAACAAAGGATTAACCGTATTGTGTGGAAGATGATTGTTTGCAAGAAAAAAGTAAAGAACAAGTATTGCAGCAGATTTGTATTTCAGTATAAAAGAATGGACCGGGGTCCACAGTTCACTAGAGGTGTCTCTCCCATAAGATAAAAGCATGTTGGGTGAACAAATTACAGTCGGGCAATTGACAAATAGAGAGGGCATAACAATTCACATACATGTCATGATAAGTACAGTGAGATTTAATTGGGCATTACGACAAAGTACATAGACCGCCATCCAACTGCATCTATGCCTAAAAAGTCCACCTTCGGGTTATCATCCGAACCCCTTCCGAGTATTAAGTTGCTAACAACGGACAATTGCATTAAGTATTGCGCGTAATGTAATCAATAACTACATCCTCGGACATAGCATCAATGTTTTATCCCTAGTAGCAACAGCACATCCATAACCTTAGGGGTTTCTCGTCACTCCCAGATTCACGGAGACATGAACCCACTATCGAGCATAAATACTCCCTCTTGGAGTTACTAGCATCAACTTGGCCAGAGCCTCTACTAATAACGGAGAGCATGCAAGATCATAAACAACACATAGGTAATAACTTGATAATTAACATAACATGGTATTCTCTATCCATCGGATCCCGACAAACACAACATATAGCATTACGGATAGATGATCTTGATCATGTTAGGCAGCTCACAAGATCCAACAATGAAGCACAATGAGGAGAAGACAACCATCTAGCTACTGCTATGGACCCATAGTCCAGGGGTGAACTACTCACTCATCACTCCGGAGGCGACCAAGGCGGTGAAGAGTCTTCCGCGAGATGAATCCCCTCCCGGCAGGGTGCCGGAGGAGATCTCCAGAATCCCCGAGATGGGATTGGCGGCGGCGACTCGGAAGGTTTTCCGTATCGTGGCTCTCGGTGCGGGGGTTTCGCGACGGAGGCTATTTGTAGGCGGAAGGGCAGGTAAAGAGGCGGCACGAGGGGCCCACACCATGGGTCGGCGCGGCCAGGGCCTGGGCCGCGCCGCCCTGGTGTTACGCCACCTCGTGGCCTTCGACTCTCCTTCGATCTTCTGGAAGCTTCGTGGCAAAATAGGACCCTGGGCGTTGATTTCGTCCAATTCCGAGAATATTTTGTTACTAGGATTTCTGAAACCAAAAACAGCAGAAAACAACGAACAGTGCTCTTCGGCATCTTGTTAATAGGTTAGTTCGAGAAAATGCACGAATATGACATAAAGTGTGCATAAAACATGTAGATATCATCAATAATGTGGCATGGAACATAAGAAATTATCGATACGTCGGAGACGTATCAGCATCCCCAAGCTTAGTTCTGCTCGTCCCGAGCGGAGTAAAACGATAACAAAGATAATTTCTGAAGTGACATGCCATCATAACCTTGATCATACTATTTGTAAACATATGTAATGAATGTAGCGATCAAAACAATGGTAATGACATGAGTAAACAAGTGAATCATAAAGCAAAGACTTTTCATGAATAGTACTTCAAGACAAGCATCAATAAGTCTTGCATAAGAGTTAACTCATAAAGCAATAAATCAAAGTAAAGGTATTTAAGCAACACAAATGAAGATTAAGTTTCAGCGGTTGCTTTCAACTTATAACATGTGTATCTCATGGATAATTGTCAACATAGAGTAATATAACAAGTGCAATATGCAAGTATGTAGGAATCAATGCATAGTTCACACAAGTGTTTGCTTCTTGAGGTGGAGAGAGATAGGTGAACTGACTCAACATAAAAGTAAAAAGAATGGTCCTTCAAAGAGGAAAGCATCGATTGCTATATTTGTGCTAGAGATTTTATTTTGAAAACATGAAACAATTTTGTCAACGGTAGTAATAAAGCATATGAGTTATGTAAATTATATCTTACAAGTTGCAAGCCTCATGCATAGTATACTAATAGTGCCCGCACCTTGTCCTAATTAGCTTGGACTACCGGATCATCGCAATACATATGTTTTAACCAAGTGTCACAATGGGGTACCTCCATGCCGCCTGTACAAAGGTCTAAGGAGAAAGCTCGCATTTTGGATTTCTCGCTTTTGATTATTCTCAACTTAGACATCCATACCGGGACAACATGGACAACGGATAATGGACTCCTCTTTAATGCATAAGCATGTGGCAACAATTATTATTCTCATATGAGATTGAGGATATATGTCCAAAACTGAAACTTCCACCATGAATCATGGCTTTAGTTAGCGGCCCAATGTTCTTCTCTAACAATATGCATGCTCCAACCATTAAGGTGGTAGATCTCTCTTACTTCGGACAAGACGGACATGCATAGCAACTCACATGATATTCAACAAAGAATAGTTGATGGCGTCCCCGTAAACATGGTTATCGCACAACAAGCAACTTAATAAGAGATAAAGTGCATAAGTACATATTCAATACCACAATAGTTTTTAAGCTATTTGTCCCATGAGCTATATATTGCAAAGGTGAATGATGGAATTTTAAAGGTAGCACTCAAGCAATTTACTTTGGAATGGCGGAGAAATACCATGTAGTAGGTAGGTATATATGGTGGACACAAATGGCATAGTGGTTGGCTCAAGGATTTTGGATGCATGAGAAGTATTCCCTCTCGATACAAGGTTTAGGCTAGCAAGGTTATTTGAAACAAACACAAGGATGAACGGTGCAGCAAAACTCACATAAAAGACATATTGTAAACATTATAAGACTCTACAACGTCTTCCTTGTTGTTCAAAACTCAATACTAGAAATTATCTAGACTTTAGAGAAACCAAATATGCAAACCAAATTAGCAAGCTCTAAGTGTTTCTTCATTAAAGGGTTCAAAGTATATGATGCAAGAGCTTAAACATGAGCACAACAATTGCCAAGTATCAAATTATCCAAGACATTTTAGAATTACTACATGTAGCATTTTCCAATTCCAACCATATAACAATTTAACGAAGAAGAAACTTCGCCATGAATACTATGAGTAAAGCCTAAGGACATACTTTTCCATATGCTACAGCGGAGCGTGTCTCTCTCCCATACAGTGAATGCTAGGATCCATTTTATTCAAACAAAACAAAATCAAAAACAAACCGACGCTCCAAGCAAAGTGCATAAGATGTGACGGAATAAAAATATAGTTTCAGGGGAGGAACCTGATAATGTTGTCGCATGAAGAAGGGGATGCCTTGGGCATCCCCAAGCTTAGACGCTTGAGTCTTCTTAGAATATGAAGGGGTGAACCATCGGGGCATCCCCAAGCTTAGAGCTTTCACTCTCCTTGATCATATTGTATCATACTCCTCTCTTGATCCTTGAAAACTTCATCCACACCAAACTCGAAACAACTCATTAGAGGGTTAGTGCACAATAAAAATTAACATGTTAAGAGGTGACACAACATTCTTAACACTTCTGGACATTGCATAAAGCTACTGGACATTAATGGATCAAAGAAAATTCATCCAACATAGCAAAAGAGGCAATGCGAAATAAAAGGCAGAATCTGTCAAAACAGAACAGTCCGTAAAGATGGATTTTATTAAGGCACCAGACTTGCTCAAATGAAAATGCCCAAATTGAATGAAAGTTGCGTACATATCTGTGGATCACTCACGTAAATTGGCATAATTTTCTGAGTTACCTACAGAGAATTAGACACAGATTCGTGACAGCAAAGAAATCTGTTTCTGCGCAGTAATCCAAATCTAGTATTCACTTTACTATCAAAGACTTTACTTGGCACAACAAAACATAAAACTAAGATAAGGAGAGGTTGCTACAGTAGTAAACAACTTCCAAGACTCAAATTCAAAACAAAAATACTGTAGTAAAAAAACATGGGTTGTCTCCCATAAGCGCTTTTCTTTAACGCCTTTCAGCTAGGCGCAGAAAGTGTATATCAAGTAACATCAAGAGATGAAGCATCAACATCATAATTTGCTCTAATAATAGAATCAAAAGGTAACTTCATTTTCTTTCTAGGGAAGTGTTCCATACCTTTCTTGAGAGGAAATTGATATTTAATATTACCTTCCTTGATATCAATAGTAGCACCAACGGTTCGAAGAAAAGGTCTTCCCAATATAATGGGGCAAGATGCATTGCATTCAATATCCAAGACAACAAAATCAACGGGGACAAGGTTATTGTTAACCATAATATGAACATTATCAACTCTCCCCAAAGGTTTCTTTTTAGCATTATCAGCGAGATTAACATCCAAATAACAATTTTTCAATGGTGGCAAGTCAAGCATATCATAGACTTTCTTAGGCATAACAGAAATACTTGCACCAAGATCACATAAAGCATTACAATCAAAATCATTGACCCTCATTTTAATGATGGGCTCCCAACCATCTTCTAGCTTTCTAGGAATAGAAGTTTCAAGTTTTAGTTTCTCTTCTCTAGCTTTTATGAGAGCATTTGTAATATGTTTTGTGAAAGCCAAGTTTACAGCGCTAGCATTGGGACTCTTAGCAAGTTTTTGTAAGAACTTTATAACTTCAGAGATGTGGCAATCATCAAAATCTAAATCATCATGAGCTACAGCAATGGGATCATCATCCCCAATGTTGGAAAAAATTTCAGCAGTTTTATCACAGGCAGTTTCAGCAGTTTTAGCAGTTTTTTGCAGTTTTGCAGGCTTTGCATTAGGAGTAGAAGCATTGCCAACACCAATTATTTTATCATTGATAGTAGGAGGTGCAGCAACATGTGAGGAATCAACATTACTTGTGGTGGTAATAGTCCAAACTTTAGCTACATTTTTCTCTTTAGCTAGTTTTTCATTTTCTTCTCTATCCCACCTAGCACGCAGTTCAGCCATTAATCTTATATTCTCATTAATTCTAACTTGAATGGCATTTGCTGTAGTAACAATTTTATTTTCAATATCCTCAGGTTTAGCAGCCATTTTATTAATTAAATAAGATTGTGACGCAGTACATGTATGAGATTCGGTTTTCAGCATTTGCAAGTTTAGTTTGCAACCCGTAAATCTCCATATTCAGATTTTCAAGTTGATTTCCTATATTCTTCAACAAGGTAGATTGTTCATTCATAGTTTTAGTAAACAATTTATTTTGCTCATATTGTGATTGCATAAAGCTCTTGGTGGATCTTTCAATTTCTAACATCTTTTCCTCATTAGGTGAAACATATCTACCATAAGAGTTACCATTAGCAGAATATGGCCTAGAATTTTGAGCAACCAATGAAGCTAACGGAACATTATTAGGATCAACATTAGTCCTACCATTCACAAGCATAGACATAATAGCATCAATCTTATCATTCAAGGAAGAGGATTCTTCAACAGAATTTACCTTCTTACCTTGTGAAGCTCTTTCCGTGTGCCATTCGGAGTAATTAATCATCATATTATCAAGGAGCTTTGTTGCTTCACCAAGAGTGATGGACATAAAGGTACCTCCAACAGCTGAATCCAATAAATTCCGCGAAGAAAAATTTAGTCCTGCATAGAAGGTTTGGATGATCATCCAAGTAGTCAGTCCATGGGTTGGGCAATTTTTAACCAAAGATTTCATTCTTTCCCAAGCTTGAGCAACATGTTCATTATCCAATTGTTTAAAATTCATTATACTACTCGTCAAAGATATAATTTTAGCAGGGGATAATATCTACCAATAAAAGCATCCTTGCATTTAGTCCAGGAATCAATACTATTCTTAGGCGAGAGATAGCAACCAATCTTTAGCTCTTCCTCTTAATGAGAAAGGAAACAATTTTAATTTAATAATATCACCATCTACATCCTTATACTTTTGCATTTCACATAGTTCAACAAAATTATTAAGATGGGCAGCAGCATCATCAGAACTAACACCAGAAAATTGCTCTCGCATAACAAGATTCAGTAAAGCAGGTTTAATTTCAAAGAATTCTGCTGTAGTAGCAGGTGGAGCAATAGGTGTGGAGCAATAGGTGTGCATAGTAAATAAAGCAAACTAGATAAAATAAATGCAAGTAACTAATTTTTTTGTGTTTTTGATATAACGAACAAGATAGCAAATAAAGTAAAGCTAGCAACTAATTTTTTTGTGTTTTGATATAATGCAGCAAACAAAGTAGTAAATAAAATAAAGCAAGACAAAAACAAAGTAAAGAGATTGGGAAGTGGAGATTCCCCTTGCAGCGTGTCTTGATCTCCCCGGCAACGGCGCCATAAATTTGCTTGATGCGTGTAGTTGACACGTCCGTTGGGAACCCCAAGAGGAAGGTGTGATGCGCACAGCGGCAAGTTTCCCTCAGTAAGAAACCAAGGTTTAATCGAACCAGTAGGGAGTCAAGAAGCACGTTGAAGGTTGATGGCAGCGGGATGTAATGCGGCGCAACACCGGAGATTTCGGCGCCAACGTGGAACCCGCACAACACAACCAAAGTACTTTGCCCCAACGAAACAAGTGAGGTTGTCAATCTCACCGGCTTGTCTGTAACAAAGGATTAAACGTATTGTGTGGAAGATGATTGTTTGCAAGAAAACAAGTAAAACAAGTATTGCAGACAGATTTGTATTTCAAGATAAAAGAATGGACCGGGGTCCACAGTTCACTAGAGGTGTCTCTCCCATAAGATAAAAGCATGTTGGGTGAACAAATTACAGTCGGGCAATTGACAAATAGAGAGGGCATAACAATGCACATACATGTCATGATAAATATAGTGAGATTTAATTGGGCATTACGACAAAGTACATAGACCGCTATCCAGCATGCATCTATGCCTAAAAAGTCCACCTTCAGGTTATCATCCGAACCCCTTCCAGTATTAAGTTGCAAAAGAACAGACAATTGCATTAAGTATGGTGCGTAATGTAATCAATAACTACATCCTCGGACATAGCATCAATGTTTTATCCCTAGTGGCAACAACACATCCATAACCTTAGGGGTTTCGTCACTCCCTGCATTCACTGGAGACATGAACCCACTATCGAGCATAAATACTCCCTCTTGGAGTTAATAGCGAAAACTTGGCCAGAGCCTCTACTAATAACGGAGAGCATGCAAGATCTTAAACAACACATAGGTAATAACTTGATAATTAACATAACATAATATTCTCTATCCATCGGATCCCGACAAACACAACATATAGCATTATAGATAGATGATCTTGATCATGTTAGGCAGCTCACAAGATCCAACAATGAAGCACAATGAGGAGAAGACAACCATCTAGCTACTGCTATGGACCCATAGTCCAGGGGTGAACTACTCACTCATCACTCCGGAGGCGACCATGGAGGTGAAGAGTCCTCCGGGAGATGAATCCCCTCTCCGGCAGGGTGCCGGAGGAGATCTCCAGAATCCCCCGAGATGGGATTGGCGGCGGCGGCGTCTCTGGAAGGTTTTCCGTATCGTGGCTCTCGGTACTGGGGGTTTCGCGACGGAGGCTATTTGTAGGCGGAAGGGCAGGTAAAGAGGCGGCACGAGGGGCCCACACCATGGGTCGGCGCGGCCAGGGCCTGGGTCGCGCCGCCCTGGTGTTACGCCACCTCGTGACCCCACTTCGACTCTCCTTCGATCTTCTGGAAGCTTCGTGGCAAAATAGGACCCTGGGCGTTGATTTCGTCCAATTCCGAGAATATTTCGTTACTAGGATTTCTGAAACCAAAAACAGCTAGAAAACAAAGAATCGGCTCTTCGGCATCTTGTTAATAGGTTAGTTCCAGAAAATGCACGAATATGACATAAAGTGTGCATAAAACATGTAGATATCATCAATAATGTGGCATGGAACATAATAAATTATCGATACATCGGAGACGTATCAGCGTCCTTCGACAAGTGCTGGGCCGACGCGAGGGCGCATGTCGCCGGGAGGGACGACAAGCACGATGTGCAGTCGAAGGAGATGCTCGCCAACCAGGGTGTCAGGATTGCCTTGCTCAAGGAAACCTCTGCGGCGAAGAAGAGGAACACCGACCTAGCGTTCCTGATTGGCGGCAACGACACCGGCTTGGTACGACGCCCATCGCCAAGAAATCCTCCGGTCCCCATCGGCTGCTTCGTCCTCCACTTCGATGTCAACTCCCGTCGTTGGGACACCGGTAGCCGCTGATGCTTCATCGGTCGATGCCGTGCCGAACGATGCTTAGGACGGGACCGTCGATGAACCTGTTATCCTCTTGTTTCTGTTTTGATCACCGAAATGTGGCTGCTCCGATCGCCGGGCGAAATGTGGTCGATCCGATCGCCAGACTTTGGCGATGCTTTTGTGTAGCGGAAAGACGATTTTTTGAAACTATAAGGGCGAATGCCGGGATGCGACTGAGAAAATGTTGCCCCCAAGCCCTTCTTACATCCAATCCAGCGGTTGTTATATCCGGATTTTCGCGCGGAGCCTCCAACGGAGGGAGATGCTCTTAATTCTCTAAACTAGAGGGTGTACCATGTAAGAGCATCCCCACTCGTCTCCCCGACGAGGCCTGCAGTGACCCAGCATACCACTGCATGTTGTAGTATACAAGTCGTTGATATGATCTTTGTGAAGGGACTTCTTCATAATTTCCATATCCCTCAGAGTGGTACAACAGAAACATTGCAGGTCATAACACTCCAAATATTATTACAAACATTGTCTTAACAAGTTGGCATTCTCACAGGTCCTATGAGAACACCCTAAGATACAACTTAAGTATGATTACAACTCAAATCCATATATGAAAGAGAGCTCAACAACTTATTTTGGTAAGTTCTACGCTGCTCGGCTCTATGATACTAGGGTATATCACTACTCCTCCGCCCCCATCTCGTGAGGTCCGTAGACTATCCCATAGTCTACTCCTTCAAACCCTCCGATAAGATCAGGTTCCTCGTAGACCAGCTCATAGCTTCCTTCCGGTGCTCCATCGGCGATAGCCTCCACTTCCGGATCACAGTCTAGCAAGGGTGTCGAAAGAAAGTGAGTACAGAGGTACTCAGCAAGTTCAAAAGAGTAAAAGGTGTTTGATGCACTAGCTACGACCATTGATCAGGAAATCGCGAGTCAATGCATGTTTTGAAAACATTTCTTCAAAAGGTTGCTTTTATTATGAAAACTATGCCCGTCAGTCTTCACAGGTTGACCAGAACTTCGTGGAGTTCCTTTCCTGCTGCGTTCGCAGTTCCCTTCTCGGAACAGGGAGTGACAGCCACAATTTGATACACTCTGCAGAGGTGCGTTACTTTTCCTATAAGAGATTCCATCCGTTTTGCCATCCGCAGGGACTTGCCCCCGTTCACACTTCCTTTGGTGTGAGGCCAGGTATGAAAATCCAAGCCCACACCGCCTTCTCCGCGACCCTGCAAACCCACCCTTTTGTCCACCTGTACACCCCCGGTAGATATCTCCCGATCATACGGTTTTACCCACGGTGTACTTTGGACAATTCATCATAGACGGTAGAGCCAGTCATCCACACGGATGGGGATTTAAAAGGCCATCTCAACCTACAGCAGTGCCTCCAGCACCCCGCAGCTCTAACCAGTCCATTGGCGTGCAGGAGGGAAAAGATACAGCTGGCTTCCCCAGAGCCATTATAGATCTTATGGTCAACGCGATATGTACGGCGCTAGAATCACTGGACGGTATTGGTAATTACTCCTAGGTTAATATAACCCATGCAATGGAACCTCCACCATATCAACACATACCATGGTTCCATTGCCAGCCACATAGTCATATTCATAATTGGAAAAGTAACATTTTATTTGCCATGCACGAATGGTAAGTATATAGCTTTGCAGTAAAGTAATAGAAAATACTCAAGTTGGTATGAGCAAGGGTGAACTTGCCTGTGGACTGCGAGATAGTGCAGTTCAATGCAGTGGATGGAACCTGGACCTCGGGTTCTGTAAGAAGCATCATTGTCCGGTAAGGACAATGTTATAAAATCTAAATAATGCAGTCATGAATGTATTATTTTATGTTGAATCCCTTACCTCAATTATTTATTAAAATTTAGGGTTGAATTAAGATTTATGCCTTTGGCAGTAATTTGCAATTGCTTTTATTTGTAAAAATACTTTGTTCTCATAAAGAAAAATGATTCATAGTAATACCACTTTATCTTTGTGATTCATTATTTATTTCAAAATAATTTGAAATAATAGAGTTACCTCTATATTTTGGAATAAGAAGAATAGAGTATTTTCCTTTGGAAAATATCTTTCTTTTATAGAAATGACTTGGAATAATAGAATTTCATTTTGAAATATTTGAAAACAAATATTTGAACTCATTTGAGATTTTTCCTTGATTTTTAAATACAAGGAAATAATAGTTTAAAATTCCAAGTTTTAATTTAAATTCAGAAAATTCCAAAATTTGAATTTGTTTCCTAAATTCCATTTCTTATTTTATTCTTGTTAAGAATGATTTATCATTTACAAATTCAATTTTTCATGGATTTTTAGAGGTATATTTTATTTACTAAAATTTGGTGAAATTTGAGTATTTTCCAAAATAGGAAAAGACTAAAATACCCCCTGGCCCCTATTGGGCCAACCCATTTAACTTAGCCCATTTGGACAGCCCACCACGGCTTGTCCAAAACGGTTCTGTGGAACCCTTTCGGCCCACCTCACTCACTCGCACGCTCTCCTCTCTCACTCGTGACCTAACCCTAGCTCTGGTGACGCGCCTCGCGATGGCGTCGCCACCATGGCCGCCGCCGTGCTCCGGCCACCTCCGTGCTCCCCTGACCTCGCCACCTATACCATCTGAACCGCCGCGCGACGATCTATGGATCTGTCTGCGTGGTTCCGTCGTTCTCTTCCTCCCCTGGCAGATCGCCACCTCTTTGGATCTCGTGGAGAATCGCCTTCGGTGATTGGCTACCTCCGACTGACTTGGCGCGGGTGCTGTGCTCGCAGCGCCTGTGCCGTCGTCTCTGGGTGCTGTGCTGCTCGTGGTGTTCGTCGGTGTAACGCCGGCTTCTTCCCCGGCTTTGCAGCTGTTATGGCCGCGCGGGCACTGCCTCGCCATGCCATAGCTTCTGCCTCCAGGCGCGGGTAAGGTTCTTCTGCTCCTCCTCCTTCTCAACGCCATGTCTGTGCGCCTCCCATGCCTCTGTGCTTCTTCTACCTCTAGCTCGTCGTGCTCCTGATGATCATATGATCATACAGACCTTGCTACGTACTGCCTAATCCTCCTATGATCCTTCTCTGCAAGCCCTGGCCAATTCACCAAGCTCTGGTTACTGGCCAGTGTGTGATGCTTGCTGTTCATGACTTGTGTTGTTTGCTTACTGCTCCTGTCATGCTATGAATTGCTATGCCATGCTGTACATGATTATGAGCTTGCTTGTGCTTACTGGCATCCTATGCTTGCTTGTCTAGGTGTACGGCTATGCATCTGTGACACTTGTGATGCCTGTGATGCTTGTGAGGTGCTTCTGTGCCTTTGGTATGATCCAATGATCCATTGGATCAATAATTTCTGTTGGCTAGACTCTCTGTGTTGCTTGACTTGATTCAATTGATCCATTTGATCAATTAAATGTCAGTGACTTGGTTTGCTTACTGATGCTGCTATTCAAGCATGCTTATACTGCTGTGTGTATGTACTGATGCACACCATAGCCTTGTGGACTTGATCCAGTAGCTAGGATGCAGTGACATGTGCTTGTGTTGCCTCACATTGTGCTACTGTAAAAGTATTGCATGAATTTGTTATGTATTCATGCCTGGATGACTTAATTAATGATGAACTGCTTATGCAATAATGATTAAATGACTTGTTGTGTATGATTTGACTTTTCATGATTAATTGGAAAGCAAATGGAGTCTGAATCCCTTTCTGGATAATGATGCTTTATTATTTGGCTTTGCTTTGGATGGTTCTATGTCTGATGTGACCTCAGTAGCCTTGCTACTGACTGGTTGCTCACATAGTTGGCTAGATCTTGTTGGTTCATCATCTTGGTTTGCATATTTGGGAATCATAATCAATATGAATGCCAATATGCTTGCTTATGAAGATATCTAGGATTTTCCCGATGGTTACATGCTTAGGATCTTGCTGTGTAGTCTTTGGTAGCTGATATTCCTGGCAACTCATCTACTGGTGCTGTCTGTGCATGTGTTCTTGCTGGTGTGTGCATCTGTTCATGAACTCTAGCTTATGTGCACAAGACTTGTATCTAGATGGTTTCTGTTTTAGTGGCTTTCTAGACTGCTAGTGATCCTTGGTGAAAACCAAGTGATGAGCTACCCATTGAGCATCTGCTCAATCCCATGACATATGTCATGCATAATTTATGGATTGAATCCACTGGATTCCTTCCAGGAACTAGGTATACCTTGTTCCAGCTCCTAGAGTGAAATCTTTTGTTGATGCAGACTTCTGGTTTGTTTGTCATAGCCCTGCACCTCCAGTTCTTGGTTAATCTTCTCAGGTCACCATGATTTCTGGTGGTTGGTTGGGTTATGTGTTGGGTTCTGATATTCTTGAGCAAGAACATGATGAACTATACCTATTCTTTCTTCTGCTTACCTTGTGAATATTTATCTGGTCGACTATGCACTGTTTCTAGGGTTTGTGCTCTTTTATACCATCTCTACTTCTCTCCTTGCCATGCCACACAAGCCTGGCTTGGTTTGGTGACTAGGCTAGTGCATGGCCTTGCTGTTGCTTGCTCAGAACACATGAGCTGTGTGCTCTCATATGCTGAAACTTGAGCCCCTGGTGTGTGCTCAGGTTTAGTCTGTTGTTGCTCTTATCCTTTGTTGTCCAAGTCTTTGGACAAGCACAAGTGTGCAAGACACTTGTTTCTGTCCAAACTGAATATTGGCTAACTCTTAACCCCTGGCTAGTGTTTGTTGTGTTGTTTTGCAGGTTTTGAAGGTGAATATGACCATAGAAGAATACTTCCAAGTCATTAGTCTAGGTTTTTTAGTTTAGGATCAAATATTGTAATCTTCCTTTTTATTTCTGCATATTCTTTTAATTCTTGTATCAAGAATATTGTAAAGACAATGTATATTGTGTTGTGATATCAATAAAGCTCAAGTTTTGCTTATGAGCTTTTATATTTCTAAATAATTGTTGTATTTATAATTCACTTTGAAATTTAAAGTCATTTGAATTTATAAGTTGTATTTATATTGTGAATTCATTTTCTATAATCATTATTGCTTATTGATTAATATTATCAATTGAGTATTACTTGTCAAATGAAATCAATTCCCAACTCATTAAGATACAAAAGAGATCATGTCGAAATTCACACCTCGACATGCCTAACCCTAATTTGCAATTCGAGAGAGAACCTCGATCCCTCTTAGGTTTAGTTGCAATAAGGCGCGAAAATTTCCCCCGTTTTGCGATGAAATGCACATCCCATTTCTAAATCTACCCTTCGTTGTTCCTATGTTCTGGGTTATTACAAGGCCCCCGAGCGCCGTTTTTCCCATCCGGACGGCGAAATTCGGCCCAGTCGCGCCCCCGGTTCCTCGTTTTCCCCCGGATTTGGGCCTTCATCCATCCGGCGAGCCCACGCCATCCCCGGTCCCCCGAGGCGCGCTTGGGGACTCCAGACGAAGCGAAAGCGCGCGAAACGTCGAGAATTCTCTCCCGCGCTTTCGCTTCGTCTTCGCCGTAGAGGTGGACCCGGCCGGTCAGCGGCACACGCATCGTCTTCCGCGCGCAGTAAAGGATGTCGTCGGTCAGCTCGCCGCGGACGCGTAGCATCCACGCGGTATTTAATCGCCGAGTCCAGCCCCGCCTGTTAATCCCCGCTCGCCGCGACGCGTAGCACGGACGAAACCCAGCCAGAGACGAACCCCTATCTGCCACTGTTCCCTCGCCGAGATCCATGGCGTTCAATGAGCAGGACGGCGCGGCCAACAACGGCTTTCCCCGCCGGTCGCTCCACGCGTGGGAGGGCCACCTCCTCCACCAGGCGGGGTACCCCTGCCCTTCGGATACGAGGCCTCCCGGCGGCGGGTGGCGGCTAAGTGCGGGCGGCGTGCCAATCCCGCCGCCGCCCCAGGGACACGCCCTCGACGTCGCCATCGAGGAGGCCCGACTGACCTTGTCGGACCAGGAGCGCGCCGAGCCACGCTACCACCCCGACAAGTACACGGCGTGGAACTCGTACTTCCTGCGACGGTGGGAGCGGGAGCTCGCCTCCTACGACGGCCCGCCGCCGCCGCCTCCGCGAAACAACACCGCCGGACGCAAGCGTTGGTGGAGCGTGCCGGGCCGGACGCTCGACGCCGTCATCGAACACATCGAGGGCGGAAACGCGCCCGTTCTGACAATGCCGCCGCCATCGAGGGCATCGGCCAGCCGCCGCCGGGGCAGCTGGCAGCCACGGCGCATGGCTGCCAGCTCGTCGTCGTCCGGATCGGCATCGAGGTCGTCGCGCAACCGTGATCGCAGCGGCGGCGGGATCGTCATCCCCGAGTCATCGACGCCACGCGGCCACCTTCGCCTGGCTCACCCCAAGCACGAACCAGGCACCTCCGACGAGCGGAAGCGCAAGCCGGTGAAGGAGGAGGTCCACGACGCCGAGGAAGCCGCAATCCTCGAGGCCGTCATGGCGAGATCCCTCCGAGACCTCGTCCCCGCCGACAACGCCATGCCCTCGACCAGTGCCTCGCGCTCGGTCGAGGGAGAAGTGGGAGAAGGAGGAGGCGGAGCGGTAGGCTCGGCTCCTTGAGCAGGCCGCTCGCTACCGCCGGCCTGCGACTCCTCCATCCGGTGTCCCCGTCCCCGTCATCGACCTCGAGGAGTCCGACGACGAGTGGTACAAGCGCTCGCCGTCCCCGCCGCGCAACAGTGGCCGGTGGGGAGACCCCGGCCAAGGCAGCAGCCATGCGGCGGCGGCGCCGCCGCATTTCGACAACAACGACTCCGACGATGATGGCAGCGACAAGGACTACACGGTGTTCTACCGCCATTTCGATATGTAGAGCGCCGTGTTTTAATATTTAAAGTTGTATTCCCCTGGCCGAATTCAAATATTTCGAATTCGGCCGCTATGTATGAACTTCACCCTCTATATAGTAAATATCATTAAAGTTAGTCTAAATTCAATCATTTTTAGCCGTATTTCGTCAATTTTTCGTTTTTCAAAACTAAACCCGTATTTCGGCGTGGGGAGGCCAAACGAGTGGAGATGCTCTAAGTATGGTGTCCCGAAGTCCTAGACTGAATTCAAGAATGGAGCTCATTCTCGATGGAGCAATTGATCGTAGCGTCATTTGATGTTTTTTTTCCATTGAACCGAGTTCATGCTAAGAACCAAACATTTCCCTAATAAAAATAAAAATTGTACAGATTCTCATGTTTGTGCCTGTACGGCAACGGTTTCATCATCACCCTCCCCTCGCATGCCGCGCCGATGTGCAGCGGAACCCGGTGCCCAGCTTTGCTGCAATCGATCGCATCTTCGTCATCGGTCACGGTCAAGAGTCCTGCAATTCTTGCTCTTTTTCTGCAAGAACTCAGGGAGGGGCAGACGAGGAGGCCGGCAGCTAGCAATGCCCAAAGAAATGTCTTCCGAAATGTGTGACGCCGAAGGACTGAATAGCGTGGCGGATTAGTTGACGTCCCTGGCCGGCGAGAGGTCGAGGATCCGGCCGGATAGCGCGGAGACGAGCGCCGCCTTGAAGCTGGGGTCCCTGGTGAGCGTCATGGCCATCTGCTCCGCCAGGTTCCGCCGCATCAGCTCCGACGCCTCGCCGCTGAGCGCCGCTTCCTGTTTCGGCTGCTGCTGAGGCTGCGGGTGGTGCAGCGGCGCCGGCGCCTGGGGCGGCTTCGCGGCGGCGGCGTTCTTTGCCGCATCGTGCTGGTGCTGCGGCTGCGTGGGCGGCGGCGCGGTGTGGTTGTGCTCGCCCTCGTAGGTGGCGACGAGGATGGCCTTGTCCTCGGCGCTCCGCTGCACCTTCTTCTTGACGGGGCAGCCGGGGGCAAACGAGCACCGGAAGTAGGCTCTGGGGCAGGGGTTGTCCTTGGTGACCTTCTGGCCGTACTTGCGCCACTGGTAGCCGTCCTTGACGGCGAGGCTGAGGTCGGCCGGGTCGGCGTGGACGTAGCTCTTGGACACCACCGGCTTGCACTCCTCCCGGACGCGCTTGCACGGCTCGCCGGAGGTGCACTCCGCCTGGTCCGCCGCCGCGAAGGCGTGGTGGTGGTGCTGGTGCGGGTGCGCGTGCGACGGCGGCGAGGGCGTGCCGCCGACGAGGCTGTCCTCGCTCTTGCGCTTCCTGGACGGGGACACGGAGCCGCCCTCCGACGCGGAGGACGGGTTGTTGGTGTTGTTGCTGACGCCGTTGGTGTTGGCGTTGGCTTGGGCGGTGGCCAGGTCGGCGAACTGGGCGTGCAGGGCCTCGTACTTGGCTGCCACCTCCCGGAGCATCTCGCCTAGCCGCCGGTTCTCCTCGCTCACCCGCTGTAGCTCAGACTCGAGGACCGCGACCTGGAAACAGAGAGCAAGAATGTTCAGCGCTACTAGCTCATATTAATCTGGAAAACAAGAATCTTGCTGCCGCGCGCGTTCTGTTCTGTATCGATGTATGGATGGAGGGGTGTCTGTGCCGTGCGTACCTCAGGGTCCTTCTTGGGAGGCAGGAAGCTCTCCTCGACGAGGAGCTTGGGCTTGGCGAGCGCGACCATGGGCGCCGGCTGGTAGCGGTGGTGGTGGTGGCCCATGGGCGGCAGGCCGACGTGCAGGTCGAGGCTGAGGGAAGGCTGGCTGCTGATCCATGGATCCATCGTTTACGCTGTTGGCTGAGCAAGAAACGCCTAGCTCGGTAGCTGTTCTTCTAGTCAATCTGAAGTGTAGAGAAGATAGGAGGAGAGGAGAGGAGAGGTATTTTCAAGTGAGAGGAGAATGGCTCGGGGAGGAGTGGTTATATAGAGATGCACGTGAACATGTGGGTGCTACGAGTAGTCTAGTGGAGTCGCTCGCTCGCTCGCTAGGAAGGTCGCGAGGTCGCAGGGCGAGAAAAGGAAGAAGACGACGAGGGAGGCCGGATCACATCGCAACTCACACGCTCGTCGTCTTCTTTCTTGGTCACGGTGGAATAAACAAACGGAGGTTTTGTGGAATTGGAGCATGCGGAATGGAGGAAGGAGGGCGGAGGGTGCGTGCACGCGCGCGAGAAAGATGGTGATCGCTGACGACTTCACGGCGACGTTTCCTTCCTCCGGTTAGCGATCTGCTTGGGGATCTTTTCAACGGGTGGGTGGGAGACGGGGAGCGGTGGATGTCGGCTGTGGTCGGGGGATTAAACTGGTGATCGGGTCAAGGAAAACACTCAAATACAGTACACCACATGCCTCTGCGAGATGCACGGGGAGGAAAAGGGTTCAGCTTGATTGCGATTAGGCTGATGAGAGAGCAGGAATCATGAAGTACCAAACAGGGGGACACGAAAGATTGCTTGACTCCACTCGTTTGGAGCCTTGTTAGGATAAACTTTAGCAGCTCGATTAGGTTTCTGGCTGGCTAGCCATTGCTTTATCCACTTCAATTAGTTCCAGCAGCAGTTCTTTCCCATTCTATTTAAAACAAACTTTTCTCTTTTCGAGATCTTTAATTCATACAAATCGTGTAGAAATTTTATAGGATTTAGATTCTATGGAACTTTTTCTTACACTAGTTATTTGATTCATAGGAATATATTCTATACAAGATAATTCTATAAAAATCTTGTAGTGCAAATTCTATAAGAAATAAACATAAGGTCACACCTCATATAAAATTCGTTTGGCACAATCAAAGAGAACTCATCATGCTATAGGATTCAACTAGGCATGGCATACTGATCCTATGTTTTTCATATTCCTATGATTTTTTTTAATCTCAAACCCTATTTTTTCGTGGCAGGTTCATTCTCTCCTCCACCTTCTATCTCCTTCACCTCTTGGAGTGTCGAGCACCGTCTACATCTCCCCCCCCCCCCCACCCCCACTCGTGGCGCCACTTTATCCAAAAATGGGAATATGGAATGGGTTGTACAGTGTAGATGTAGGGTGTACGACGGCCTACCGGTAGTGGGCTTTATGCCTGGTGGTTGGAGTGGCGCTCTGGATCTTAGTCGAGGTAGGGTTCATCTCCTACGCTTGGTTACTCCTCTGGTCAGAGCAAGGCATGGAAGGAATGGATATCGCTTCTTTCAATAAAGTTGTGGCTTCTAGTTACCTCGAGGTGTGCATGTTCTATGTGATGTTTCTTCTAGTCGGCCGTGGACGCGAGGGGAGGAGGCGAAGCCATGTGTTGGTTTGTAGAACTCTATGGTGGTGCCTGCTGCATCGTCGAGCGAATCATGCAGTGGCCATGATTGCCTCCGCATTCTTTGGCCGATAGGGCTGCCCTTTGAGACGCCCACATGGCATTTTAAACAACCTCTAGTGCGGAGGCCACTCTCGGAACTACTCATCTGAATCTACGGCTTCTTGCCGCCAAGTGGCGCATCCCCAACGGTGTCAACGCGGTCGAAGATGGAGGTTCAATCCCGGTAGAGAGGACCCTTATCTACATCGTCGCCGGTACGCTCACTCTTCGGTGGCCTTGAGGCCTTGGACACCTGACGGGCGGGAGGGTTCCCGCTCTTTGTTTAGGAATTTTACTGTGTCTTCTTCTGAATAAGCTGGAACCCTAAACAAAAAAGCTGGAAGGATCAGTTCAGTGGTGCGTCTAGTAGTGTGTCCCACGAATTTACCCGGATCTAATCGTTTTTCATGTTCATTGGTGTTGTTTCTTGTCTGGCTCTTCGGATCTGTAGGTATCATCTTTGGCGATGGTTATTGCTCCGGTGCATCCGTCCTTTTGTCTACGACAACCTTTCCCTGACTGCAAGGTGTTGGAGGGGCGGGGACAACGGTGCACCTTCGACTCATACTAGTGTTTGTAATGTTCCTAAGTGGTCTAAGGACCAATTTATATATTTTTTGTATTACGCGTTGTTTTCTTTATACTACGGATGATTATCAATATATCGTTATACTCTTTTCTAATAAAAAGCTTTTGGGTGCTTCAAGATGCTTCTCTTGCTTGAAAATAAAAGCTTGTTTCTTCCTGTGATTCTAGGTACTTTTAGTAAAAAGCTTTTGGGTGCTCCATTCTCCAAGACTCTTCCCTTCGTGCTCCGGAGTATTTTGGTTTCTTTTTTGGCGAGCTCCTACTTTTATTTTATGCGATTCTAGCTGCTTTGCTTTGCTTTTCTTTTCTTTTCTGGCGAGCTATTTTCTTCTGCATTGGTTCGCTGCCCCGCTGCCAAAAATCTGACCAAACGTGCCTGCCTTTGCGGAAGAAGACCTCGCCACACGAGTCAATGTCACGTCCAGATGAAACGACGTTGTTTACGACGGATTAGGCGTATTAATCAATGATCGGTGCCCCTTTTCTTGACCGACGGCGGCGTTTGCTTCGCTTCGAGAACTAACTGTTGAGGAATTTCCTTGTGTATAGTTGCTCACTTGATCTAGAGACCTACGTAGACCTCTTATTTTTCCGATCGAGATGACGTGTTCGATGATGAATTCAGCCTCTGGGTCTTGTCTTGGGGTTACTCTCTGTAATAATGGCGGTCGCAGTCTTACACAGACTTCGTATTTTCTTTGTTCTCTGAGATGACCGACTGGGTATATACTCCACTACTCCGGAGTACTCCGGACTATTGATGAAACGAAGAAATTCAAGCAAGAATGGGCATTTGAGCGTTGTCACGTTACTGCGGAGAGACTGAGCTGCTGACAGGAACAGAGGAGGAAGAACGGTTAAGCATGACACTCTGACCTAGTTCGTACCGATAGTTGATTCGCCCAAGTCAAATACTGCATGCTCCGACAGGAAATTTAGAATGCAGGCCGAGCTACACTTGTTTATTTTCAAACACTAAAAACTCGTATTTAGGATTTAAAAGATTCGAAATAAAAATTTAGAGGTAGCAAATAATGTATATTGTAAACGTGCAAAATATCAAAGTTTGTAGTATTTAAGACTACAAAAAATGATAAAATCTAACATACTTTGTATTTTGTCATTTTTAAACTTTAGATAATAGTTTTTTAGTGTTTTAAATTAAGATATATATATTTAGCTTGGCCTCCATTTATGCACCCTACCAAAACTTTAGACTACTCCCTACATCCATAAATAAATATATATCTAGATTGGTTCTAAATCAAGTTGTTAAAGTTTTGATCAAATCCATAGTAAAATGTGGTGGCATTTAAGACAATAATTTAGATTTGATTTAGAATGTAGTTTCAAAAGGTGCCAATTTCAAATGATATATGTTGCTACATTTTTCTTCAAAATTGGTCAGATTTTTAAAAATTTCTACAACCCTAATTGTACACTTATCCGTGAACAATTTGAAAAATATGCATAGACCAGATCCCGTAACCTAGCTCGACTCGTAATTTCTTTGACAAGGCATTGAGAACACACGCCCGCAACGCGTGTATGTGCAATTTCGGAGGCAAAATCGAGTCGGTCAAACCTCGTTGGAACAGAGGCACCATCCCACCTTCACTACGAAACTCGCCGAAATTTGCCCGGAACTCTTTGGAATCGACCGCCACTGCCGAGACAAGACCGGCCACGGGTGGGACGGTGCCGAAGAAGGACGTTGCGGTGCCAGCGAGCGTGCATGGGCTACACGGCCGACACAGGCATGCGAGAGCGGTGGGCATGGGGTGGTGTGGCTGGCTACGAGCGGGGCAACCATGCACGGGCGGCGGACAGAGGGCGCCCACGGCGGAGGGCGAGGCAGCGCGCGGGCAAGCGTTGGGTGGTGGCACTGCGGCGAGCCGTGGCTAGGCACACATGGGAAAGAAGCCGTTTGAGGAAATAAAATCCGCCAGGCATATCATTTTATGACAATTCCTAAATATGCTAGTTTGCGGGTTTTTTTAATGTAATCTGCAACACGCGAGACATTTTATCTCTTAAATTACGTTTACCACCTTTTTCAAACGTGTTTTCAAATGTTGGTATTGACGAAATCTGCTAGAAATGCTCTATATAAATAATTTACTAAGTGTTAGCAAGATTGTCACTAAGGACCAAGATTTACACGGTTTTAGTTTGATTCATGTTTGATTCCACTTCTCCCAACTTAGGATTGCACATTCTACGCATGTTACATCAGTGCTTGGTCAAATTGGAAAAACTGTTGTTCCATCAGCTAGATCATATCCATAGCATTTCAGAGAAAAGTTGCAACAATGTTGTGCAAGATGTAGCATCCATGGCGGCATCTTGCACATCATTTCTGCAATCTTTCTTTGTACTGCCATGGACATGATCTAGCTTAGTTGTCTCCAATGCCATAGGCATGATCTCACATCTATGTCCATTTGCTGACAAGGTTGTCAAGTTGAAGTGCGACGCCGTGGGAAAAGGATGCCATCATCCACCGGGTACGGGGACAAGTTGTCGCTCAATCGGTGGACTAAGGTGCCAAAGCCGACGGTTCCAGGAAGGATCGAGACGGCGAAGTTGCCATCGCCAGCCCGGGGAACAAGGGCAAAGCTCGGCCACCTTCCTACGGTGCTCATGCCCACCTGTTGCTACGTCCAACTGGACGAGGACAACTTGCACATGCTTGTCGTTCCACCGGCGTTCTAGGCTAACTTGAGGGAGTGGATAAGATCTCTTTGTTGTGTTGCGTCGCCATATCCGCCTATCGGTGGTGCAACGAGTGGGTGGAGGTCGCTTATCGCAGCGGGCATGTGCTGCTCGCGAGGAACTGGCCGGAGGTCGTCTTCAAGTACGACCTGGAGCGCGGAGACATGGTGAAGTTCAAGAACAAGGCTTTCGGCCTGAAGATGAACATCTACAAGCGCAATAGTTCCATCGCTAGGCCCTACATCTGCCCCGACCAAAGCTAATCGTCAACCTGCAAGTGTTAATCTTTCTCTCTGTCTATGTAAGTAGTTTGCGTGAGACAATGAAGAACATGCCTAGCTACTAATGTCGTGCCTTTTGATCTGGGGTTAAATCCTAGTTGCTCAAGAGGTTTTGGAAGCCTCCGAAAGCTTTTGATCAGGGATGTTTGTCTGAACCCCCGATTGTGAATGCATGTGTGTATGAAACCTGCTTATTAATATGTTGTTATGTGCCAAATATAGTGTGTTTTGTGTCTTCCTAGCCTTTAGGATGGTAACATTACCAAGTTCAAAGTGGCAGTCCTAAGCCATTTTTAGCACATAACCAAACACATTTTACCCTCTAGTTACCGTATTCTTGTGTATATGCGGGTTATCAAACACTGGACCTAAATTGCTCGAAAAATTTGTTAGGATCTAAACTAATTGCATAAATAGATCTAGAGTAGGTTTCCACTCATGCAGTAGTTATCGGATCAAATCATAAAACAAGGTAAGACCATGCACTATGTGCATGAAAAGTGAATCATAGGGTGCGATGAACCAGTTCACCACATAGTGGGGCATCGGTTCCTGCATTCTGACAAGAAAAGCGAATCGACACCTAGTTCGTTTTTTTCATGCACATGTGAGTTCTTTGGCAGAATTGTGAGAAGGTTAGCTAGAAAGCTGCTAGTAGTTTATTCAATAGTGGGGCCCGTGGGGCATTGTGGAGCCCTCGACCCATTCAACACATAACATCAAATTTACAAACGATTCTTAGTCTGACATATTTTTTGTTGAGCCGGTGCTACTTAGCCCACGATCAAGTCACTAAGTGTTAGTGCAACTACAATAAGTTACAGTTAGTTGGCTATAACAGATAAAATATTATATCTTTGCTTAGTTCGAGGAGTGAGAATAGAAAAGAGAAGGTAAGTGTGCTCTTATGCAAGAGTCAGCGCCAACACGTGTTCATAGGCATTTTATGAGAGTGAAAGGTGCACCATATTTTGATAAAGTAAGTAATATATTGTTAGAGTCGACCATTATATATAATACGTAGCTATAAATTAACTATAGATGATATGGCAAACCACTACAACCAGCTGGCCATACTGTTATGCTTGCTCTTAGTAAGAGCAAGTACAATAGAGTCCAGTCAGCTGGCTATAAGACATTAAATAATATATCTTAGATGAGTTGGAGGAGAGAGAAGGGGAGAGAGAAGAGAGGTGGGCTACTATGCAATAGCCAGCTTCAGCACGCGCTTCCTGAGCGACTTTGTGAGAGTGAAAGGTGGGCCATGTGTTAGTAAAGTAGTTCATTCTTATAGCCAATTATTATACATGTTAGCTATATGATGACTACAAATGACATGGCATCTTGTTATAGCCAACAGTTAGCTACATTATTGGAATTGCTCTAAGATCGACACGAAGGACTAAGTTAGTCAGAAACCTCCACCGATCGAATCATACAACCTTAATTATTGGGAGCAAATACAATACAATACCCCAGGTACACAGCAGCCCTGTCGGGCGGGGAACAGTTTTCGCGCACATGTGAACCCGCGAGGCGCCGCAATCCATTCCGGCTCGTGCGACCGACCGATGGATCGAGTAGACTAGACAAAGTTTCGCCCATGACATACGCGGCCCCACCGTGGAACGCTTTGCTTACTTGAGTCCAGTTAGTTAATGCGAGGAAGAAAACTTTGGCTTGGGCATCAAGCTCCGACACGCGGATTGCGGCGCCGCTCCACCACGCTCACGGATTCGTTCGTGCATGCACTTGCTTCCGCTCCTCTGTTTTTAATCTCGTTGCTTCACTTGCTTGCCTTGCACGTCGGCCCTGTCGGTCGGTCGACCGATAGTCGTGCGCGACGCTGTCAATTGGTTGTTCTCTGGGCAGTGCGGTCAAGGGACGGCTGGAAAATGGAGGTACCATCGGTGACCTTTTTGGCCAGGGATCTACTCTCGCAACTTGAAGGAATCTTGAAAATGGCGGAGAAAGAACAACGAAAGCTGGAACAAGAATAAGTTGCCTGTAGACTAATATCAAAAGGCTAGATTACCCGTAGACTAAGTGTCACTAGGTTACTCACATCTTGTTTTTGTCTTGGCGACACAGTGGAGAACCCTAGCCGCAAACACGCGTCTGCCTCCGGCTGCTCTCTCGCCGTTGTTGTTGCCGACCATGGCCACAATGGCGGCAGGCCCCACATCCTAAGGGCTTTGGGGGTGACTTCTACGGCGAGGTCGATGGACGTGGCTAGGTGGGTTACCATTGGCCACATCAGGAGGACACTGGAGTGGCGACTCGAGACGGCTGCGGCGCTAGTAGGCCAGGAGGGGTGCTTGGAACGACAATTGGGTGCGGTGGACTTGGGATCCCGTTCCTAGGTTTGGGCTCAAGGACGGGAAAATGGAAGGTAGGGTGGGTGGTCGGTGTAGAAGATCTCTCTCCCCGTTTCTTCCCCTTCATGGAAATAAAGGAGGTAGGGCGATGGCCCTCTTGTGGTCCTGTTCCATCCAAATCACCGATCTGCTGCCGTTGGTCGCCCTTGATCTGGCCACGGGTGACTTCGAGATTTCTCCATTGACGGTCTTCACAAATCAAAGTGCTATCTCGGACCACTGAAACGGAAGGCATCCGGTCGGGCGCGTCCCAAACAATAGCCAATAATAGGGCTTCAAGGGGGCATGTTGCGAAGCTCCACTTTCAGTTGATTCGAAGGGGCATGTCGAAGTTGTGGTTTCATGGTGTTTGCAGAGGCATGGAATGTGAATATGGCTACGATTACAAGACCTGGTAATGATGAAGGCGGGATCTTGGAGGAGATGAAGACATTGCTTCACGAGCTAATGTGCGAGCTTGTTGTGGAGCTTATTCCGTCCAAACTACACGTGTGGTGCCTCTAAGCCTAGTGATTGAGAATCAACAGCTGGCGACCTTGGCAAGTGGGGGTGATAGCACAGTGGAACTTTCAGCTTTGGTGGTGCTACTTAAGCACCGAGCTGCGATTTTGAGGATGAGTATCTAAGGTCTGACTTTTATTAGTCGTACCTAGCAATGTTCTGGTTGAAGTTAATGTTTTGCAAAGTTGACTTTTCTTAGGGTAAAAGTTATAAGATTTTCAATCGAGCTACAGCTGCGTTGTTTACTTTTTTTAAGTGTTGCTTCTGAATAAACTATTCTATAGTTCAGGTGTTATCTTTTGTGGTGTTTAGAATGTCACTCCTCAAAAAAATAAAAAATACTGGGGTTTCTTTTAGCTACGTCCCGATGTCTTCATTATCTTGGTAGCGCAGGAATGATATCTCCCTCTGAGTTTTATTTATTTTGCGTTCTAGGTTTTGTAAAAGTCAAAATTTCTAATGTATGGCTAATAATATATAAAATTAAATTCATAATATTAAAACATATGATGTAAATGTCTATTTTATAAAAAAATAGTACTTGCTCAACATTTTTCTAGATTTGGATGTATTTATAACTACAATATGTCTATATACTTTTGTATCTAAACAAAGTTGAGCACCTTTTTTGAAACTGAGGGAGTACAATTGTTTTTATGTTGTGTATGTAGATTTTTTTTATTTAAATATTTAGTTAAAGTGTTTAAAGTTTGACTTTGAGCAAAGCTAAATATTTAGTTAATGTAACAATCACTTTATTAAAAAATTGAAAAAGGCTAACTCTACTCTTTGATTCTCCGATGTGATAAGAGCATCTCCGCCGTTGACCCCCTAATATTATTCGGCTGCACACATGTCTGTTACGGTTTGCGGTTGCCGGCAGTAAGTGGGAGCCAAAAAAATCCAAACCCCCACGCTGGTACTACTCATAGCCGATAGAAGAAAAAAAACCCTAAATCGATATGGAAGTGGCGTGGGTTTGGTGCCACTGACCTCGATAGCCTTTCCTGACACATGGGTTGGTTGGAGCTCGCCGGCTATTCTATTAGGTTCATGATGACATGCATTTCGTATGAGGTTATCGGTAAAAGCACTTCTCTTAGAGCAACTCTAACAAAGCCCCTATTTATCGGAACCAAAAAAAACGAGTTCAGTCTCCCGAAAAACATTTTAGTTGCGGATTTAGCGATGGCGCAGAACAAAAACTGAAAAGGTGAACCGATCTCGATGAAATCAAACGTCGCGGGAAACTAAAATTTGCGATCGCACTCGATTTCATTGAATGAAGCTAAATTCGTTCATAATTTGTACAATTTAGGCAAAATACATGCATATTGCACGTACATTACGATCTAGGCACCTAAATTAAACTAGAATTAGTCCCCGGAGTGACTATACTGTCACCGGGGAGCTAATGTAGCCGGCGGAGGGTTTTTGCTCGCCGGTCTTCCTAGGCGACGATGACCGCCGCCACTTCGACGACTGATACGTCTCCAACGTACCTATAATTTCTGATGTTCCATGCTTGTTTTATGACAATACTTACATGTTTTGCTTGCACTTTATAATGTTTTTATGCGTTTTCCGGAACTAACCTATTAACAAGATGCCACAGTGCCAGTTCCTATTTTCTGCTGTTTTTGGTTCCAGAAAGGCTGTTCGGGCAATATTCTCGGAATTGGACGAAATCAACGTCAAAGATCTTATTTTTCTCGGGAGGCTCCAGAACACCGAAGGGGAGTCGGAGGAGAGCCAGGGGGCCACCACACATGTGGGCCGCGCGGCCCCAGGCCTGACCGCGCCGGCCTAGTGGGAGGCCACCCCTGTCGCCCCTCCCGCGCCGCCTCTTCGCCTATTTAAGCCCTTTCGACCTAAAAACGCAGTACCAATTGACGAAACTCCGTAAAGACTCTGTGGGCGCCGCCGCCATCGCGAAACTCCAACTCGGGGGACAGAACTCTCTGTTCCGGCACCTCGCGGGACGGGGAAGTGCCCCCGAAGCCATCTCCATCGACGCCACCGCCTCCATCATGCTCCGTGAGTAATTCCCCCGCTGTAGGCTGAAGGGGATGGTAGGGATTGGATGAGATTGGTCATGTAATAGTCATAAGATTGTTAGGGCATAGTGCCTAGTATCCGTAGATGTCACTTTTATGATATTGTTGCAACTTGTTATGCTTAATGCTTGTCACTAGGGCCCGAGTGCCATGATCTCATATCTGAACATGTTATTGATTCATGAAGATATTCGTTGTTTATGATCTTACCCGCAAGTTGTATACACACGTCGTTGTCCGGAACCAATGGCCCCGAAGTGACGAAATCGGGACAACCGGAGGGAATGGTAGTGATGTGAGGATCACACGTGTTCACGGAGTGTTAATCCTTTGCCCCTGTACTCTATTAAAAGCAGTACCTTAATTTCCAGTAGTTTCCCTAGAGGCCCGGCCGCCACCGGCTGGTAGGACAAAAGATGTTGTGCAAGTTTCTCATTGCGAGCACGTACGACTAAATATGGAACACATGCCTATTGATTGATTAGTACTTGGATACCGTTTTAATATTATCTGCAAATGCCCCTGTTTTGATTGTTATATGAGTTTCCCTCATCCATGCAACGCCCGTTAATCCGTCCCTGTGCCTACAGTATTTTAATCCTGCTGTTTACTATAATCACTACTGCTGTCTTTATTTCACCGCTGTCGTTATTTTACTATTCCTACTCGCTATAAAACTCGTTACTATCGATAAACTCTTGCGAGCAAGTCTGTTTCCAGTGCAGCTGAATTGACAACTCCGCTGTTAAGGCTTACAAGTATTCTTTGTCTCCCCTTGTGTCGAATCAATAAATTGGGTAATACTTCCCTCGAAGACCGTTGCGATCCCCTATACTTGTGGGTCATCAAGACTATTTTCTGGCGCCGTTGCCGGGGAGGCATAGCTCTACTCATAAGTTCACCTGGGGAGTACACTCTACCTCTCTCTCCGCTTTTATTTTATTTTGTCTTGCTAGTTTATTTCTATCTAGTTTATTTGTGCTTAGTTTACTTCTGTCTAGTTTTATTTTGCTTAGTTTACTTTTGCTTAGTTTCTTTTTGTCTTGTTTTATTTTCCCTATATACCCGAAAATCCATAAAAATTTGAAAAACCTAAAAATTAAAAACTGCTGTTATGGGAGAACCAACAACCTACTTGGAGCTTATAGAATGTTATAATAATTATAGAGAATCAAGAACTCGGTAAAATAATGAGTGCTATGATAGAAAAATTGAATACAATGGCTAGAATCTTGCTTAGACGCCATGATATAAATTGTTGCTCTCAACATGATACTAAACATCTTAAATTTCAATGTGGCTTTAGTGAGGAATTTTTAATTAAGAACTATAATCGGAATTGCTATATTCATTATGGGTTCGAAGAGGTAGAACAATTTGTCTTATTTATGGGAGCCTCCGAGATAGAATCCTTCATGGTTGAGAATTATGAAACTTGTGCTATTTGTAAGGACCTTAAAGATTATGTCTCTACTATCCTTAATTCTTGCATAGAATGCTACAGTGAGGAATCCTTATATCCTTGATTATAAAGAGAGACGCATTAATGCACAAGAATGCACTCACAATCTGCAGGAACCTGTGGAAGAAGAAATTAATGAACCTGAAAGCTCATTGGATGAAAAAGAGGAGGAAATTGATGAACCTGAAAGCTCATTGGATGAAAAAGAAGAGGAGAGTGATGAACAAAAGGAGGAAGAATGGATTAGCTACCCATGCCAACCTTCTAATGAGAGTAACTCTTCATCTCTTACACTATTTGATTGTCCTCCATGCTTACCGAAAGAGGTTGAATGTTATGTTCCCGTGGATTCTCCTGAAATATTTCCTATAAGTAAAACTTGTGAGAATAATTATGCTGCTGTTATATATGATAATCCATGCTACTTTGATAAATCTTATGATAATGCTTTGTTTGTGCTTGATGTCGAAATGCATGGTACTAAAGAATTTTGCTTGGCAAATGTTTATGATAAAGCTCTAGATGATGGTCCTATGTTACTTGATTATATTAATTGTACTACTAATGAAAATGGGATTGGAAAAGTATTGACTTTATTTAAGAGTCCCATATCTCTTGAGATTGATCGATCACCTTGTTATATTATTGATAAAAGTGAGTTTGGAAGTTTTGATCCTACTATATTTGAGCTTGATAAAAATTATGTGTTTGGAAATCATGAAAAGTATGTCTGCATGTGATAGTTATATTGTTGAGTTTGTTCATGAAGCTACTGAAAATTATTATGAGAGAGGAAAATATGGTAGTAGAAATTTTCATGGTACTAATACACCTCTCTATGTGCTGAAATTTTTGAAGCTACACTTGTTCTATCTTCCTTTGCTTGTTACTTTGCTCTTCATGAACTTGTTTATTTACAAGATTCCTTTTCATAGGAAGCATGTTAGGCTAAATGTGTTTTGAATTTGCCTCTTGATGCTCTCTTTTGCTTCAAATACTATTTCTTGCGAGTGCATCATTCAAACTATTGAGCCCATCTTGATGGCTATAAAGAAAGAACTTCTTGGGAGATAACCCATGTGTTATTTTGCTACAGTAATTTGTTTTATATTTGTGTCTTGGAAGTTGTTTACTACTGTAGCAACCTGTCCTTATCCTAGTTTTGTGTTTTGTTGTGCCAAGTAAAGTCTCTAATAGAAGGTTGATACTAGATTTGGATTTCTGCGCAGAAACAGATTTCTATCTGTCACGAATCTGGGCTTATTTCTCTGTAGGAAACTCAGAAAAATCTGCCAATTTACGTGTATGATCCTCAGATATGTACGCAACTTTCATTTGTTTTGAGTTTTCTGATTTGAGCAACGGAAGTACCATTTTAAAATTCGTGTTTACTGGTTGTTCTGTTTTGGCAGATTCTGTCTCTGTTTTTTGCATTGTCTCTTGTGGACTTTATGTGAGGCTTTCTAGACGTGGAGAGCTGTAGCTAATGTTTTATTGAGTTCTTGCAATGTGTCACTACAGGACGAAGGTGGATTCAAGTTTTTTGAGTACTAACCCCTCTAATGAAGTTTATGAGAAGTTTGGTGTGAAGGAAGTTTTCAAGGGTCAAGAGAGGAGGATGATATATGATCAAGAAGAGTGAAAAGCCTAAGCTTGGGGATGCCCCCGTGGTTCATCCCCGCATATTTCAAGAAGACTCAAGCGTTTAAGCTTGGGGATGCCCAAGGCATCCCCTTCTTCATCAACTTATCGAGTTTCTTCTATTGAAACTATATTTTTATTCTGGTCACATCTTATGTGCTTTACTTGGAGCGTCCGTGTGTTTTTATTTTTGTTTGTGTTTGAATAAAGATGGATCCTAGCAATCCTTGTTTGGGAGAGAGACACGCTCCGCTTTTTCATATGAACACTTGTTCTTCGTTTGACTTTTAATGTTCAATGATAAAAGTTGGAAGCTACAATACTTATTGGTATTTGGTTGGAAATAGAAAATGCCTCATAATGTCTTGAATAATTTGACACTTGGCAATTGTTTTGAGCTCTCAAGTAGATCATGATTAAGTTTTTTCATGTAGTTTAAACCTATTAGAGGAGAACTACCGTAGAGCTTGTTAAAATTAGTTTGCATGATTGGTCTCTCTTAAGGTCTAGATATTTTCTCGGTAAAAGTGTTTGAGCAACAAGGAAGACAGTGTAGAGTATTATAATGCTTGCAATATGTTCTTATGTAAGTTTTGTCGTACCGGTTCATACTTGTGTTTGCTTCAAATAACCTTGCTAGCCTAAGCCTTGTATCGAGAGGGAATACTTCTCATGCATCCAAAATCCTTGAGCCAACCACTATGCCATTTGTGTCCACCATACCTACCTACTACATGGTATTTCTCCGCCATTCCAAAGTAAATTGCTTGAGTGCTACCTTTAAACAATTCAAAATTTATCACCTCTGATTTGTGTCAATGTTTAATAGCTCATGACGAAGTATGTGGTGTTTATCTTTCAATCTTGTTGGGCAACTTTCACCAATGGACTAGTGGCTTCATCCGCTTATCCAATAATTTTGCAAAAAGAGCTGGCAATGGGATTCCCAGTCCCAAATTAATTAACAAAAATAGACATTTCTCCATGGTATGTGAATGTTGGAAGGCACCCGAAGGATTCGGTTAGCCATGGCTTGTGTAAGCAAAGGTGGGGAGGAGTGTCATCATAATAAAACTAAAATAAAAAGGCACTCCTTCATGGTATGAGATTGTTGGCAGGAACCCGAGGATTCGGTTAGCCATGGTTTGTGAAAGAAAGGTTGGAAGGAGTGCCACCCAAAAATAAAAATAATTCATGGGAGCCGCTCTTTGAAGGTTTGTCTGGCAAGGGGGTTAGAGTGCCCACTACCATTCGTTGACAACAACAAGCACCTCTCAAAATTTTACCTTTTATGCTCTTTATGTTTTCAAAACCAAAGCTCTAGCACAAATATAGCAATCAATGCTTCCCTCTGTGAAGGGTCATTCTTTTACTTTATGTTGAGTCAGGTTACCTACTTCCTTCCATCTTAGAAGCAAACACTTGTGTCAACTGTGCATTGATTCTTACATACTTGCTTATTTGCATTCCTCATATTACTTTGTGTTGACCATTATCCATGAGATATGCATGTTGAAAGTTGAAAGCAACTGCTGAAACTTAAATCTTCCTTTGTGTTGCTTCGATGCCTTTACTTTGAATCTATTGCTTTATAAGTTAACTCTTGTGCAAGGCTTTTGATGCTTGTCTTGAAAGTACTCTTCATGAAAAGTTTTGCTATATGTTACCTATTTGTTAGCAACTATAGATTATTGCCTTGAGTCACTTCATTCATTTCATGTGCTTTGTAATAGTATGATCAAGGTTATGTAAGTAGCATGTCACTTCAGAAATTACTCTTTTTATCGTTTACCTACTCGAGGACGAGCAGGAACTAAGCTTGGGGATGCTGATACGTCTCCAACGTACCTATAATTTCGATGTTCCATGCTTGTTTTATGACAATACTTACATGTTTTGCTTGCACTTTATAATGTTTTTATGCGTTTTCCGGAACTAACCTATTAACAAGATGCCACAAGTGCCGGTTCTCGTTTTCTCGCTGTTTTTGGTTCCGTAAAGGCTGTTCGGGCAATATTCTCGGAATTGGACGAAATCAACGCCAAAGATCTTATTTTTCCCGGGAGGCTCCAGAACACCGAAGGGGAGTCGGAGGAGAGCCAGGGGCCACCACACATGTGGGCCGCGCGGCCCCAGGCCTGGCCGCGCCGGCCTAGTGGGAGGCCACCCTGTCGCCCCTCCTGCGCCGCCTCTTCGCCTATTTAAGCCCTTTCGACCTAAAAACGCAGTACCAATTGACGAAACTCCAGAAAGACTCCAGGGCGCCGCCGCCATCGCGAAACTCCAATTCGGGGACGGAACTGCATTCCGGCACCTCGCCGGGACGGGGAAGTGCCCCGAAAGCCATCTCCATTGACGCCACCGCCTCCATCATGCTCCGTGAGTAATTCCCCGTCGTAGGCTGAAGGGGATGGTAGGGATTGGATGAGATTGGTCATGTAATAGTCATAAGATTGTTAGGGCATAGTGCCTAGTATCCGTAGATGTCACTTTTATGATATTGTTGCAACTTGTTATGCTTAATGCTTGTCACTAGGGCCCGAGTGCCATGATCTCAGATTCGAACATGTTATTGATTCATGAAGATATTCGTTGTTTATGATCTTACTCGCAAGTTGTATACACACGTCGCCGTCCGGAACCAATGGCTCGAAGTGACGAAATCGGGACAACCGGAGGGAATGGTAGTGATGTGAGGATCACATGTGTTCACGGAGTGTTAATGCTTTGCTCCGGTACTCTATTAAAAGGAGTACCTTAATTTCCAAGAGTTTCTCTAGAGGCCGCTGCCATCGTTGGTAGGACAAAAGATGTTGTGCAAGTTTCTCATTGCGAGCACGTACGACTAAATATGGAACACATGCCTATTGATTGATTAGTACTTGGATACCGTTTTAATATTATCTGCAAATGCCCCTGCTTTGATTGTTATATGAGTTTCTCTCATCCATGCAACGCCCGTTAATCCGTCCCTGTGCCTACAGTATTTTAATCCCGTTGTTTACTATAATCACTACTGCTGTCTTTATTTCACCGCTGCTGTTATTTTACTATTCCTACTGCTATAAAACTGTTACTATCGATAAATTCTATACGAGCAAGTTCGTTTCCAGTGCAGCTGAATTGACAACTCCGCCGTTAAGGCTTACAAGTATTTTTGTCTCCCTGTGCCGAATCAATAAATTGGGTAATACTTCCCTCGAAGACTGTTGCGATCCCCTATACTTGTGGGTCATCAACGACCGCCGCCTCGGAGGTGCTCTGATGACCCACAAGTATAGGGGATCGCAACAGTCTTCGAGGGAAGTAAAACCCAATTTATTGATTCGACACAAGGGGAGCCAAAGAATACTTGTAAGCCTTAACAACGGAGTTGTCAATTCAGCTGCACCTGGAAACAGACTTGCTCGCAAGAGTTTATCAGTAGCAACAATTTTATAGCAGTAGGAGTAGTGAAATATAAGCAGCGTTGTAATAAAGACAGCAGTAGTGATTTTAGTAAACAGCAGGATTAAAACACTGTAGGCACAGGGATGGATGAACGGGCGTTGCATGGATAAGAGAACTCATGTAACAATCAAGGCAGGGCATTTGCAGATAATAATAAAACGGTATCCAAGTACTAAACAATCCATAGGCATGTGTTCCGTATATAGTCGTATGTGCTCGCAATGAGAAACTTGCACAACATCTTTTGTCCTACCAGCCGGTGGCAGCCGGGCCTCTAGAGAAACTACTGGCAATTAAGGTACTCCTTTAATAGAGTACCGAGCAAAGCATTAACACTCCGTGAACACATGTGATCCTCACATCACCGCCTTCCCTCTCGGTTGTCCCAATTTCTGTCACTTTGGGGCCTCGGGTTCCGGACAGCAATATGTGTATACAACTTGCAGGTAAGATCATAAAACAATGAATATCTTCATGAATCAATAACATGTTCAGATCTGAAATCATGGCACTCGGGTCCTACTGACAAGCATTAAGCATAACAAGTTGCAACAATATCATAAAAGTACCAACTACGGATACTAGGCACTATGCCCTAACAATCTTATGACTATTACATGATCAATCTCATCCAATCCCTACCAGCCCCTTCAGCCTACAGCGGGGGAATTACTCACACATGGATGGGGGAGTCATGGATGGTCGATGGAGAGGCGTCGGTGGTGATGATGGTGATGATCCCCTCCAATTCCCCGTCCCGGTAGGGTGCCAGAACGGAGTTTCTGGTCCCGAGATGGAGTTTCGCGATGGCGGCGGAGTTCTGGACGTCTTCTGGAAATATGGTCGAACCCCCTGGCGTTTTTAGGTCGAAAGCGTTAAGTAGTCCAGAGGAGAGCGTCGGGGGGCGGCCGAGGCGCCCTCACCATAAGGCGGCGCGCCCCCCCCCCCTCCAGGCCGCGCCGGCCTATGGTGTGGGGGCCGTGGCCCCCCTGGCTTGCCCTTTTGCCCCAGTGAGTTCTCTGTGAAAATATGCCTATTGCGATTATTTCCAGGGATTTTCCTGAAAGTTGAGTTTCTGCACAAAAACGAGACACCAGTGCAATTCTGCTGAAAACAGCGTTAGTCCGTGTTAGTTGTATCCAAAATACACAAATTAGAGGTAAAACAATAGCAAAAGTGTTCGGGAAAGTAGATACGTTTTGGACGTATCATGCTCCCACACACTTGAGGCGTCCCGGCGGTGTCGTCGTCGTCGCCGTGCGGGGGCAGCGCCGACAGAGGAGGGCTGCACGCCGCGGCAGCGGGGAGCGCATCGGCTTCTCCTTCCGCCGCCTCCTCCGCGCGCGCAGCGAGTTACGCCATCATCTCCGGCAACTTCCGGCCGGCCCTCTTCCACGCGCCGATGGAGCGCCTACGCCTGGCGAGCTCCGGCGACGCCCGTGCACCCGGGGGACACCGAGTGCACCTTCCGGCGCCGCATCGGCCACCTCCCCTACCCACGCGTCTAGCACGCGTCATTCCGGAGGGAGGGAAGCTGGCCGAAGCGGCGGCGCGGCGTCGGAGCGGCCGGAATCGCTTGTCAGAGCGGGGAACTGGCGGCGGCGGCGGGAGACGAGCGGCGGAGGGGAGTAGGGTTTGCGAACCGAACTCCCCTCCGCGAACCCTTTTAATAGGGGTCGTCTGGTGGGTTTCTCGGGCCCCCGAACTTTCGATTCGGGCCGGCCCATGTATTCGGGCGCTGATTTGCGAGCGTTTCGGCCCGAACCCGTAAATCCACCGAAAAAGTTCAGTTCCGGCGGGATTTACGGGCTCTGTTAGAGATGCTCTTACTATGATCCCAAATAACCGCGGCTACGATTTAGGGCATCTCCAACGCGGCGATTCATCCCACGCTCGCGCGTCCGGATGGGTCCAACCGGACAAAAACCCAGCCCAACGCGCGGACCCATCCTAAAAACGGATGGCCGCGGCGTCCGGGACGACCCAAACACGACCCAAATCTGTGACGAGTTTGCGTGGCCACGGACGCCGATGGCTGGCCGCTCGCGTCCGCCCCTTGTCCGCCCCTGGCCCGCGTGTCATAGGGAGAAAGTTTTTTTTCATTAAAAAGGTAGCCATTACATTTTTTAAATCTACTACTACTATTCTAATACGTACGGGGCCGGCGACTCGCCGTCGGGGCCGTGGATTTTACTCGACGCGGGCGGCCTATACGCGTGAGGATTCCACTTCAGCTTACCAGCTGGGTGGCTCGGCGGCGGCCCTCTTGCGGCGTTCCTCCGCGGCCGCCCTCCTCCTTTCCATCCTCGCGCCTTGGGCGCGCTCACGCTCCGCCTCTTGCGGCGGCACCGCGGCACCATCCGCTTCCCGCAAAGCTTCAGCTCCTGCAGGGCGACGCGTTCCACAGCGGTCCGTGCCTCCAGGCGGACGCGGCCGGCGGCCTGTGCCTCGTGGTTCTCCTTCCGACGGCGCATGCGCTCATGTCGGCCGCGCTCCGCCGACGCAGCAGCCTCCCGGGCGCACCGCTCGGGCGAGGGCAGCTGGATGAGGTGGCGGACTGCTCGCATAGCGAGGAGCTGGTTCTTCTGGCCGAGGAGGTCGCCTAATCGGCGGCGGCCGGCCCGGCAGGTGGCCTCGTGCTCGTTCGTCATTCGCGTGAGGTCGGCGGGACGCTCCCCGATAGCGGTGTTGATGTTCGCCAGCGCGAGGTCCTCCGCGTCGACGGGCTCCTCCTCTGCGGCGGTCACCGTCCCCTCCTCTGCGGCCTCGTACCAGCCGTCCGTGGTCTCGTGCCAGCCGTCCGCGGCCGCCTCCACCATCTCCGTGTCCTTTTACTTCTTCGCCGCCCCCTCGGCAGCGACCCGGAGCACCTCATCGTCGGTGACCCAACGCGCGTCCGCCCGCTCCTCCTCCTCCGTTCGCGGGAACCTTGCCCGGGCGGCGAGGGAGAGCTTGGCCCACGTAGCCTGCAGGGTGCGCGGCATGGCGATGGAGGTTTAGAGGGCGTCGCAGAAGGAAGATGGGGAGAGGACGGCGGAGCGGGTGTGAGGTCTGTGAGGCCGCCGCCGTCTTTTATAGCCGGCGGCCTTGGGTGGGAAACTTGGGCGCGAGCGCGCGCCCATGGCCTTTTCGTGCGCGCGGGAACCCTGGTGCGCGCGGGAACTTTCCTGCGCGTTCTCCCGCCCGCCATTGTTGTCCCGTCGAGGCCTGCTATGGCGCAGCGCCACGCGGGGAAGACGAACCACGTGGCGACCTTTTGGGTCGCCGCGTTGGGCGCAGCGTGCGATCCAAATGGACACGCAGACGCGGGCCGCTATCCGGGTGTCCGCTCGGCCACCTGATGGCGCGTGAAGCACACGTCTTTTGGGAACCCCAAGAGGAAGGTGTGATGCGCACAACAGCAAATTTTTCCCTCAGAAAGAAACCAAGGTTATCGAACCAGTAGGAGTCAAGGGCCACGTGAAGTTTGTTGGTGGAGGAGTGTAGTGCGGCGCAACACCGGTGATTCCGGCGCCAACGTGGAACCTGCACAACACAATCAAAATACTTTGCCCCGGCGGAGGTTGTCAATCTCACCGGCTTGCTGAAAACAAAGAATTAAACGTATGGTCTGGAGAATGATGTTTGTTTGCGAAGAACAACAGAGAAAAGAGATTGCAGTAGATTGTATTTCAGATGTAAAAGAATGGACCGGGGTCCACAGTTCACTAGTGGTGTCTCTCCAATAAGATAAATAACATGCTGGGTGAACAAATTACAGGTAGGCAATTGACAAATAAAGATTCAATACATATCATGATGATCACTATGAGATTTAATCAGGGCATACGACAAAGAACATATACCGCCATCCAGCATGCATCTATGCCTAAATAGTCCACCTTCGGGTTAGCATCCGCACCCCTTCCAGTATTAAGTTGCAAACAACAGACAATTGCATTAAATATGGTGCGTAATGTAATCAACACAAATATCCTTAGACAAAGCATTGATGTTTTATCCCTAGTGGCAACAGCACATCCACAACCTTAGAACTTTCTGTCACCGTCCCGCATTCAATAGAGGCATGAACCCACTATCGAGCATAAATACTCCCTCTTGGAGTTACAAGTATCAACTTGGCCGCAGCTTCTACTAGCAACGGAGAGCATGCAAGAACATAAACAACACATATATAATAGATTGATAATCAACTTGACATAGTATTCTATATTCATTGGATCCCACCAAACACGACATGTAGCATTACAAATAGATGATCTTGATCATGTTAGGCAGCTCACAAGATCTAAACATGATAGCACAAGAGGAGAAGACAACCATCTAGCTACTGCTATGGACCCATAGTCCAAAGATGAACTACTCACGCTTTAATCCGGAGGCGGGCATGGTGATGTAGAGCCCTCCGGTGATGATTCCCCTCTCCGGCAGGGTGTCGGAGGCGATCTCCTGAATCCCCCGAGATGGGATTGGCGGCGGCAGCGTCTCTGGAAGTATTTTCGTATCGTGGCTCTCGGTAATAGGGTTTTCGCGACGGAGAGTATAAGTAGGCAGAAGGGCAGCGCAGGAGGGGGCACAGGGGCTCCACACCATAGGCCGGCGCGGGCCCCATGCAGACCACGCCGCCCTATGGTGACGGCCCCTCGTGGCCCACTTCGTATGCTCTTCGGTCTTCTGGAAGCTCCGTGGAAAAATAAGATCCTGGACGTTGATTTCGTCCAATTCCGAGAATATTTCCTTTGTAGGATTTCTGAAACCAAAAACAACAGAAAACAACAACTGGCGCTTCGGCATCTTGTTAATAGGTTAGTGCCGGAAAATGCATCAAAACATCATAAAGTGTGAACAAAACATGTAGGTATTGCCATAAAACTAGCATGGGACATAAAAAATTATAGATACGTTGGAGACGTATCACCACCCAAACGACCAAAACGGACAACCCAGCGCCTCCTCCGTTTGGGTCGTAGGGTTAGAGATGCCCCCTATTTTGGGCAAATAAATAACAAAAGAAGCCCTCTATATGTGCTTTAAAATTTAAAACTAACTAAAAAAACCCTATGCGGTGCACCGCCTACTCCCCGTGGGCGTCGTCAGCGTCGGCGTCGATGACGTCCTCGGGCGGCGAGGCACTGCTGTGGATCGACTGCGCCGGGGAATGATACGTCTACGACGTATCGATAATTTCTCATGTTCCATGCTACATTATTGATGATATCTACATGTTTTATACACATTATATGTCGTATTTATGCATTTTCCGGCACTAACTTATTAACAAGATGCCGAAGAGCCAGTTGTTGTTTTCTGCTGTTTTTGGTTTCAGAAATCCTAGTAAGGAAATATTCACGGAATTGGACGAAATCAACGCCCAGGGTCCTATTTTTGCACGAAGCTTCCAGAAAACCGAGGGGAAAGGAAGTGGGGCCACGAGGCGCCGCCACACTAGGGCGGCGCGGCCCGGCCTTGGCCCGCGCGGCCCCGGTGTGTGGGGCCCTCGTGTGCCCCCCGCGTTGCCCTTCCGCCTACTTAAAGTCTTCGTCGCGAAACCCTCCGTACCGAGAGCCACGATACGGAAAACCTTCCGCAGACGCCGCCGCCGCCAATCCCATCTCGGGGGATTCAGAGATCGCTCTCCGGCACCCTCGCCGGAGAGGGGAATCATCTCCCGGAGGACTCTTCATCGCCATGATCGCCTCCGGAGTGATGAGTGAGTAGTTCACCCCTGGACTATGGGTCCATAGCAGTAGCTAGATGGTCGTCTTCTCCTTATGTGCTTCATTGTTGGATCTTGTGAGCTGCCTAACATGATCAAGATCATCTATCCGTAATACTATATGTTGTGTTTGTCGGGATCCGATGGATAGAGAGTACTATGTTATGGTGATTATCAATCTATTACTTATGTGTTGTTTATGATCTTGCATGCTCTCCGTTATTAGTAGAGGCTCTGGCCAAGTTTTTGCTCTTAACTCCAAGAGGGAGTATTTATGCTCGATAGTGGGTTCATGCCTCCATTAAATGCGGGACGATGACGTGAAAGTTCTAAGGTTGTGGATGTGATGTTGCCACTAGGGATAAAACATTGATGCTATGTCTAAGGATGTAGTTGTTGATTACATTACGCACCATACTTAATGCAATTGTCCGTTGCTTGCAACTTAATACTCGGAAGGGGTTCGGATGATAACCTCGAAGGTGGACTTTTTAGGCATAGATGCATGCTGGATAGCGGTCTATGTACTTTGTCGTAATGCCCAATTAAATCTCACTATATTTATCATATCATGTATATGCATTGTTATGCCCTTTTCTATTTGTCAATTGCCCGACTGTAATTTGTTCACCCAACATGCTTTTATCTTATGGGAGAGACACCTCTAGTGAACTGTGGACCCCGGTCGTATTTTTTACATCGCATACAATCTACTGCAATACTTGTTTTACTGTTTTCTTCGCAAACAATCATCTTCCACACAATACGGTTAATCCTTTGTTACAGCAAGCCGGTGAGATTGACAACCTCACTGTTTCGTTGGGGCAAAGTACTTTGGTTGTGTTGTGCAGGTTCCACGTTGGCGCCGGAATCCCCGGTGTTGCGCCGCATCACATTTCTCCACCATCAACCTTCAACGTGCTTCTTGACTCCTACCGGTCCGATTAAACCTTGGTTTCTTACGAGGGAAACTTGCTACTCGTGCGCATCACACCTTCCTCTTGGGGTTCCCAACGGACGTGTCAACTACACGCATCAAGCAAATTTCCGGCGCCGTTGCCGGGGAGATCAAGACACGCCGCAAGGGGAGTCTCCACTTCCCAATCTCTTTACTTTGTTTTTGTCTTGCTTTATTTTATTTACTACTTTGTTTGCTGCACCTAAACAAAACACACAAAAAAATTAGTTGCTAGTTTTACTTTATTTACTGTCTTGCTATCTATATCAAAAACACACAAAAAATTAGTTACTTGCATTTACTTTACATAGTTTGCTTAATTCACTGTTGCTAAAATGAATACCCCTGAAAATACTAAGTTGTGTGACTTCACAAACACAAATAATAATGATTTCCTATGCACACCTATTGCTCCACCTGCTACTACAGCAGAATTCTTTGAAATTAAACCTGCTTTACTCGAACCTTGTTATGAGAGAGCAATTTTCTGGTGTTAGTTCCGATGATGCTGCTTGCCCATCTTAATAATTTTGTTGAACTTTGTGAAATGCAAAAGTATAAGGATGTAGATGGTGATATTATTAAATTGAAATTGTTTTCTTTCTCATTAAGAGGAAGAGCTAAAGATTGGTTGCTATCTTTGCCTAAGAATAGTATTGATTCATGGACTAAATGTAAGGATGCTTTTATTGGTAGATATTATCCTCCCGCTAAAATTATATCTTTGAGAAGTAGCATAATGAATTTTAAGCAATTAGATACTGAACATGTTGCTCAAGCATGGGAGAGAATGAAATATTTGGTAAAGAATTGCCCAACCCATGGACTGACTACTTGGATGATCATCCAAACCTTCTATGCATGACTAAATTTTTCTTCGCGGAATTTATTGGATTCAGCTGCTGGAGGTACCTTTATGTCCATCACTTTAGGGGCGACTACAAAGCTTCTTGATGATATGATGATAAATTACTCTGAATGGCACACGGAAAGAGCTCCACAAGGTAAGAAGGTAAATTCTGTTGAAGAAACCTCCTCCTTGAGTGATAAGATTGATGTGATTATGTCTATGCTTGTGAATGGTAGATCTAATGTTGATTCTAATAATGTTCCTTTAGCTTCATTGGTTGCTCAAGAAGAAAATGTTGATGTGAATTTCATTAAAAATAATAATTTCAACAACAATGCTTATAGGAACAATTCTGGTAATAACTATAAGCCATATCCTGCTAGTGGTAATGATTATGGTAATTCTTATGGTAGATATGAGGAAAAGATGCTAGAAATTGAAAGATCCACTAAAAACTTTATGCAATCACAATATGAGCAAAATCAATTGTTTACTAAAACTATGAATGAACAATCTACCTTGTTGAAAAATATAGGAAATCAACTTGAAAACTTGAATAGGGAGATTTCTGGTCTGCAAACTAAAATTTCAAATGCTGAAACCCGAATCTCATACATGTCCGCATCACAATCCTCTTTAATTAATAAAATGGCTGCTAAACATGAGGATATTGATAATAAGATTACTACTACAGCAAATGCCATCCAAGTTAGAAATAATGAGAATATAAGATTAATGGCTGAATTGCGTGCTAGGTGGGATAGAGAAGAAAATGAAAAACTAGCTAAAGAGAATAATGTAGCTAAAGTTTGGACTATTACCACCATTAGTAATGATAATGATTCACATGTTGCTGCACCTCCTACTATCAATGGTAAAATAATTGGTGTTGGCAATGTTTCTACTCCTAGTGCAAAGCGTACAAAACTGCTCTGAAATTACTAAAACTCGCTGAAATCACTTGTGATAAAACAGCTGAAATTTTTTCCAACCTTGGGGACAATGATCCCATTGCTGTAGCTCATAATGATTTAGATTTTGATGATTGCCACATCTCTGAAGTTATAAAGTTCTTACAAAAACTTGCTAAAAGTCCTAATGCTAGTGCTATAAATTTGGCCTTTACAAAACATATTACGAATGCTCTCATAAAAGCTAGAGAAGAGAAACTAAAACTTGAAACTTCTATTCCTAGAAAGTTAGAAGATGGTTGGGAACCCATCATTAAAATGAAATTCAATGACTTTGAATGTAATGCTTTATGTGATCTTGGTGCAAGTATTTCTGTTATGCCTAAAAAGATTTATGATATGCTTGACTTGCCACCATTGAAGAATTGTTATTTGGATGTTAATCTTGCCGATAATGTTAAAAAGAAACCTTTGGGGAGGATTGATAATGTGCGCATTACGGTTAACAATAACCTTGTCCCCGTTGATTTTGTTGTCTTGGATATCGAATGCAATGCATCTTGTCCTATTGTGTTGGGAAGACCTTTTCTTCGAACCGTTGGTGCTGTTATTGATATGAAGGAAGGTAATATTAGATATCAATTTCCTCTCAAGAAAGGTATGGAACACTTCCCTAGAAAGAGAATGAAGTTGCCTTTTGATCTATTATTAGAACAAGTTATGATGTTGATGCTTCTACTCTTGATGTTACTTGATTTGCACTTTTCGCGCCTAGGCTGAAAGGCGTTAAAGAAAAGCACTTCTTGGGAGATAACCCATGTGTTTATTTTACTACAGCAATTTTTGTTTTGTTGAGTCTTGGAAGTTGTTTACTACTGTAGCAACCTCTCCTTATCATGTTTTTGTGCCAAGTAAAGTTTCTATGCTAAAGTTGATGTTATATTTGGGATCGCTGCGCAGAAACAGCATTGTCTGTCCGTCACGAATTCTGGCATAAGTCTCTGTAAAAAATTCGAAAAAATCTTCAAAATTACGAGCGTGATCCTCAGATATGTACGCAACTTTCATTAGTTTTGAGTTTTTCCATTTGAGCAAGTCTAGTGCCCCTTTCAGGTTCGTCTTTACTGACCGTTCTGTTTTTGACAGATTCTGCCTTTTATTTCGCATTGCCGTATTTGCTATGTTGGATGAATTCCTTTGATCCATTAATGTCCAAGTAGCTTTGTGCAATGTCCGAAGTGTTAAGAATGATTGTGTCACCTCTGAATATGTGAATTTTTAATTGTGCACTAACCCTCTAATGAGTTTGCTTGAAGTTTGGTGTGAAGGAAGTTTTCAAGGGTCAAGAGAGGAGTATGATATACTATGATCAAGAGGAGTGAAAGCTCTAAGCTTGGGGATGCCCCCATGGTTCATCCCTGCATATTTTAAGAAGACTCAAGCGTCTAAGCTTGGGGATGCCCAAGGCATCCCCTTCTTCATCAACAACATCATCAGGTTCCTCCCCTGGAACTATATTTTTATTCAGTCACATCTTATGTACTTTGCTTGGAGCGTCGGTTTGTTTTGTTTTTGTTTTAGTTTGAATAAAATGGATCCTAGCATTCACTGTATGGGAGAGAGACACGCTCCGCTGTTGCATATGGAAAAATATGTCCTTAGGCTTTACTCATAATGTTCAAGGCGAAGGTTGAAACTTCTTCGTTAAATTGTTATATGGTTGGAATCGGGAAATGCTACATGTAGTAATTCTAAAATGTCTTGGATAATGTGATACTTGGCAATTGTTGTGCTCATGTTTAAGCTCTTGCATCATATACTTTGCACCCATTAATGAAGAAATACATAGAGCTTGCTAAAATTTGGTTTGCATATTTGGTCTCTCTAAGGTCTAGATAATTCTAGTATTGAGTTTTGAACAACAAGGAAGACGGTGTAGAGTCTTATAATGTTTACAATATGTCTTTTATGTGAGTTTTGCTGCACCGGTTCATCCTTGAGTTTGCTTCAAATAACCTTGCTAGCCTAAACCTTGTATCGAGAGGGAATACTTCTCATGCATCCAAATCCTTGAGCCAACCACTATGCCATTTGTGTCCACCATACCTACCTACTACATGGTATTTCTCCGCCATTCCAAAGTAAATTGCTTGAGTGCTACCTTTAAAATTCCATCATTCGCCTTTGCAATATATAGCTCATTGGACAAAATAGCCTTAAAAACTATTGTGGTATTGAATATGTACTTATGCACTTTATCTCTTATTAAGTTGCTTGTTGTGGGATAACCATGCTTCTGGCGACGCCATCAACTATTCTTTGTTGAATATCATGTGAGTTGCTATGCATGTCCGTCTTGTCTGAAGTAAGAGAGATCTACCACCTTAATGGTTGGAGCATGCATATTGTTAGAGAAGAACATTGGGCCGCTAACTAAAGCCATGAATCATGGTGGAAGTTTCGAGTTTTGGACATATATCCTCAATCTCATATGAGAACACTAATTGTTGCCACATGCTTATGCATTAAAGAGGAGTCCATTATCCGTTGTCCATGTTGTCCCGGTATGGATGTCTAAGTTGAGAATAATCAAAAGCGAGAAATCCAAAATGCGAGCTTTCTCCTTAGACCTTTGTACAAGCGGCATGGAGGTACCCCTTTGTGACACTTGGTTGAAACATGTGTATTGCGATGATCCGGTAGTCCAAGCTGATTAGGACAAGGTGCGGGCACTATTAGTATACTATGCATGAGGCTCGCAACTTGTAAGATATAATTTACATAACTCATATGCTTTATTACTACCGTTGACAAAATTGTTTCATGTTTTCAAAATAAAAGCTCTAGCACAAATATAGCAATCGATGCTTTCCTCTTTGAAGGACCCTTCTTTTACTTTTATTGTTGAGTCAGCTTTACCTATCTCTCTCCACCTCAAGAAGCAAACACTTGTGTGAACTGTGCATTGATTCCTACATACTTGCATATTGCACTTGTTATATTACTCTATGTTGACAATATCCATGAGATATACATGTTATAAGTTGAAAGCAACCGCTGAAACTTAATCTTCCTTTGTGTTGCTTCAATACCTTTACTTTGATTTATTGCTTTATGAGTTAACTCTTATGCAAGACTTATTGATGCTTGTCTTGAAGTACTATTCATGAAAAGTCTTTGCTTTATGATTCATTTGTTTACTCATGTCATTACCATTGTTTTGATCGCTGCATTCATTACATATGTTTACAATAGTATGATCAAGGTTATGATGGCATGTCACTCCAGAAATTATCCTTGTTATCGTTTACCCGCTCGGGACGAGCGGAACTAAGCTTGGGGATGCTGATACGTCTCCGACGTATCGATAATTTCTTATGTTCCATGCTACATTATTGATGATATCTACATGTTTTATACATATTATATGTCGTATTTACGCATTTTCCGGCACTAACCTATTAACAAGATGCCGAAGAGTCAGTGTCTGTTTTCTGCTGTTTTTGGTTTCAGAAATCCTAGTAAGGAAATATTCTCAGAATTGGACGAAATCAACGCTCAGGGTCCTATTTTTGCACGAAGCTTCCAGAAGACCGAGTGGGAAAGGAAGTGGGGCCACGAGGCGCCGCCACACTAGGGCGGCGCGGCCTGGCCTTGGCCCGCGCGGCTCTGGTGTGTGGGGCCCTCGTGTGGCCCCCCGCGTTGCCCTTCCGCCTACTTAAAGTCTTCGTCGCGAAACCCTCTGTACCGAGAGCCACGATACGGAAAACCTTCCAGAGACGCCGCAGCCGCCAATCCCATCTCGGGGGATTCAGGAGATCGCCTCCGGCACCCTGCCGGAGAGGGGAATCATCTCCCGGAGGACTCTTCATCGCCATGATCGCCTCCGGAGTGATGAGTGAGTAGTTCACCCCTGGACTATGGGTCCATAGCGGTAGCTAGATGGTCGTCTTCTCCTTATGTGCTTCATTGTTGGATCTTGTGAGCTGCCTAACATGATCAAGATCATCTATCCGTAATACTATATGTTGTGTTTGTCGGGATCCGATGGATAGAGAATACTATGTTATGGTGATTATCAATCTATTACCTATGTGTTGTTTATGATCTTGCATGCTCTCCGTTATTAGTAGAGGCTCGGCCAAGTTTTTGCTCTTAAATCCAAGAGGGAGTATTTATGCTCGATAGTGGGTTCATGCCTCCATTAAATGCGGGACAGATGACGAGAAAGTTCTAAGGTTGTGGATGTGCTGTTGCCACTAGGGATAAAACATTGATGCTATGTCTAAGGATGTAGTTGTTGATTACATTACGCACCATACTTAATGCAATTGTCTGTTGCTTGCAATACTGGAAGGGGTTCGGATGATAACATGAAGGTGGACTTTTTAGGCATAGATGCATGCTGGATAGCGGTCTATGTACTTTGTCGTAATACCCAATTAAATCTCACTATATTTATCATATCATGTATATGCATTGTTATGCCCTTTTCTATTTGTCAATTGCCCGACTGTAATTTGTTCACCCAACATGCTTTTATCTTATGGGAGAGACACCTCTAGTGAACTGTGGACCCCGGTCATATTCTTTACATCGCATACAATCTACTGTAATACTTGTTTTACTGTTTTCTTCGTAAACAATCATCTTCCACACAATACGGTTAATCCTTTGTTACAGCAAGCCGGTGAGATTGACAACCTCACTGTTTTGTTGGGGCAAAGTACTTTGGTTGTGTTGTGCGGGTTCCACGTTGGCGCCGGAATCCCTGGTGTTGCGCCGCATCACATTTCGCCACCATCAACCTTCAACGTGCTTCTTGACTCCTACTGGTCCGATTAAACCTTGGTTTCTTACTGAGTGAAACTTGCTACTGTGCGCATCACACCTTCCTTTTGGGGTTCCCAACGGACGTGTCAACTACACGCATCAGGGACTCCGGCCACAGGGCCTCCTCCCAGGCGGAGTGGAGGGTCCGGAGCCGGCCGCTGCTCCGCCGCGCGACAGCACGGAGCTGCGCCTCCCTCTCCTGTCAGGCGAGGCGCCTGGCCTGCTGGCGCCTTCCCTGCTCCACGCGGCGCCTCCCCTCCTCCGCCCGGCGTCTGGCCATCTGGCGCTTTCCCTGCTCCACGCGGCGCCTCCCCTCCTCCGCCCGGCGTCTGGCCATCTGCCACTGCTGCTCGTCGCGGCGGAGCCGGGCCTCCTCGCACCGCCGCGTCTCTTCCACCTCCTGGCGGGCCTGGGCGAAGAGCTCCTAGGCATCGGTGTCCTTGACCGCCTGCCGGGCCTCCTCCTCCATCGCGTAGGTGCGAAGGGCCGCTTGAAGTTGCGGCCACTTCACTTCCTCCTCCGCCGCCAATATTATCAGCGCGGCGTGGAGGTCGGGGTCCTCCTTCGAGGACTGCGGCTTGGGCTGCAGCAGCGGCGGCGCCGGGTGCGCCAATGTCGCGCTGCCGCGGGCGGCCTATCCGATGTGGAGGCCGCCGTTCCGTCCTTCCCGCAGCGCCAGCGGTGGACGGCGGCTGCTGCTGGCCTCGTCGTCGTTGGCTCCGGAAGCGAACTGTCGCTTGGGGGGCCATGGCGGTGGTTGCGCTCGGGAGTGGACAGTGGAGTGGGGACTGGACTGGAGGAACAGATCCCCTATAGCCCACATTTAATAAGCCTCCCCGGTCACCGACAAGTGGATCCAAGGGAGACGAGCAGTCAAGCGGCCCGGACACGACCGGACGCCGCGTGCCAACCGCGGCCATGCAAACCTAGCCCAGATTTGTGTCGGGTTTGCATCGTTTTGGACGCCGCGGCGATCCGCATGTGCAGTGCGTCGCCGGCGTTGGGTCACGTTTTTATTCAGCTAGACCTATCTGAACATGCGGGCGTGGGATGGGTCACCGCGTTGAAGATGGGCTTCCTAGTGGAGATTCTGGTAACTCGCAGAGTAGAAAGTTTCTTTGACTTGACTGGGGTAGCCCGTACCCGGCGTGAGCATACAGTAGCCCTGAATCCCTGATGCATGCAGAGATGCAGATGCACTGGCCCGCCCGCCGCGGAAGCACTGAAACAGCTAGCGTAGCAGCGTGACGAGCGAGACGCGTCGACAGACTGGGGAAGTGGCCCCGCATGCCGGAGATCAGCAAAGCAATCGAATCAATCGAGCACGAGGCCCAAGGAAAGCGTGGCAGCGAGGAAAAAAGTGAGGTCACGTCGCGGCCGGCGGGCCCGGGATTTGACGCTGGCGTCGTCGTCTCGCCAGCTGGACGGAAAAGTCTGGGCGCGGTCGGCGCTGGACCTTGACCGCGCAGAGCCCCGTCAAAACCCACGTGAGGCGTGGCCGTCGTTCTTATCCAGCTGCTGCGTGGGTGGACGTGCGCATGCACACAGCCTGGCTGTCTCAGTGTCACACAGCGGTTTTTCTCCGCGAGAATACTCTGTGTTGTTATTCTTACTTTTTTATTATCGGGAGGAAAGAGGGCAGAAGGTCACAGAAACTGTGTTAAGCGCGGGTAATTTACGTAGAGGATCCTCAGAGAAAAATAAATAACAAAAAAGGACATCGAGTTTCACAAAAGAGGGCTCAGAGAAAAAGAGAAAACATGATCAGATCCTTATTTTCCTCCCAAGCTCCGACTAGATCTTGAAGCACGGTCACGGCCGACGGCACCGGCACCGAGCACTATGCTACTTACACCAGTCGCGTCCTTCTTCGAAGCATTCTTAAAAGATTTTTTTTTGGCAAATACACAATCCGAGTAATTATACGTAATTATACGTAGAGGATCCTCAGAGATAAAAATAACAAAAAAGACCTCGAGTTCCACAAAAAAAGGCTCGGAGAGAAAAATTTTTTGGCAAAAGAGACCACCCTGTCCAATTCACTGACAAAAAAGACCACCAGTAAATATAATTGATAAAAAAATACCACCTCTGGCGTGGCGACATGGCCCCCAGCCGACACATGGCACATGCCACCTGGAGCTGTGGCAGCAGGAGCTCGCCGCTCGTGGCTGTGGCGGCACGTTAGCCTTGACGGCAAGCCGTCGAGCGCCGTTGATTACCGGGTTCCTGCGTTCAACAACAGGGTTATTGCAGTACTTCTAGCAGCAACTATTTATTAGAAAATTTGTCCCAAAGAAACATTGCAAATGGCAATCACACAACCCCGCAACTGCGTTGTCACAGACGCAACCATGTTCGCACCCAAACCATGGTTTGGAAATAGCATGTTCTATAAGCTACTAAAATGGCAATGAGTTAAGAGCGGTTTAAAATAACTAAGAACAAAACGCTAAAGAAGAACAAAGTAAACTAAAACTGAAAATAATGAGAAGGGTTGTACTTGTAGGATGGAATAGAATAAAAGACAGTGCCTATGGTTTCGGTCTCACTCGTACTAGAGGGGCAACTATGTGGCTATTCATTGGAATTACACAAGATACTAATTTAGATAAATAAACGATCCCGTATGGTTACCGGTTTGTCACAAAGAAAATACTACTTAGAACCTCGCGTTATCACTACGCAAGTCAATAATACACTACTGTCCAAATGATAACATGAACTCATCTATCTCCTCTTCGTCACTAGAGGAGAGAGTAATATAATAGATAAAGACACAAAGTCTAATGTTGCATACTAGATCATACCTCAACCTAGAACCAAATCAATTACTCAAACATAGATAAATAGAAATACACATAGTAATTCATGGAGATCATCATGTTCAATCTTACAAATACACAATCTAAAACAAGGGGAAGAGAGGTGGAGACGACGGTGGAGATGATGACGATGAACGATGCGCATGGTAAAGATGGGGACGTCTCCTTCTCCCTCGCTTGTTTGGATCTTGTGGAGGTGTTGGAGGAGATCTTGATCTTGGAGGTGTTGGCGGCTATGGAGAAGGCGGCGGCGGCAGGGCTTCACCCCTAGGGTGTGGATGAATGGTGATGCCTCTACTTGACTTCTCCCCTTTTTATATAGGCGCTGGAAGTTGGTTTTGCGAACCTCTATTAGGAATCTATGTGGGGTACAGATCTTCGTCGATCACTAAGTACCTTGAACTCCTCATAAGGAATCTGTTCAAACAACCTTGTACATTGATTACAAATATTGAAGGATGGATATTTCCAGACATTAGGGGGGATCTCAAGTACTAAATAGAATTCTAGAAAATCATTTGGAACTCCACGTTCCTCTCCATATCCACGTACTCAAGAATCTGGACTATACGTTTACGATTCACAAATTTGCAACACTTTGCAAATAACCTGTCATATTCATTTACTGATTAAAAGGTGATATATAATACTTTAATTTGGCTAGAAATGCGTCCGAAAGAGTGGAGGTACCAATTAAACCACTCAACTCTCTATCTCTGAAAAGAGGAGGAGGAGTAGTACGGCCTCTAACCAAGATCTAGCTTCCTACAAGCAACAAGGTAAAACAAGGAGAAATATATCAATCTAGCGTTGACTATCACCTTATGGGTAGTATACGTCTAGTGGAAGGGAAACCTCCACAATCCTGCTTTAGCTTGCACACATTGGTTAGGACATCGAAACACACAGACTCACGCGTATTGGGAAATCACGAAGAGTCATCATACGTGCTTAAGATTTCCTCCAACTATATCGATTCTGCAGAATCATATGATTAAAGCCTAAAAATATCGACAGTATTTCTCTTGTATGATTGCAAACATCCTTCACAATAATTCAGATCCAAAGACCATGGCCATGGCAGAGTGTAAACCACTCGCTCGGACTGAAACAATTAAAGGATGCAATCCAAGCAGAATTAGCCTCACACCTCCAAATAAATTCTCTATGCGGTTCAATATGTTCTCTTCCAGCAACGGAATGAGATAAGAAGGTGGTGAGAAAGCAAGGCTTGTAGCACAAGGTCGGATTTACGCAGAGATCCGAGACCTAATCTCCAGATGCGAGTGGAATCCTATTTCTGATATATTATATCATTGGCAGTACAAAATCATCTAGCTATGCAGTTGATAGATGTTGTGACTATATATCCATGTGGATCACTAGATTTGGACATGTATGATTCCCGATGGAATCTCAATCCGAATCGATATGCAAATGCAACATGTATTGTGTAAATTTAATAAGTCACACCATGACTTATTGTTATCGGTGTATTTTAGTACAATCTATGTAGTGAGTTCCTTATACACAGGATTGCTCCTACAATGATGATACCCATATGTGTTTGTCATGCACAAGGATTACTCTTGCAATGACAAAACAAGTGATCATCTAAAAGATGGAATTTGAGATGAAAGATTTGGTGAAACCCAAACAGTGCTTGATATTAAAAGTTGAGCTACTTCACTCAAATTTTATGGTACACCAAGCTGCCTATACTATAAATATTGAAGAAACTTAAAATGGACAAGTCATATACATCTTCCATGCCGGTTGTTCGATCTCTAGACATAGAGAAAGATTCACTCAAACCACGGGATGATGTAGAACGGATGTTGGTACTTGAAGTTCTATATCTCAGTGCCATTGGATCCACAACCACAATTGGTTGGGAATCAAGAATATCTTTCGATATCTTCAAGGCACCATACATTAATTGACATATTCTTGTAATTTCAGATAAATCTGAACTCCAATATCATCAGGATATACTGATGTTGGCTACATGAACGATTTCCACAATGTGTATCAACATGGTAGAATTGTCACTCCATTGATGTCTTCGAGACATACTCTGGTGATTACACCTACCAATCATTCTAAAATACAAGGTCTCGTACACACGTGTAGCTTTATGGAATGATGAACCACATACATAAGTCATGTGGTATTGGTTCTCTTGAATCATCAATCATTATATACACAGATAATGTTGCTTGTGTTGCATGCATGCAAACATGGTACATCAAGAACAATGTCACTAAGCATATTGCCTCTAGATTGTTTTATCTCCGCGAACTTCAGAAAAATTGGAGAGTAAACATCTTGCAAGTCAAATCACACAATAATCTTGTTGGTTTGTTCACGAAGTCTCTATCAACTTCAACATTCCAGATGTATTTTATGGAATTGGTATGCGACGGCTTCCAAATTTGCAAGAATCAGAGGGAGCATCTTCCTGAATCAATCATGTTCAAAGCATCATATTACATTTTTTCCCTTTATGAGTTTACCACACAAGTTCTGAGGTAATATCAACACAAGATGATATGTCATATTTTGTGATTTCCCCACCGGGGTTTTTAGGAAAGTATATACGACATATATCATTTTCTAAACTCTATGGGTTTTCCCTTTTACAAGGTTTTTCTCATATCGAGTTAACAAAGAGACAATACCAATTATCTGTTGTGTCATTTTGTTCTTATTTTCCCACTGGGTTTTGAAGAAGTTTTAACAGCATATCTAACCATTATATGTTGCACCATTTTTTCCTTATTTTCTCACTGGGTTTTAAGGAGTTTTAGCAACATATCATACACACCACTCTCCTCATATTTTTCTCACAGGGTTTGTAGAGTTGATGATTCCAAAGATGATTATAGAGATGACCAAGCACAAGGACAAGGAAGGATTAGGGAAAGTGTTAGGATTTAATTAATAGGTTAATTAAAGGGATAATTCTCTCTCCTGTAATTTTCTATGTCGGTTGGTTTGTCAACGGACACAACTCTTCCTCACATCTCTTCAAATGGACGTGACTTATATTCGCGTCCCTTCCCCTTGTATTTTTTTTTTCCAACCGGGCTTCCACCCCTTTCCATTGCAAAAACGAAAAGAACAAGTTCAGTTTTGTTACAACAGAGAGGGGGTAGGGAGAAGGGAAGTGAGTTGGGGCAGTGCCAGGAAACCCACTGTGGATACTCGATATCGAGATGTCCACTATGGAGCGAAAACCTGACACCACCTATAACAAGTTCTAGACAAACAGGTTCACACCACACACAACTAAGGGGACAGCGGATAATAAAACAACAAAGGAAGTAGCAGTTTTCAACAGCAAAAGCCTGAGATCATCTTCAATTCTCAGCAAACTCGACCAACAAGAGTGTCTTTTAGGCTCCCTTGATCAACAGCAGCTGCGTCTGGTCTGGCGAAGTTGTTGTACGCCTTGAGTCGACTGCTGCCGCCGCCTGAGCCATCTTCTTCGCGCCTTCGATCAAGTAGCTCTTGTCCTCCGCTTTTTGTAAACTTGTCCAGTAAACAATCAAAGCCCCTTGTATATAAGTTGTAAATCATCAATGAAATAGAACAGTTAAATTATTTGTGGTCTCTCTCCATTGCCTTTCAATTTTACTTCTAAGACTGGCAATGTTCTCATATGGATGTCCATTAATGATAACGGAAAAAGAAGACGTGGAAATACAAGAATGGATAAATGATTTTTCATACAAGACCGACTTGATATACAAACTAGTATTGGAGAATTGTTTGGATTGAAAATAACCCCTCAATACACTTCAATTAAACTAGTAGTACAAGCAATAATTAAAGTCCGAAAACCTGAAGTTGATTTGGACGAATACTCTATGCCGTAAACAGAAAAGTCAAGAACTCCCACAACGTTCCAGTGCACGATGTGACGACGGTCCTGGCGCCTGCGTGATCGTGCGATTCCGACCGGCGTGGACGCCGCTGATTCGCGTGACGGACGGTCGAGGTGCGTTCCGTCGGCCGCTTGCTCAGGAGCCAAACTAAAGTGAAGCTTTACTCTTCTTTTCGTTTTCTTTGCTAGCCGGTCTGACCGTTAATTAGTGAGCAGAGGTTTGACTAATAAACAGCTTTCTAATCTGTCGCAGTAGTGCTCCACTAACTTTGACCTCATCGATCACGGAGTCAGCGGCGCGTTGCAAAAATATCTGCTCGCTAGTTGGGACTATTTTTTTGTTTGACTCTATTTCAATCCTGATCGCAATTTTGCAAGGAGAAGAAAACATAGTTTAGGTGAGTGCTCTACGATCAGAATTCTCTCACCAACTACCTCACTGTAGCCGCATACTTGATAGTTGTATTGCAATGCCATATTTGGATCGTAGCAATTTCGTAAGAAGTTTGTAGGATTCCAAATCTTTGGATTGGTTTGTCTCGAATCGAATGAATGATTCTACTCAAATATATGTGCATTCGATTTCTATACCTCACTTGCAGGAATTTGAACATCCATCCTAACCTATTTTTTGGACTCAACCACGTAGGACCGAGACAATCCAGAGGGCTATTCTTGTAACGCTTTTGTGTATTTACATTCATCTGTTTTATACTAAAGGAAAATCTATAAGATCCCTGTGGATATCCTACTTTTGTGTTTCTCAATCCTACATTCCAAAGAAGACTACTATATTTCTGAAAGAAAATAATAAGTACCTCAAACAACACCCTTATGGTCTCTTCGATTCTAGGATAACACCATACAAATTTTGGAGGATCTTTATCCATAGGATACTTTTGTACGTTGCTTATTTGATTCATATGATTGTTATATCTTTCTTCTTAGGGTTCATTTACACCGGATTTCATCATAAATTTGACTTGCACAGATCATGAAACGTCGTCCTGCCCGAGGCTTTGAAAAGGATCAACAAGTTCGAGCGATCCTTCCTGGGGGAGGGGACATGCAAGGTTAACTGGGAGACCGTTTGTAGGCCACAAGATAAATGATGGCTTGGCACCATGGACCTCAACAAGTTTGCAAGAGCTTTGTGTTGGAGATAGTGCCATAGAGGCAAATAATAAAGGCTATTTATTATTATAACTCAGTAATTTATAATAATTTTTGTGCATGTTATGACTGTATTAATCGAAAATATTAATACACGTGTGGTATGTAAACAAATCAGAATCTCTAGCGAGCCTTTATACAAACTAGCTCATTGGTCATTTGATAATCGAGATTTCCTGATCATGGACTTTATGTCAATTGACAATGAAATCATATCATTGGGTGAATTATATGATGGACATATTCAATATAAGTATTGCAACTTGATCAAGTCATAAAGTTCATCGTTGTGATATTTATGAAAGCGTAGTAACATGGTGATATCATATCTAATCACTATCACGAGAGGCTACCTTGACTGCATCAACCGTCACACTGTAACAGGGTGATCATAAAGATGTATCGATATCGGGATTTGTTCATCTGCATGAAGAAAGATACTCTGGGACCATTAAGTGATATTACATCGATGAAGCTGTGCATCGTATGGCTAGGTCACGCGGATGTAATATCACAGGAACGAGTTGAATTGCCTTGTCAGTAACGAGGTTGAACTAGGTATGATAATACCGATGACCAGATCGCTGGCAAGTGTTGATATCGAAGTAACAAAGGGAATATGACTCAACGTTTAAAGTTAAACAACGCATTATGGGGATCCAGGTCCCGCTGATGATCATTGATCGGAGATGCGTCTCGATCATCTGTAGTGTTCCCGAGCCGTAGGGTAACACACTCAAGGATTCAGTGATGCTTAGAGATGGTTTTGGTATCATTGGAAATACCAGAGAATAGGGAAGAGAGAACCGGCAAAGTTCCGTGTGTATTCGAAGAATCTTTGGAGTGATTCAAAACTTGTTTTGGATCACCGGGAATTAAATAATATGTATTCTATATTAATTAAATAAATTTATATTAAATATTTGTTTGTTTATTTCAATAGAGGTGCAACCCACCTTAATGGGACCCTCCCGGAGGGGAGCCCATTAAGGGGGTCGGCCAGCCCCAATGGATAAGGATGGGGGGCTAGGGTTTGGTTGGTGCCACCTTGGCTGCACCCTCCCCCTTTGGGCACCCACCTCTCCCCCTATATAAGGAGGGGCACATGGGGGAGCAGAGCACACAGGTCGAGGGGGAAAAGGAGAGCCCCTCTCTCATGCACCTCCCTCCTTCTCTCTCTCTCTCTCTCTCTCTCTCTCTCTCTCTCTCTCTCTCTCTCTCTCTCTCTCTCTCTCTCTCTCTCTCTCTCTCTCCCGCGAGCGTTTCTCTTAAGATCTGCGCACATGGGAGTTGACTCCATCCTAGTACGACGTCGTGCTATTGTTGTTCCGATCCAAAAGTACCTCAAACAGGACCCTTACGATCTCCTCTATTCTATGATAACCATACGAATTTTGTAGGATCTTTGTCCTTAGGATACTTTCATACGTTGGTTATTTGATTCATATGATAACTAAAGATCTTTCTTCTTAGGATTAATTTATACTATATTTCATCATAAATTTTACACTTACATATCATGAAGAGTTATTTTGCCCGAGGCTTTGAAAACGATCAACAAGCTCGAGCGATCCTTCCTTTGGGCGGGCATAGAGAAGGTTTCAAGGGGGGCAATGCAAGGTTAATTGGAAGACCATTTATAGGCCACAAGATAAAGGATGGCTTGCAATCATGGACTCGACAAGATCGCAAGAACTTTGTGTCTAAGATGGCATTGGCTATGGAGGAAAGACTCCTCTAAGGCATGAATTGGTGATGATCACCCTTGTGACCGAGGGGATATATGCGACCACCACCATCACAACCTACGATGGGAGTATTCAAGCTTTTGGCATGCACCTTGGTTAAGGGAGAAAACCAAAGGATATTGTGTCATCTATCTTCGCAATCTCTAAGCGCAAAAACTTCACAGTGCATCAACCAAGAGCTTTAGAAAGAACGAAGTACATCGCACAGTCGAAAATCTGATTGAGATTTCTGACAGCCAGTTCTTGTGTAGAAACAATCAAGTTGTCAAGGCATTTCCCAGTCAGGTCGTTACCGTCCCGGCGTCCCGGCGGCTTACAGTTAGCAAGATTGATTTACAGAGACTGAAGACCAGGCAGGCCCAAAGTTAATGTACGCTGGGCTAGTGGACTCGGACTGACTGGCGATTCGTCGTCGTCGTCGTCGCCGTCGCCGGCGCCGCCCACTTGCACGTACTACTAGAGAGAGTTGGAGCCGCTCTCGTGCTTCTTGAGCCACCCAACCGTGCACAAGACCGATGACTGGATCAGGCGAGCCGACGAACCGCCGGTCTCCACCTTGTTCAGTGCGGGCAACCGGTCAAGGCCGGGCGGGCGTCGTCTCTCTCGGCTGGATTAGTCGTCGGGAAGCAGTATTCTTTGCTTGGTAGACCACCCTCCACTTACGTGATCGACGACGGGAGCTCGTTGTCTTGTCCGTTGCGTCGGGTCGGTCTCGATCTAGAAGCAGGGAGGGGATGATGGTGGGCAACTAGCTAGCTGGCCTGGAGGAGAGGTATATTCAGTGTCCGTTTAGAAGTGCGGCCGCGCGCGTTCACACGCCCACGTACGTACGGCGGCGGCGTGTCGTCCACCGCCACGAGACTCTTCGCCGCGGCGACGGCGGCTAGTGGATGTGGAGGAGCTTTTGCTCGCCTTGTCGAGGGGTTCTCTGGTATGGCGCCGAGGCTCGAGTTAACGTATGTAGTCACGTGCGCCTCGGTTGGTCGTTAATGCCCACTACTAGTACCCAGGATGGAAAAGTAGGGAGTATCTAATCTATGAGCTAATTACATTAGAGGTCCTACAACTTGTTCACTATATGAAGGTTTAGTCCTAGAACTTGCAAAGCGTGGTATTGCAGTCCTATAACTTGCAAACCATGTGAAGATTTGGTCCTCAATCAATCAAAAGCTGACATGTGGCATTACAGATTTTGCAGAAAAGCCCCTTAGTGTCTCCAATCGGCATATATGACCTTAGAACAGTCTTACATGTGGGCCCCACCTGTCAGTGCGGATGACAAAAACAAAATCTAACACGCGATGCTGAGGGTTCGAACTCCCGACCATTTGCTAGCACAAACATGGGTTACCGCTAGACCAATCACAATTTGTGTTCCAATACTAGGACGTCTTTTCTTTATAAACAGATTAGATGAATTTTTTCCCTGAAAAACGAAACTGCTCGATGTTTTCTTTGGCAGCACGTAATTTTTTTTGGGATAATCGTACAACATGTAATTTAAGTAGAGCGATGGATGCATGTTGTCACTTCCTCTTTGATTGTATATATAAGACAGATGTGTGTTGTCATTTTTCTTCATCCACACCGACCAATTTATGAATATAGAAAATAAACTATTGTGGTAAATGATTCTTGGGTCGAGTGTGAAATATAAATGCTAGCCCTTTGTTCTAAACTAGTTTATAGAGTATACAATTTCCTCGACGAATCATTTGTTTTTTTAACTCGAGTTGTCCATAAAGATATTAAGTTAATGTATACCTCCATTTAGCTAGATGTAGAACACGTTTTCTAAAACTTCATACCGCATGATTCATTATTGCAACCCTAGATTTCATAAATAGATATATTTTCCATGGCCTCTTGTTTAAGTACTTTTAAGTTGATGCTAAGGACCATTTCTATAAAAAAAATACACTTGTCATAGAATACATGTGATCATGTCAATTCTGAACTTTACTGAGACACATTAATAACTCACTGGCACTCCATATAACTTATTTCTAAATCAAACGAGAAATCGTCACCGCCTTTGACATATTGTCTAAATGTATTCTAGGTGTTTTTAATTGTGTATTTCATTCTCACTACAACTCATGTAGTAAATAAAATACACGAGAACATGCACATGTAAATGTTCTGAAAACATTGATAATATATTTTTATTTTTGAAATATATAGTATATTATACAGTTCTACACATATAGTATGTTATATAATTGTCTTTAAATGTTAACACGGAGGAAATTGAGATTTAATATACTGGTAGTAAATATTTATAAAGGTTGTGTTTTTCTACTGTTTTGTGCTACTTAGTAGTCCGTATAAAAACAAGTCTTTCCTCATGTCAGAATAAGAAATAATCAAACGGCATAGATTATTTGGATAATAGAGTAGCGTCCGTATATAAGACAATAAAGTTTAAATAATTTAAATAATTTACACCCGTACATATCACCTTGATACTTGTGCAATTTTTTAAAAATTAAAACCATATGTCACCTACACAAAAAAGAGAAACTGGTACTTTGTTATATTGTGAGCGCGGACGCGGATCAAACTCGCGACCTACTGCGTAGTCTAATACTCGTTGCCACTGGAGGACAAATACATTTACGTACTGATTAGGACACTATCTTATACAAATAATACATGCCGCTTGACCATCCATTTTTCCTGCTCTGATTTGGGGAAGATTTGTTTTTATATAAACTAGTAAGTAGTATGAAACATTTGAAGAATACAACCTTTAGAAAACTATTATTTACAACATATATATTAAAACTCATTTCCTCTGTATTATTAACATTTAAAGACAAAACACTCTATTATATAACATAGTATATATGTCGATTTGTATTTGCAATCTACTGTACATTTCTCAAATTAAATATAATACCAATTTCACAAAGTTTACATGTCCATGTTTCTCCTATATTTTACTTACTACGCGAGTTGTAGTAAAAATGGAATACACAACTAAAAACACCTAAAATACATTTAGACTAATATCAAAGACGGTGATAATTTCTCGGTTGATTATAAATATGTTGTACCGGTTAGTTATCAGTGTGTCTAGTAAAGTACACAAGTGACATATTCTCATGTATTTTACGTACAAATATAATTATTTTCCAAAAAGTGGTCCTTAGCATCGACTTAAAAATAGTTATTTCTCAGTCATCATCCTAGGAACAAGAGAACTTGTAAAAATACTCGAAGGTCAGAGAAAATATACCTATTTATGAAATATGGGATTGCAATAACGAATCATGTACTATGAAGTTTCAAAAAACGTGTCCTAGAGACCGAGCGGCACGATCGGTGAGCTACTTGTAAACAAAAAAAAAACGTGTCCTAGATCTAGCTAAATGGGGGTGTACATTACTTGATTTTATAAGGATAGCTCCAGGCCAGGGAAAAAAAATACTCTCAGGGAAAATATATCCATTTACGGTGCTTGCAACAATAAATCATGAATTATGAAGTTTTAAAAAACAAATGCTTCGCCGCGAAAATTGTATACACCAAACTAGTTTAGAACAAATAGTTTATTTTCTATTTTCTTAAATTGGCTAGATGCATAAAAGCTCTCAAGAAAAATGACAACATGCAACCATCTTATATATACAATCAAAGAGAAAATGACAACACATATCCATCGCTCTTCTTAAATTACATGCTGTACAATTTTCCCCAAAAAAACGCCCGCCTTGCTAAGGAAAAGATTGAGTAGTTTCATGCTTAAGCTAGGGTGGTGAAAATATTCATAAAATCTCTCTATAAGGAAGAGATGTCCTCAATACAGAACACAAACTGTGCTTGGTGTAGTGGCGCCCGACATTTAGCGCAAACAGCTGGTCCCGGGTTCGATCCGTCGCCCTTATAAATTATGTTTTGTTTGTTTCGTCAGACTGACAGGTGGACCCCGCATGTAAGACTGCGTCAAATGTCACATGCGCAAATTAAAAATATTAGAGGTCTTTTTTGCAAAAACTACAGCGCCACATGTCAGGTTTCGATTGATTGAGGACCAAAACATCACATGGGATGAAAGTTCTAGGACTGCTATTTCACGTTTTGCAAGTAGTAGGACTAAACTATCACATGCTGCACAAGTTGTTGGACTACAAGTGTAATTAACTCCTAATCTATCGTAAGGGATGACGTGAGGGCACATGTCCGTCTCCCCAAAATCTAGTATGTAACTTGATTGAACAAGTATATATCTAATTTAAACTTTAAGGCGACTAAGCAATATCGGGTTCAGAAGTACTCCTACCTATCTTTAAAATATTCCTCGTTAAGAATTACTACCTCCATTCTATAATATAATATTTTTAGCAAGGAATGATACTGGAGTATAGTACTTGAGTAGTATATACTTGTTGGGAACAGCTGAACAGAGCTGAAGCGTGCAACCTGTGTTTCTCGTATGGAGTAGTGAACTGATCGCAAATAATTGTAAACGCCTTATTTTATAATCAATAAAGCTTACGGTTTCCCTCAAAAATAAGATGGCGCACACCTATCACATGGATAATGCATGCGTCCTTCTTAGCACGTGCAACCTGTTTTGGTTAATTTGTAATGACTTCCTTCTTGCTGAACTGATTGTAACGCTGATGCATGTATCCTACTTAGCACGTCCACGTCTATAGCGTTTTGGCGATGCAGACTCGCACAGCTGTCGAACTATTCCGATTCACGGTGTGGGCTTAAATAGTACATTTTTCAGATGAAAAGAGCTTTTTAGAATGTTTGGGTAAGCTGTGTGCCCTCAAAGTGTTCCTGTTCTGTGCATGCTATATACTACTACCTCCATTTCAAGGTTTAAGGCCTCTATTTTTAGAAAGTTAAACGAAGTAAAATTTGATCAAATTTTTAGAAAAATTATGAGTAAATATGATATTTGTAGGTACCATATGAAAATATATTTCATTATCTATCTAATGGTATTAATTTTGTAGTTTTCATGTTAATGATTTTTGATAAAAACTTAGTTAAACATAACATAGTTTGACTTTTTGAAAAAAAATAGGCCTTAAGCCTTGGAATGGAAGTAATAAAATAGAAGCGTTGGCCACTGCTAGTTCATGCTTGCCTGTTGACATAGGCATCCCCAATGGGCCTGCCAAAGATGGTACCCGGGGTTTACTGAAGGCCCAGAACTCGAAGAATACGAAGACTCGGAAGCCCATTTAATGGTTAGGAAAGATAGTTTGTATTAGGAAAGATAGAGACTTGTAATCTTACGGGTTGGATACGAATCCCTCCCGAACTCTGTAATCTCTGTATCACGAAACCCTCGGCTCCGCCTCCTATATAAGGGGGAGTCGAGGGACAAAGAAAGCATCGAATCTACTGTCAACATAACCCTAGTTTTCATAATCGTCGAGTACTTTTCGCCTAAACCTTCGAGATCTACTTGCCCTCTACTTCTAGCAAAACCCAAGTCTACAATCTGTAGGCATTGACAAGTTAATCCCTTGTCAATTGGCGCCGTCTGTGGGAACTAGAGGCGGCAAGGATCTGATCTCGATGGCACGCTCAAGATCTTCGACTTCATCAACCGCAAGCAACGCGATGGATCGAGGTAACCAGGAAAAAACTGATCTATTCAATTTTATTCCTCACCCGCCCTCCCGTATGGATGCATGTGCCTATCTGGAGGAGCCCATCACCATGACGTTCGGAAAATTCCGATTTGGCGTCAACAAGGAAGGATCCTACCGTCTCGAAGTTCCGATCTCGTCGGAATTTTCAGCGGACGATTCTAACTTTTCGTCGAGTGACGAGGAGTCTTCATCGACACGATTCGTCGACAGCAAGGCCAGCGGAAAGCTCGTCAAGATCTTCAGCAACACATCCTTCGAGTCGTCTGCGGACTCCTATATAAGCAGCGACTCTGACAGCGTCGACAGCTTCAACTTCATCGACAAATCTGCTGCCATCGGAAAGGTCTTCACCACTCTATACGATGGTGTCACCAATCCCGAAAAAGATCAATGTGCAAAATATCATCAGATCTATGCGATAGGAGAGGCAAGCCGATCAGATCCAGAAACATCAGAGGCTTTCGACGATTTGGGAAATCCATACGTCGATCCCGCTGATCTCACAAGAGGTCTAGGCACCAAATATATCGGGAATCCTCCCCGCAACAAAGTCCAACTCCCGCAAGAAGCATGGGATAGAGCTGCGAAAGCCATGGATGGTTCAGAACCTATGACCACCACTGCCACTGTGCAAGAACTCCAAGCATATCAATATAGACTTGCTCGGGTGAATAGAGAGTTGGTAAAACGGACAGCTGACCTGGATCAAAGAAGAGAGGCAGCATCCGCGTCAAGCAGGCGTCGAGCAGAACTCAGCCGACAATCAGGAAATACGGGAGATAGCCACAGAGAAGCTCGAAGGAGAGCAAGGTCTCGGCTACAAAACATACCCGAAGCAGAAAGAGGAAATATAATTCAAAATCTCGACATGTCCTTTATGTCGATCGACGATAGAGGAAATATAATCCCAAAAACGCCAGAAGCAGGCTACATGGCAACACAAGCTTACCTCCTAGCATCTAGACCACCTGCTGGAGACCCGAGAGAACCATTGTTCAATATGGCAATGGCTGGAGTAGGGATAATGGGAACAGCGTTTGCAACAACGCCTCCCGAAGAAAATCCTAGGCAAAATAGTCCGCAACACAACACAGCAGCTCGGGACCCACCAAGAACAAGTGGTGCAAGGGACACAGCAGCTCAAACAAGGGTGGATAGAGCGCGACAAGAAAGAAGGGAGCGTCAGCAATCACCAGAGCTTGCCGACGAAGATATGTGTGGGCTCCCGTGCTTTACGAGAAGAGTCCGAAAAACTCGAGTCCCAAAAGGATTCAAGTTACCCGAACATTTTAAGAAATTCGACGGCCTGCAGGATCCCGAAGATTGGCTAGTGGATTATCTTGAGATGGTGAAGCTGGTAGGAGGAACCAGAGCAACAGCTATGCAAAGTATCCAAGTCCACCTGAGCGGTGCCGCGAGATCTTGGATAAAGAAACTCCCCTTAAATTCCATCGACAGCTGGGAAAACTTTGAGGACATCTTCGTGAAAAACTTCCGATCCACCTGCAAGAAACCTGCGTCATTGGAAGAGCTGAGGGCATGCCGACAGAAACACGACGAGTCGATGAGAAAGTATATACAGAGGTGGAACATTATCAAAAACTCGGCAGAAGATATATCTGACGAGAGAGCTATAGACGCGTTCGTGGCAGGAATCCGTCGAGCAGATTTCGTCGAGGATTTGGGGAGAACTAATCCCAAGTCAATCTCAGCATTGATGGAGATAGCTAATAAATGGGCAGATGGAGAAGATGCAATATACAACAAGCGACACAGGTCGCCAGAGGAGGATCGTGGTCGAAGTTTTCAAAATAGAAGGCGATTTTCGCGCCAGTTTTACAACAACGACGCTCCCGGCCATATATCAGCTGGTTTCCGAGGAAATTCTGGAGGAAACAGTCGAGATGATTATCAAAGGAGCAACGAGCATCAAGGCGACAATAGAGGTGATTCTCGCGGCAGCAGACAAAATAATGGACCAAGGTTCCCAAGACCTTACGTGTCCCCAGAGGAAATGATGAACGGACCATGTCAGATGCACTTTTATCTCGACAGTAATGGCAAGAGGCAGTCAGGCCATCTCCAGAAAGATTGCCGCAATTTTCAAGCAATGTTGAGAGCCGCAGGAATTGCAAACAACCAAGCTATGAACAGAAATCCTCAAGGGCCAAGGAGTGAGATTCACCTCCCACCTCCTCCCGCAATTACTGAAGAAAATCGGCATCAGCTCAGAATAGCGGCAGCACCACAACCACCTCCATATGTTGATCCTAATTCCAACGGTGAAATTCTGATGATTCAGAAAGCTAGGCCGTCCAACAGGGCGCAGAAGGTAATTTCCCGACAAGTGTTCATGGCAGAGAAGATGCCTCCACCAACAGTCGAGTACTTAAATTGGTCAGGGCAAGATATTGGCTTCACAATCGCGGATCATCCGCAGCAAGTTCCTCGACCAGGACAATCAGCACTTATTCTACCCGCAGTAATTGCTGGTTTCGACGTGTCGAGAGTCTTCATAGATGGCGGCAGCAGCCTAAACCTTATGTATGCAGATACGTTAAGGAAGATGAACATCTCCCTGGCAAACTTGAAACCAACTGACACACGATTCCATGGGATCACACCAGAGAAGCCAAGTTACCCATTGGGTAAAATCAACCTCGACGTTCAGTTCGGAACCCGAGAAAACTACAGAATAGAGAATCTGGAGTTCGAAGTTGTGGATTTCCCATCGCAATATCACGCTCTGCTGGGACGACCAGCGTATGCTAGGTTCATGGCAGTACCACATTATACATATCTGCTGTGGAGGTTGCCTGGGCCCAAGGGACCTATCACAATAAAAGGAAGTTTTGCGTTATCTGATAAATGCGACAAGGATTTTCACCGACTGTCAGAAACTTTCGGGATGCAAGCAGAGTATACGGCGCCAAGGTTCACTGACTATAATGTGTCACCAGAGGTAGGGAGATCTAAGGAGCCAACTTTCAATACAGCTAAGGATTCAAAAGAGGTACAGATTCACCCGACAGATCCAAAGAAAACGACGTCCATTGCCGCAAACATGGATGTCGCATAGGAAAGCGCGCTCGTCGAGTTCCTCCGTGAGCACTGGAAAATCTTCGCATGGTGTCCAGCTGACATGCCAGGAGTACCCAGGGAACTCGCCGAGCACCACCTCAATCTAGATCCTCTCGCAAGACCAATAAAGCAACCTTTGCGGCGTTTTTCGGAGCCTAGCCGCAAAGCCATGTTATCTGAAATAGATCGACTCAAAGATGCTGGATTCATCAGAGAAATATCTACTGAAGCCACGTGGGTCGCAAACCCAGTGATGGTGCCGAAAAAACACACAATAGTCCTTCGCATGTGCGTCGACTTTACGTGTCTCAATAAACATTGTCCAAAGGATCACTTTCCCCTCCCAAGGATCGATCAAATCATCGACTCCACGGCAGGATGCGAACGTCTTTCCTTCCTGGATGCATATTCTGGTTATAACCAGATCAGATTAAAAGAAGAAGACGAAGCCAAGACAGCGTTCATTACACCTTATGGCGTGTTTTGCTACAAAACAATGCCCTTTGGTCTGAAAAACGCGGGAGCAACATATCAGCGGATGATGCAAAAATGCCTAGCAACACAGATTGGAAAAAACGTACAAGTCTATATTGACGATGTCGTAATAACATCAAAGAAAGGGGCGACTTTGATCGAAGATTTGAAGGAAACCTTCGACAACCTCGACAAGTTCTGCATCAAGCTGAACCCGACAAAGTGCTCTTTTGGAGTCCCTGCAGGAGAGCTTCTCGGGTTCTTAGTATCAGCAAGGGGGATTGAAGCTAATCCCGAAAAAATACAGGCTATCGTTACTATGAGAAAGCCAACAAAGTTGAAAGAAATACAGCAGTTAACGGGGCGAGTCGCAGCTTTAAGCAGATTCGTCGCCAGGCTAGGAGAAAAGGCGTTGCCGTTCTACGCATTGATCAAGCAAGGGGAAAAATTCCAGTGGAACGAAGAAGCAGACAGAGCCTTCGAGAACCTCAAGCGAGCAATTTCGACACCACCAATCTTGGTGGCGCCTAAAGAAAAAGAACCTCTCCTCTTGTACATTGCAGCCACACCTCAGGTGGTCAGCACGGCCTTAGTAGTCGAAAGAGAAGAAGAAGGCAAGCTCCATGGAGTTCAAAGGCCAGTATATTTCATTAGCGAAGTACTGTCGCCTTCAAAACAGAGGTATCCGCAATATCAGAAACTGGCATATGGAGTTTTCACGACAGCAAGAAAACTGCGACACTATTTTTCGGCGCACCCGGTAATAGTGGTCAATGAAGCTCCTTTGTCAAACATATTGAACAACCCAGAAGCCACGGGTCGTGTCTCCCTTTGGGGAATAGAACTTTCCCCTCGGGACATCACGTATGAAAAAAGAAAAGCAATAAAATCGCAGGTCTTACCAGATTTCATTGCAGAGTGGATGGAGCTACAAAACACAGGACCCCCAGATTTATCGAGAACCTGGACCATGAATTTCGACGGGTCCAAAAGATTGGAAGGAGCTGGAGCAGGCGTGATCTTGGTATCACCCGAAGGCGATAAGTTGAAATATGTCTTGCGGATGACGTTCCCAAACGCGTCTAACAATGAAGCAGAATATGAAGCTCTGATACATGGGATGAAGATGGCGAAAGCCTGTGGTGCAACACGACTAAAAATTTTCGGCGACTCACAATTGGTGGCACAGCAAGTCATGAACCAATGCGATGCAGTCAACGAAAGTATGATGGCATACAAGGAGGTGTACAACGAGCTGGAAAAACTATTTGATGGTTGCGAGGTAAACCACATCAGCAGGATGAGCAATGATGAAGCCGACGTTCTTGCAAACATCGGGTCCCAATGCCTTGCGATCCCTCCAGGCGTGTTCTGGGAGGAGATTAGCGAGAGATCAACAAAGCCAGCAAAAACAAAGGAGAAGAAAGAGAAACCCTCGAGTATCGCCAAAAACACAGCAGACGAAGAAGAAGAGCAAGAGCTAGTCATGATGGTGCAAATTCCATGGATGCAGGCTTACATATCATACATCTTAAGGAAAACACTACCCGACGATCCAGTTGAAGCAAGGCGAATAATCAGGAGATCAAAAGCTTTCACTGTGGTCAAAGAGGAATTGTACAAACGAAGTATCTCGGGAGTGCTACAGAGATGCGTCACACCCGAAGAAGGAAGAATCATCCTGAAAGATGTGCACGAAGGGATATGCGGGCACCACGCGAGTAGCAGAGCTATCGCGGCTAAGGTTTTCAGAGCAGGATTTTATTGGCTCACAGCAATCGAGGATGCAAAGGAAATAGTGCGCACTTGTGACGCGTGTCAAAGGTTTGCGGCAAGACCTCACTCACCAGCAGCGGAACTTATGCCAATCCCGCTATCTTGGCCCTTTGCTCAATGGGGTCTCGATATGGTGGGCAAGTTGCACAAAGCTTCGCCAGGAGGATATGAGTACTTGCTGGTGGCTGTCGACAAATTTACCAAGTGGATAGAAGCGAAGCCGATAAATTCACCAGATGCAACGTCCGCAATAAAGTTCGTGAAGGACATTGTCTTCCGCTTTGGAGTACCTCACAGCATCGTCACAGATAACGGCAGTAACTTTACATCCAAGGAATTCAAAGCATATTGTGCAGAAGTGGGCATAAAGCTAAGTTTTGCGTCTGTCGCACATCCACAGACCAATGGTCAAGTCGAAAAAGCCAATGGCATCATCTGCAATGGCATCAAGAAACGCCTGCTAGGACCTTTGGAAAAAGCTAGGCACACTTGGCCAGAGGAGTTACCAAGTGTTTTGTGGAGTATTCGAACGACACCAAATACAGCGACGCAGGAAACGCCGTTCTTCTTGGTCCACGGAGCTGAAGCAGTCTTGCCGATAGAAATAGAGCACGATTCTCCACGAATCGCAGAGTATGACGAAGAAACTTCGAGAAAAGCTTTGGAGGACGACGTCGACGCACTCGACGAAGCTCGCGATGAAGTCCTGTCGCGAGTCACCAAGTACCAGCAGGACCTGAAAAACTATCACAGTCGACGATTGCGGCCAAGATCTTTCCAAGTCGGTGACCTGGTTCTACGACTCAATCAAAAAAGCCATGAAAAACTCGAGTCACCATGGCTAGGACCATACATCGTCACAGAAGTGATAGAAGGAGGAGCATACAGAATCAAAGACAAGAAGACAGGGATTGACGAGCCAAATCCTTGGAACGTGGCACAGCTCAGGCGTTTCTACGCCTAGGTGTCGAAAATATAGTCCTCCTTTGTAAAGCTACAATGTACTGAAACGCCCACGAGTTTTCAGACGCACTCTTTTCCTTTTTCGGGGCACCGAGTGGGGCCGGGAAAGGTTTTTAATGAGGCGGGCTCGTGGTGCTGCAATATAATAAAGATAGTGGAATTATATACTTTCTTCTCGACAAGATTAGGGGTTTTCCCCTACATGATACAATATATATATAAACACAGTGTCGACAAATGCAAAAGAAGTATCTGGCCTTGGTAAACATACCTCGCCAAAAACAAAAAGAGATATAAACAAAATAGTGATCAACAAAAGACTCGGGGGCTTGCACCCGCAAAAAATAGTACACAGTGCATATTATCTTGCCTTGGGACAACCTCGCATTATAATAAACAATTGCAATCAAAAAACGCCCGGGGGCTTGGCGACAAAAATAAAATGACTTTACAATATAGTTCGTATACAAAGGACTCAAACTTCGGAATAAGTTCGTCTTCAAGGATTTCCCAATAAATTGTCTATGGTCAAGCGCTCATTATTTACAGCACGGGTACTATGCTCAGCGTAGCTACCTTTCACAAAGAATTCGGAATCCATCCGAAGAAGTTCATCCATCATATCTTCAGCAACAGGCGTAACAAGGTCATCATATTTGCCGAAGTTTCTCCTCTTCTTCGACATCTTCTTCAGGCACTTTGGAACAATCTGCCCTACATCCAACTTCGGGTAGCAAATCTTTACCATGATCATCGCAAACCTTGCGCCAGCAGCTAGTTGAGCTCGTACAAAGCCGTGGATACGAGGAGCATCTCGAAACTTGTCCATCAATGCAGGAAGAGTCTCTGGCATCTTATTACGAGGAAACATGGTACCATAAACCAGAGCCAAAGTCCTTGTACAGAAATCCAGATACTCGCGAACCTGAACCGCACGGTCTTGAAATCTCACAATTTGGCGAGTCCGTTCGGGTATGCCCCAAAAAGTCGACCCATGTTCACGCGCAAGCCGAAGAAGAACATTGGTACGAGCTTCAACACGCTCATCTTCAGTTGTAGCGTCCAAAAAAGCACCTATTGTTTCTCAAAACAATTCAGTGAGCAATAAGGAGGCAAGCAGCAAAGGAAAAGAAGCAAGATAGACAATGAAAACTTACCCGCCATATCCAAGCTAGCATCTGTTAGCAGTTGGAGCATAGAATCCTCTCGAGACTTAGCTGCAGTGGCTTCAGCAACAGCAGAATCCTTTTCAGCAATGGCAGCTTGTGCTTGCTGGAGTGCAATTTCCTCGGCTTCAGATGATTTGCGAGCTTTCTCCATCAGTACAAGTGATTGCTTCTTCACGTACTGAAGTTGGTGGCGAAGTTTATCCAATTCTTGCGGCAAGGAATCTTCGACAGGCGAAGCATCAGCAGGAGTTTCCTTTGTGGGAGAAGAAGGCGAAATATTGGAAGGACCAGGAGCTGGCGTATAATTGTCAAAAATCAACTGGCAAAGAGAAAAATTTCGACATCAATCACTGAGCAAAGATAGATCTCCATTCATTTCCATAAACATATACATGTCTATTACAAAAGGAGGACCTTCTAAAGGGATACTGAAGCAGTTCTCGACACTACGGCGACAAAGCCAAAAGAAAGAGGTACGCTAAAAAGAAAAAGCAGAGGCATTCAACTAGACCTCCGGCTTTGACGAGCTAGGAGTTGAAGATGGCTTGATCCCGATGTAAGCCAGGATTTTCCTCGTGTTGGGCTTGGCTGCCTTGATCAAGGATCTCCACCTCGACTGTTCTATTTGCTCCGTGTCGCCAACCTTCGACCAGTCGACAGACTGTTGGCTATCAGCAACTAAGGCGACAGTGTTCTCCACGGCAACCTTCATATTTTCATGGCGCACCTTTAATCCAAGATCTTCTGCTGGATTGAAGCATTTGGCGAGGTCAAGGAAAGTCTCGGGTGCCTCTTTCCTGGGGAAGAAATAAGGAAAAAGTCGCGACAGCCCTGCTTTAGCCTGATCAATGCCTTCGCGTGCCTCGCATCCATGAACTTCGAGGAGTGAAAGGGCGTCAAGCAGAGGATCATTGACAGGTTCATCAAGTTGAAACTTTTGAGCTGTTCTAGCTGTCAAGAAAGAAATTTATTGAGTAAACAAAAGAAGCACAGAGAAGGAAATACAAAAAATATTGAAGTGGTACTTACACACGAAGCGGCGACTTTGCGTCGTGACACGCTTAAGGATCGCCTCCTCGCGAGCAGATTGGGCAGCTATATGATCGCTTAGAGAAGTTTCGGCAGTGTGAAGCCTCTTTCGAAGATCTTCGACACCAGCAGCGTCAGCCTTGGCCTTGTCGGCCTCTGCTCGCGCATCAACAGCATCCGACTCAGCCTTTTTGCGAGCCTTTTCACTCTGCTCTAATTGCTGAGCAAGTGTGTTGGCACGCTCATTGGCTTCCGCCAGTTTCTCTACAATGAAAGATAAATATAGTTACAAATTTCGACAACAAAGAAGGAACAAAAGAACAGAGGAAAAAAGAAGCAGAGCATTACCTTCAGCTTTACTCGCATAATCACGGTACCCAACAAATTGGGCACCGATGCGAAGAAGATCCTTTATCACAGGCTGTTAACAAAAAAGAGAAGAAAAAGAGAAAATGCAGGTATGAGAAAAATATGGTGACAGACAGAAGAAAACAAAGGAAGTATAAAACATCGACAAAAAGTTAAGAACTTACATCTTCCATGAGAGGATTAGAAGAGCTACCCAATTGGAGAGTAGGCTCCGAGATAATCTCCGTCCTTGCCCTTTTCGGTGAAGGGGCTCGGGGGCTCGACGGAGGAGTAGAGGCGCCGAGGTTTTGTTGGGGAGGCGAGGATTCTTCTCCCTCAACTCGTGGCTCTGAAATAACTAGGGTACGTGACGTACTCGTTCGAGCAGCCACGTCCAAAGTTGGCGTTTCTTCGTCACTATTGAAAATGAGCGGCAGTATAAAGAGCAAGGCAAGCAAAAATTCTTCGAATAGGAAAATACAAAAGACAGGGAACTTACGAGCTGATGATACTCGCAAGATATGGGTCATAAGCTGCCTTTTTCGGTAAAGGAGCAGCTTCTTCGGGTTGAGAGGTCCCGGAATCCTCGTCGACATTTCTCTTCCTTTTGCCCTTCGGAGAAACAGCAGGAGGAGGAGATTGGGCCGACGTAGTCTCTTCAGAAGCAGTACCCGCAGATTTCCTAGATTCTGCGGGTTCATTCACAAACGAGGGGGCCTCCTGATTGTCATCAGAGACAATGGCCCTTTCGTCGACATCTCCACCTTCAGGAAGAGGAGGAAGCGAATCCATAGAAGGATGGTTCTGTCGAAATATAAAGACATAAAAGAAAAGTATATATGAGCGAAATATCAAAACAATGAGGTGCAGGAAAAGACTGGAGCAAGGAATAATATCGTGAAGACAAAATACCTTGGGTAGAGGATTGGTGGAGCTATATGGTTCCACGCCGCAAGATGAAGGAATAGGATCCCTCTTGTTCAGCGAAGTAGTTCTTCGAACAAGTTTCTCCAAATCCTTCACAGAAATATCCTTCGACAACCTGTTGGCGTCCTTCTCGCCAGCATACGTCCAAAGGGGATTTTTGCGAGCCTGAAGAGGCTGTACTCTAATCCGAAGAAAGTAGGCGATAATTTGGACACCAGAAAGTTCTTTTCCTCGAAGATTCTGCAGCTCATGAATGCGAGTCATCAGCGCTTCTGTCGCCTTTCTCTCTTCTTCGGAAGCTTCAGCATCCCAGGAATAGCGGCGCTGAATTTTGGTGCTTCCGTCAAAAGGAACTATGTTGTGCTCAACAGAGTTGGCATCTTCCTCGTGAATGTAGAGCCACCTTCTGCGCCATCCTTGGACAGAATCAGGGAATTTGACGTCAAAGTAATCAACGTCATTCCGGACACAGATAACAACTCCACCTATGTTATAAGTGGTGTTGTGGGAGCCATTGCGGCGGAGGCAGAAAAGGCGTTTCCAAAGAGCCCAATTTGGAGCAACTCCAAGGAAACACTCGCACAATGTGATGAAAATAGAGACGTGAAGGATGGAATTGGGGGTCAGCTGGTGTAGCTGAATCCCATAGACAAAGAGAAGACCGCGAAGGAAATCATGAATTGGGGCGGAAAGGCCGCGGATTAGATGATCAACAAAACTAACCCGATACTCCATTGGAGGGTTGGGGTAGCTCTCTTCCTTGGGGAAGCGGATGGCGTTCTCTTTCTTCATCAAGCCAAGCCTCTTGAGCAGGTTGACGTCCTGGTTCGAAACCTTGGATCTTTCCCACTCCGCGTTTCCCAGATCCGCGGCGGCCATGGATGAATCAGGAGTGCTGTGGCGAGTGAGACGTGTGCGTGGTGGCATCGACCGCGGACAAAGCAAGGCTTGGGTGTGCGGAAGATCAGAGTTGGGCGCAGGAGAATTTTTTGCAGAGGAGAACAGATGTGCGGCGCGAGCGAAGAACTGGACCGAGGTTGAAGAAAGGTTTATATAGGGTTCAGATGCAGCAGTGCACCGTTGGATGAAGAAATCGTGTGATGAAAAATGATCTTATCAATACAAGGGTAAAAACGTATTTTTACTGGAAAGTAATGGAACAGGCGTTACCATACGAGCGCCAGGAAAAGCGGAGGACGTGTGTCCCCCACTCGCACGACGTGTCAACGTGGTGCGAACAATGGACCCACAGTACAGGAAAAATTTCGACTATTGATAGAGATGAAGAGAATTTGACAAGGGACAGTATGTCGACAAGAAAAATAAAAAGAGAATGGCGACAGGACAAATCATTCGACATACTCTTGGAGCTTTTGTTCAAATACAAGTTTTTGCCCAAGCGCTCGGGGGCTACTTTGGAAAAATAAAAAAATTTTCGAGTATGACAATATAGAAATGGCGTGAGCCTATGTTCAAATGCAAGCATTTGTTCATAGCCTCGGGGGCTACTCCCATCGGGAGCGCTGGTCGCGCACCCGATAGATATGAAAATATCGAGAAAGATTATAAATATAGCGACAAGATGCAATAAAATGTTGAGCCTACAACCAAGCACAAGTTCTTGGCTGTAGCCTCGGGGGCTACTCCCATCGGGAACGCTGTTCGCGTGCCCGATGAAATTTGAAAAGAAAGAAAGAAAGATAGAAAAGCAAGAGAGTATATGTCGAGTTATATCTAACTCTACATATACTCCCATCGGGAAGACAAAATAAGTCATCAAATATGACTCAATAAAATGTGCTATTCCAAAGGCGAAAAGCACTCGACAATATATTCTCAGAACGCCAAAGTTGCGATCAATTTCTGAATGCCGCAAAATTGCGAAGGTAAGACCCCAGATCCGTTCTGCTGGGCGTGGCATCGCCAAAGACTGCGCTCTGCTACTTTTATCCGTATCAACGGATACGAAGAAAAATCCTAACGGACGCGTTAGGTACCCGATAAATTTGACCGGGACTCGACGGAATGGTAAGACCTTAAGCGGCGCCTGTCGATGTTTACACCCAGTATCCCGAGATCATGTCCAGGGACGTGATCTTGAAGTAGGTTTTTGCGGATTGCCACTAGAGCAGTTAACTAGTACCTGATCCGTCAGATGAACTAGCCCCAACTACCGTTATCCCTGTACAAAATAGTGTTTGCATATCGAAAGATTATATGACGAGTAAAGTTGGAGATTTTCCCTGATTCTTCGATTCAAGAAAAATCTCGGGGGCTACTGACATAGGCATCCCCAATGGGCCTGCCAAAGATGGTACCCGGGGTTTACTGAAGGCCCAGAACTCGAAGAATACGAAGACTCGGAAGCCCATTTAATGGTTAGGAAAGATAGTTTGTATTAGGAAAGATAGAGACTTGTAATCTTACGGGTTGGATACGAATCCCTCCCGAACTCTGTAATCTCTGTATCACGAAACCCTCGGCTCCGCCTCCTATATAAGGGGGAGTCGAGGGACAAAGAAAGCATCGAATCTACTGTCAACATAACCCTAGTTTTCATAATCGTCGAGTACTTTTCGCCTAAACCTTCGAGATCTACTTGCCCTCTACTTCTAGCAAAACCCAAGTCTACAATCTGTAGGCATTGACAAGTTAATCCCTTGTCACCTGTCCAGCTAGCTATGTATGTGTCCCCTCGACAATACTGGCTCACACTCAGGGACCGATTGTTCCTCACCATTTTAGAGCTTGTTCACTGGCCCTTCAAGGCCTAAAAACCTAAAAATAGGGACATCGGAGATAAAAGTTGCTTATAACATACTAATAAATTGTTAGCATAGAAAGCACATGTAACATTGTAACAAGCATTGCGAAGAAGAACAATGCCGCATTGTGAAGCTAGTTTACTGGTCCTCGTTGCCGCACTGCCATCTACAAGCAGAATGTTTTTTTTTGAGGGAAATACAAGCAGAATGTAATACCCCAAGTTTCTGTGGAAGAAAATGGCTTGCTAACCGCACCTTATACTGAGGAAGAGGTTAAGAAGGCAGTTTTCCAAATGGAAGGTAACAAAGCACCGGGTCCAGATGGGTTTCCAGCAGAGTTTTATCAAACTTTCTGGGATACTATTAAATCGGACCTTCTAGATTTGTTCGATGATTTACACATTGGACAACTAGAATTATTTCGTCTAAATTTTGGTGAAGTTATCTTGTTACCGAAAATTAATGAGGCAGAAAGGATCCAACAATATAGACCCATTTGCCTATTAAATGTAAGTTTCAAGATTTTCACGAAAGTGACCACCATTAGACTTAATACGGTTGCGAGATCATGTTGTTTTACCATCGCGAGACAGCCTTTATGCAAGGACGTAATATCCTTGATGGAGTGGCGGTTTTGCATGAGACGGTACATGAGATGCATTCTAAGAAATTAAATGGGGTTATTTTAAAGCTTGATTTTGAGAAGGCGTATGATAAAGTTAAATGGTCTTTCCTTCAAAAGACACTCAGGATGAAAGGTTTTTCGCCTGAGTGGCGAGCTCTAATTCATGACTTCGTGTATGGAGGTAGTGTTGCAATCCGGGTTAATGATGACACCGGACACTACTTCCAAACACGAAAAGGGTTACGCCGAGGAGATCCGCTATCTCCGATGTTATTTAACATCGTAGCGGATATGTTGGCGGTACTCATAGAGAGAGCCAAGTTCGATGGTCAGATTGAAGGTGTGATTCCACATCTGGTTGATGGTGGCTTATCTATCCTTCAATACGGCTGATGATACAATTCCGTTTATGGATCATGATCTTGAAAAAGCTCGAAATCTGAAATTAATTTTAGCAGCTTTTGAGCAATTATCGAGACTGAAAATTAACTTCCATAAAAGTGAATTGTTCTGCTTCGGTGATGCCCAAGACGATGTAGCTCTGTATACAGAGTTATTTGGTTGTGGGCAAGGCCAATTTCCGATTCGCTATTTGGGTATTCCGATTCACTATCGGAGACTGACAATTGCGGAATGGAAATTAGTGGAAGAAAGATTACAAAAACGCCTCAGTAGTTGGAAAGGTAAATTGTTGTCCCTGGGTGGAAGATTGGTACTCATTAATTCAGTACTAACTAATATGGTACTGTATATGTTATCATTCTTCATCCTACCAAAAGGAATTCTGCATAAACTCGATTATTATCGATCCGGATTCTTTTGGCAAGGGGACAACGAGAAAAAGAAATATCGGCTGGTTAAATGGAGTATAGTTTGTAGTCCCAAAGATCAAGGAGGGCTTGGAGTTCATGACACGAAGGTCAAGAATTCAGCTCTTCCGGGTAAATGGCTTTTAAGCTACTTGCGAGGATGGGATTTGGCAAACTATACTTCGGAGAAAATACATCGGCTCGAAGACATTATCTCGGGTGGTTTGGAAACCACGGGGATTCACACTTACGGGCTGGTCTTATGGCGACAAAAAATGTTTTTTTCGACATGGGACTTTCTCCATTAAGAATGGAGCGCAGATACGTTTCGGGAAGATGCTTGGCTAGACAATGCACCCCTATGTGAACAGTATCCCGCTTTGTATAGAATTGCGCGTCGCCAAGGTGATACCATTGCAACCGTAATGGCTACCTCACCCCCGAATGTGACGTTCGGACGGGTTTTACTAGGACAAAGGCTCGTGGCATGGAACAACCTAATTCGGAGGCTTGGAGATATTCAGTTATCGCCGGAACCGAGATGAATTTCGATGGAACCTCCACGTAGATGGTTCTTTTTCCGTAAAATCTTTATACAATGCGATGCTACATTCGATTTACCAGATTGATAATAATAAGAAAATTTGGAAGATGAAGATACCATTAAAAATTAAAATTTTTGGATGGTATCTTCGTCGAGGGGTTATTCTCACCAAAGACAATCTTGTTAAGCGGAATTGGCACGGAAGTACACGATGTGTTTTTTGTCATCATGATGAAACTATCAATCATTTATTCTTCCGAGTGCCAATTTGCGAGATCTATATGGTCGATCATCCAAGTAGCGTCTACCTTGTATCCTCCGACTAGTGTCGCTAATGTCTATGGCAATTGGCTTCATGGTATCAACTCAAGGTTTAAAATGCTTCTTAGGATGGGGGCGCTAGCGATTATCCGGGCGCTCCGGCTATGTAGAAATGACAAGATCTTTAACGATATAAATTGCTCTTTGTTGCGAGGTTATCTACGGATGCACGGGTATTCTCCGTTCGTGGTTACCTCTTCGGCGTGTGGAGAACCGAGACCCGTTTACGGAGGTCCGTACACGGTTGGAGGATACGGCGAGGGATACTTTTTCCCTACATGGGTGGCAGCATAGTCTACGGATAGTTGCTCCACCTAGCTCTTAGGCGTTATATGATTCATCGTTCGATATGTATTTCGCCTATTTTTGTTTTTCTACAACTTTGGTCACTTGAGACAACAAACGGCTGTGTGCATCCTGGTTATGCAGAGGCTGGATGTAATTGCTTTTTGAAGTAATAAAGCATCCTTTATCGAAAAAAAAAAAGCAGAATGTTGATGCAAGGAGAAGAATTACACATTGCGGAGTCACCCTTGGTACCAACTATCGCACTTGACTACACACAGGGCCGGCTCTAACCCATGGCAAGGTGGGGCGACGGCCTAGGGCCCAGGCCTCAAGGGGGCCCATGATGGCATGTGTTATACACAGCCCAGCTTGCCCGGATAAAAAATAAATAGCTTGAGGAAGCCCGTGGCACAAGGAAAAGAGTAGAAACTAAATCAAAACAAATGCATGTAGCATCCCACGAGACTAGTCTGGCAGGCAAATTGATCGATAAGATGAAAATAAATGCGAAATGTGATAACCATAGCGAATCGATCCATAGAAACTCCAGTACTCCATCATGTGTAGCACGACTGCAGAGTACACACTGTACATGTATGGATGATACATCCTTAGTTTCTTAGCCATTAATCTGCACCATCACTGATTCACCAAAGCTGATAGATTAGTGTTCTAATTTTTAAAATATAATTAGAGTAGTTTCTATTTTTCTCCCCAATTCTAGGTTTTACAATGTTGCTCAAAAATTATTTATTTGTTACTCAAAAAATAATACTTAGATATAATATCAGCGTGCATGACTATGTGATGTACTACTCGAAAATAAGTGACTACATTTTTTCTACATACAAATGTATCTAGATGCATTTTGAGGTAATCATAATGAAATGATTATATTATTTTGATATTTTCTGTCTTTCTATATAATATGGGCACACGAGTACATGTATGTACACCCCTATTTAAAATGTAAGTCATCTAATGATTAGTAAAAAGTCAACTATTACTAACTTTGACTAAATATTTAAGGAAAAATAAATATCGAATGAACACATTAATAAATATATACTTTGTGGTGAATCTATTGATATTGGTTCAGTATTGTAAATGTTCGTAGTTTTGTGTATAAACTTAGTCAAACTTTAAAAACGTTAATTTTGACTAATCCTTAGACACCTTACATTTTGAGATGGAAGGAGTATCATGTAAGGCATATTTATATCCAAAGCCTCGAGGGCCCATATTTTCGATTTCGCCCAAGGGCCCTGCAAAACCAAGAGCCGGCCCTGACTACACATCAATGAAGATTAGGCAGCACAATCAACACTAGCATAAAACATCGATCTACCCCTTTTCCATGCTACATCATGAAACTAGAGTTGTAAAATCTATTCCAAAGCTAACAGGTCTGATGTACCACAACTAGGGCTCAACGTTACTCACATCGCTCTGACCATCGGACGAGCATGGCGACATAGCGGCGAGGTAGAGTAAGAGCATCTCCACTCGTCTCCCCGACGAGGTCTCCGAACGACGTTTTTTCCATCCGGACGGTGAAATTCGGCCCAGTCGCGCCTCCGGTTCCTCGATTTCGTCCGGATTTGAGCCTAAATTCATCCGGCGATCCCACGCCATCCCCGGCCCCCCGGGGAGCTCTTGGGGACTCCGGACGAAACAAAAGCGCGCGAAACGGCGAGGAAACTTTCCGCGCGTCTGGTGGCCCCAACTTGTCGGCGAGAGACACCGATCGTCGTCCTCATCGCATCGTCTTCCGCGCGCTGTAAAAGCCTGCCGCCGGTCAGCATTCGCCGGCCGCGTAGCTTCCACGCGGCGAGTTAATGCCGTCACATCGTCTTCCGCGCACGCATCGTCTTCCACGCGGCATTAATCGCCGGCGCCCGCTGCGCCCGCCGCGCCTATTTAAAGCCACTCCGCTCGCCGCGACGCCCCTGCTCCGCTCTTCCTCCATTCTCCCTCCACTCACCCTCCACCTCCACCTCCACCTCCAACGATGGCGTTCTCCGACGACGACGGCGCAGCCAGCAATGGCTTCCCCCGCCGGTCGCTCCACCAGTGGGAGGGGCACCTCCTCCACCAGGCGGGGTACCCCTGCCCGCCGGACACGAGGCCTCCCGGCGGCGGGTGGCGGCTAAGTCGTGGCGGCGTACCAATCCCGCAGCCGCCTCGGGGCCAAGCCCTCGACGTCGCCATCGAGGAGGCGCGGCTGACAATGACGGACGAAGAGCGCGTCGACCCGCGCCACCACCCCGAAAACTATACGAGGTGGTACTCCTACTTCCTCCGGCGGTGGGAGCGGGAGCTGGCGGCCTACGACGGCCCGCCGCCTCCGCCTCCGCGCAACAACGCCGCGGGCCGCCGATGTTGGTGGAGCGCGCCGGATAGGACGCTGGCGAACGTCCTCGCGCACATCGAGGGCGGCAATTTCCCGATGCTGACGATGCCCCCTGCATCGAGGGCATCGGTGAGCCGCCGCCGGGGAAACATTTGGCAGCCACGGCGCATGGCTGCCAGCTCGTCTTCTTCCGGATCGGCGCCGAGGCCGTCCTTGGCGCCGGTGAAAAAGGAGGCAACTTCTCCGTCGAAGCCGGCGCGCGTCAAGAAGGAGCCGGCGTCTCCACCGCCGACCAGAGGGCGCAGCAGCGGCGCCCTCGTCATCCGCGACCAACCCTCCTCCCCGCAGCGTGGGCGGAAGAGGAAGTCGGCGAAGAAGGAGGACGGCGCTGCCGCCACCAACGCCGCCGCAAACAGGCTCGCCGAGGAGGAGGCGAAGCGCGCGGAGGATGCCGCTGTGGCGGAGGCGATCGCCAGGTCGCTCAAGGACCTGGTGCCCGCCGACAACGCCCTTCCCGAGGACGCCGCCCTCGAGTGGTCGAGGCGCGGCCGGGAGCGCGAGGAGGCGGAGCAGCAGCGGCGGCTGATGGACCTGGCCGCCGCGCGTCAACTCGCCGCCCGCGCCGCCGCTCCAACCGCCACCGACGACGTCGCTCGCTACCGCCGGCCTGCGACACCCCAATCCGGCGTCGCCGCCCCCTTCGTCGACCTCGAAGCCTCGGACGACGAATGGTACAAGCCATCCCCGCCTCGCACCAGCGGCCGGTGGGGAGACGCCGGCAGGGCAGGCGGCCGAGCCGCGCCGCCGCAGTTCGACGACGACGGCTCCGACGAGGATGGCGACGACGGCGGCGACTACACGGTGTTCTACCGTCATTTGGGCATGTAGAGCGCCGTGTTTTAAATTTTACAGTTGTATTCCCCTAGCCGAATTCGAAATATAGTCGAATTCGGCCTCTATGTATGAACTTCGCCCTCTATATAGTAAATATCATTAAATTTAGTCTAAATTCGTCCGTTTTTAGCCGTAGTTTGTTACGTTTACGTTTTTCAAATTTAGATCGTCGTCTTCGCCCGAGGACGCGGCTGGGAAACTACTCCTCCCCACGCCAAATTTACATCCAATCCGGACGAAAATTCCCCCAGATTTCGGCGTGGAGAGGACAAACGAGTGAAGATGCTCTAAGATGGAGCTTCACCAGCCGGAGAGCCGCTTACCTGCTCGTCGACGAAGAAGCTACCCTCGCAAAAGCGTTTAGCGCAACAAGAATTTTGCTAGGACGAAACGTCTAAATCAACCGTGTTTTATCATACTGGCTGGTGCTTCAAAAAGCATGCAATACAAGGATTTTTTTTTTGTGTGGCTTGGACGACCAAACTGGCCATTTTCCTTTTCTGTGGAGCCGGAAAACGGGCCTGGTGGGCCTCAACGTCGCGCCAGGGAAGTCTTAACGACACGTGAAGGCCGGGCTGACAAGTCAGAAAGCTAGATTCCCTAGTGGGTTGTGCTGTCCCCGGCGGTCGTGTGAGTAGTCCAGTCGGAGTCGAGCCGGGGACCCAGACACTCCGGCGTCGGTCGGTCGCGTGCATGCACTAGCTAGCTAGCGCGTCGGAGCAGCGCGCCGCCACGACCTCAGGCGCATCTCGGCTGCCTGTCGGCAAACCAAGCAAGGGCCACACGGCGCGCCACAGGGCTCGACGCCGTCCGTGAAACGCATGTTCGGAGATGTACTCCCTCTGTCCACAAAGTGGATATCTAGCTCTAAACTTTGGTCACAAAATAATGTGCACCTATCTTTTTAATGCACTTTAATTGCTTCTTTCTCATCGTACAGAAATCAAACCTAACAGTATGGAGCATATGTTTTTCTTATTTTCCACATGCACTTAGTACCTCATTTGAGTAAAAAATTAAAGAGAAGATATGAATGTTTCCAATGCATTTTTTACTCCACTTTACAATTTATTTTAGAAAACCCGCATATACACTTATTTATGAACGGAGGAAGTAGGCTCTAAACTCGAGCGTATGAGAACTGTGGCCGACCAAGGGGCACAGGACTGCAAAGGTAGTTGCCATATATATACCAACAAGGGTAGAGCAAAGGCGTCGGCAGCCGCGGGCTGTGTGGCGTCGGATTCCAGTACCACTTCAGGGCATCTCCAACGCTGGTACGCAAAACGTCCGCGTGCGTTCTTTTGGGTAAAAACGTGTCCCAACGCGCAGATCTAAATGCAAAACGGACGGCCATTAAAGTCTGGGACGACTCAAACCGGACTCAAATCTGGGCGGACTTTGCGTCTGTCCGGATGGCTCAGGACGGCTCGGGACATCCGTTTTTATCCATCCAGCCCCACACCTTCTCTCTCCTCTGTCTTCCATTTCCCATGGAGATGATCGACAGGTAGCCACCGGATTTTGGCTGGCTTGGCCAACTGCCGCCGTCCTAGCCCGCGTCGCGCCGTCCTAGCCCGCGGAGTGTCGTGCGGGGCGCCGTCCTGGCCGCGCCCACCATGGCCGCGCAGGGGCTCGCCGTGCCGTGCCCTCGCCGGCCTCGTCGCGCCACGCCCTCGCCGGCCTCGCCACGCCCGCCATGGCCGTGTAGCGCGCGAGGGGCTCCTCGGCCAAGCTCATCTCTGCCTGCCCCGCGTGCGTGTTCGCGCGGAGGTCGCCGGGGCGGGGACGGAGGCCGCCGGGGCGGGGGCGGAGCTGGCTGGGTCTGGTAGTACTAGTAGTTGGCGAAGATGAATAGTAATTTGGGGATCTGTGCGCGTTGGGAAACAAAAACAGCCACTGACGTCCTGGTCTATCCGTGTCTCTAGAGGCCGACCCAAACAACCAAAATCGAACGACCGAACACGTCCCTTTGGATCGTGGCATTGGAGATGCCCTCACGGCCCATATTCGACATTTGCATCAGAATGTTAGAAGCACGGTCTAAATATCCAGAAATTCACGGGTGTACATTCTCTTTTTATAAAAAAACATTTCCAAATATTAAAAAGAATAAAAAAATCGCCAGTACAAATCGAAACTTTTTGTCGAATTTCACGATGGACCGACATTTTTGTGCCATGTTCGAAAAACGCAAAATATATCTAATGAAAGAGACTTATTTTAGCACCAAATTATGTCTTTTGGTGATAGAAAAATACCTCAAATAGTATGTATCCTGTGGTGTATGTATCGATATTGATTTATTATGTAGATCTCGTGTTTTTTATGTACTTTAACTAAGAAAACTTTTACTTGACAAGGGGATTATCATGAACCAGTCTCGCAGTGCATCAAACTAATTTAAATACCATAATATATTGCATAGTATTATTAACGTCGCACCCAAATTTCAAAATGTGAACAAAATCTATTTCAGATTAGCTTTCATCAATTGATGTTGTATTGCACTGTATGATAATACAGCCTTCGTTCCAATGAATAAGGCTTGTATTGTTTTTGATAAGTCAAACCACATAATGTTTAATCATGTTTTGCGAAAAAATGTTAACATGAACCCCATTTTATGATTCGTCATGAAATATATTTTCATATAATATTTATAGTCTATTTGTTGATAATTTTTTGTAAAGATTTAGTCATACTTTAGTTAGCTTGATTTTTTTTAAAAAAAATATAAGCTTTATACATTAGAATGAAGAGAGTATGATGCTAAAATTCCCTCCCTCATTTTCAATTACAAATCATATTTCTCTTAGGTGGCACTGCCTAATATTGTAACGATGGTTGCAATGTGGGAGAATTGGTATACATGGAGAACCAACTTGTGGTTTGGTGGTCAGGAGGGCAGTGACACCCCCAGCCCACCAGAGTTTAAACCATAGGTTTGACATTTTGGTGTCTCATTAAAGGAGGAATATTCTTCAATAGGAGGCGACGTTTTCCGTTGACAGCGAGTCGCTTGTGGTGACTTCACTAATATCAAAACTCGTCGGATGAAATTTCTTTGACTCGGTCTCTCAGAGGTGCTCATAGGGTAGGATGTGGGTACGTTCATAGGGATGAGCGTATGTGCGTATATGTTAGCGTCTACGTCTGTACTGTATTTTGGAAAAACAAAAAGTTGGTATTCACACATCTTAGGGAGGGAACCGCTATAAGTTCTCCTTTAAATTTATTTCGCCAAAAGACCTCTATTCAACTCCACACAAGCCTGTCGTTGGGTTACTTGCGTCTTCGGCAGATACAAAGGAGAAGTGACGGTTGGTGAAATAGCCCTCCAACTCGTAGCTCTTCTTGCTTAACGTGAAAACTCTCCTTTCCGATGAAGACGAGAAAGAAAGATGTGCTGCTTTGTGAATTTGATACTAGGTAATTCACGGTGTACATTCTATTTTTATATAAAAAACATTTCTGAATATTAAAAATAATAAAAAATCCGCCCGTACAAATCAAAAAAATTTGTCGAAATGTTTCACGATGGACCGACATTTTTGTGCCATGTTCGAAAAACGCAAAATATATCTAATGAAAGAGACTTATTTTAGCACCAAATTATATCTTTTGGTGATGGAAAGAAATAATGTAATTTATACGAATGTATCCTGCGATGTATGTATCGATATTGATTTATTATGTAGATCTTCATGTTTTTGTACACGTACTTTAACTAAGAAAACATTTACTCGACAAAGGGATTATCATGAACTAGTCTCGCAGTGCATCAAACTAATTTAAATACCATATTATATTGCATAGTATTATTAACGTCGCACCCAAATTTCAAAATGTGGACAAAATCTGTTTCAGATCAACTTTTGTCAATTGATGTTGTATTGCACTGTATGATAATACAGCCTTCCTTCCAATGAATAAGGCTTGTATTGTTTTTGATAAGTCCAACCACGTAATGTTTAATCATGTTTTGCAAAAAAAATCATTAACATGAACTCCATTTTATGATTCATCATGAAATATATTTTTATATAACATCTATAGACTATTTGTTGATAATTTTTTCAAAAGATTTAGTCATACTTTAGTTAGCTTTTTTTTTAAAAAAAATGTATATGCCTTGTACATTAGAATGGAGAGAGTATGATGCTAAAATTCTCTCCCTCATTTTAAATTATGAATTATATTTCTCTTAGGTGGCACTGCCTAATATTCTAACGATGGTTGCAGTGTGGGAGAGTTGGTATTCATGGAGAACTAACTTGTGGTTGGGTGGTTAGAAGGACAGTGGCACCCTTAGTCTACCAGAGTTCAAACCTCAGGTTTCACACTTCGATGTCTTATTAAAAGCAGAATATTCTTCAATGGGAGGCGATGTTCCCGTCGATAGCGAGGCACGTGTGGTACCTTCGTTATTCTCAAGACTCGTCGGATGAAGTTTCTTTGACTTGGTCTCTCAGAGGTGCTTATAGGGTAGGATGCGCGTACGTTCATATGGTTGAGTGTATGTGCGTATATGTGAGCGTCTACGTATGTACTGTGTTTTGAAATTTTTTTTGGTATTCACACCTCTTAGGGAGGGAATCGCTATAAGCTGTCCTTCAAATTTGAGTTTGTCTGAAAATGTTGAATAATTTCCCTGCGATGGAGATGTCTCCATCGCTCTCGTAACTTCAGGGCTCAAAAACCTCACTTGAGACAATAGTAACCGATGAAAATAGTTAACTATTTGAGGTATTTTTCCGAAAACTCGAAACAGAGATTGAGATATACATAGCTCTTTTTTTTCCAAACACTTGGAATTCTTAATAAAATTTGGAACAAAATTTTGTAGCTAGCCAATGATGCATACCACAAACATGCAAAATCAGTTTATGCTTAGGTCCCCTATCATATTTTAGCGAATGGTACATTTTTTGAAACTACAGAAAAATCTCAAAAGCACACAAATCTTTCGCATAGTCACTTTTGTAAGGGTACATTGCCCCTATGTGTGGTTTTGGTAATTAATGACAACCCCTATGGACTAATGTTTTCATTGAGTTTATATGAAGGAATATTCCATAGGTACTACTTGTACTCCATATGTTGGATTCAAGTATGGATGCCATGAAGATAAAGATAAACCTTGTGTATTGGCATCAAGATCATCGGTTTGAAGATAAATATGTGATATGATCAACAAGAAGAAATGAAGATGGAGTTCTTATGTGGAACTCAATATTAGCCATGCTCTATCTTAAGTGAGTATGAGAAGATACAAGGTTGAGTCGTGCAAGTTCAAGATGAGCGTCTCAAGTGAATCACATGCTTGAAGCTTGCCGTCCATTTGGTGATAATGGACATGTGAAGATGTGCATCAATGGAGCTTTCCCATCATAGTGTATGGGGGAGCATTTGTGAGTCTTCACGAAGCAACATTGATCAAGTGAGGCATTCCGCCTTGTGTAGAGCTTGAAGAGTTATCATCAAGATCAAGCGGGATGCGCAAGGTAAAGGTATGACCTTGATAGGTTTTCCTTTTGCCGGTCTCAAGGTGGTTGATGGGAGACCGGATTATAGGATAGATAGCCGCACTATTAAGAGGGGCTTTCGGTTGGGTAACTTGATCACATCGTCTTAGGGAGCTCAACCCTTTGCATACTTTGCATATTCTTATTGCTTCTTGGTGTTTCTCTGTGTGAGGTTCTTGAGCTTGTTGCTAGCTTTACAACAAGCCCAAGTTCATCGAAAACGGAATCCGCATGTGTAACATCCCAGAAAATACCACACAAAACAAACCAAGTTCCCTAGTTCCAAATTTTGGAACCAACAAAAACTTTTATAAAATTAAGCTTGGTAAGTAATAATCTTGCATAATGCTTGTGCTATTGCCATGATTGCTTGTTATGAGTAATTGAAATAATCATAAACCCTAAAGACTCACCCCTCTTCTCATCATTCTAGTGAAAATAAAATAAAAGGAAATTAAATAGGAAAAAGGCATATGTGCCTATGGCTACAATTATAAATATTTACCCTAGACCTTTTCACCTTACTTAAAGGATTGGGAAAGCTTTATAAACCTTATATAGTATTTCTTAAATCATCTCTAGGTTGAAAACAATAAGAATAAAAAAGAAAACTAAAAATGCCCTAGAGGCATATGAGAGTAAAATAGTAACTAAGGGAATTTAAGAAAACTAACCCTAGGACTTGTTGTGAATGGTTGGATCACCTCCATATATCATTTCAACAATTCACAACACCATTGTGAATCAAACCAAGTCAAAGTAAAAATAAAATACCACATATGCATATAAGCCTATGTGACACATGGGCATTTCACCAAACATTGACCTAGGTCCTTAAACCTTGACCAAATGATGGGAAACCATCTCTAAACCTATTATAACACTAAATGGACCCTAACTCATGCCCAAGTGAAGCAAGATACAACCCTTGACAAGTTTATTAAAATTTACACCTCATCTCTTATGTGTTAAAGCCAATTTTGCAAATCTTTGAACAAGGCCATTTGATTTAGTTTCAATGCTCTTAAAATGTTTATAAACTCATAAGAACCACATTAGAGTCAACCAAAGTCAAATCAAATGGATAGAAATCAAATAGGAGAGAATTCCCAAAATTCACTCACATACACATATGCCAAAATGCAAATCCTTCACCAAGGCCAAATTGCTTGCCCCATTGCTTCTAAAATACTTCAATGTGATAAACTAACACAATTGCATCATTGGATCAAGAATTAAATCAAAGCAAAACTCAAATTCCACATACATGTGATAATGGTCATTTTGTCACTTTATAAAATGTTCCCCTCTTTACCCCTCTGGCTTTGACTTTTCTTCAACCAAACTTGGTCAACTATGACCATGTCATCCAAGACCACATGAAGGTCAACAACTTTCATGTTGACCATCATGGATAATATTGACTAGGTTGACCAGAATAAGATTGACAAGTGGAGACTTTGAAACTATGTGAAGATGAGCACATTTTGGAATTCTTGTAAACCTTCACCAAAATGAGCACCACCACCACCATTCCAACACACTAATTATATAAATAAGCTCCACCAAAAAGAATTGCAAAATTCAAACATTTTCTTCATGCGGCCATATCATCGAACACCTTGCAGGCAACATATGGATTTGAACATACACTCCTTTACACACTGGGTTTTAGACTCCACCACTTTATTGGGATGATCATCACACTTTGGTACCCTCCCTGCATCAACCTATGCACTTGCATACCTACACCAAGTGGTGCCATGATCAAATGTGGCCATGCCAAGTACCCGTACCGGCCACATTGAGCACACCTCTCCCTAGCCCCTCTCTCTCGGCGAGCACCATGTCACGAGCTTCTCTAGCACACAAGGACGACGCTTGTACCCTCCCTGGATCGAAACGGGCACGATACTGGCCAAACGGAGCGCGCCCAGACTCGCCCGAACCATGCCAGGCATGTGGTGATCGCGCGGTGACCACGCTCTGGACGCCGCCAGTACACCCTGCGCTCGAGCGCCCTACTCCTCCCCTGCACAGGCTACCACTGCGTCGAGAACCCCCTCCACGCCCTCTAGCCACTAGACATGCTCGAGTTACTGCGGCTGCCTCGTCACCGTCGTCCTCGCCGGAATCATGCCGCAAGTACTAGGGTACAAAGCGCAAGCGCTCGAGCAACCCTATCGCGCCCTGGACGCTACGGCTACACCCAGATCATCTCCTAGCCGTCGCCTACTCGACGAGCTCCCTAGCTTGCCCCTTCGCCGCTCCAGACGCCGGCGCCATGGACGACCTCCCACGGGCACCCGCGGCGACCTCAACCCCTATAAAAGGAGAGCTCCCGCGCTCAAATCCTTCACACCAACGCGTTGCTCTCATCCTTCTGATTCTCCCCAACACCTTCCTCTCCTCGATTAGCCGGCCTCTCGCCGGAATTTGGCCGGAAACCGCCGCCACAGTAGCTCCTCACCGTCGACGATCCACGCCTCCCCAAGCTCCGCCACTATACCAGGGTCCTATTCGCCCTCGCCAACGACTCCTCGACCATCGCCCTCGACCGCCGGCGACCTCCTGCGCTCTCCGACCCCCTACCTCGCCGGCGCAGCACCCCCTTCTCCCCCGACGACGACGACGACGCTCGGCCGTCGATCCACGGTCTGATCTAACGGCGCACGCTGCCAGGTACCGTTTCGGGTTGATTACAGACTGACCAGCGGGTCCCACTGTCAGCTGGCGGTGGCGCGCTGAAGCGTTACTGGGCTGGGCCAGTTTCGCAATTTAAACTATTCTGGCCCATTTCCTTTCCCGCCTAAGCCCATTTCCTTTTTTTTGAATTAAATTGTTTCAGCAACTTTTCAATACTGGTCCCTTACTATAAATTGAATAGTTCAAATTCTACAAACTCAAATTTAGTAAATCCAAATGTTCTGGAAAGCTTATGAATTACTCTAACTAACCCCACTGGATTCAACCCTATATGTGGTGTAGAATTTGAATAGCAAAAATGACAAAACAGAAAACTTTTCTGACTTCAAATAAATATTAGAAATTATCTATAAATGATTTTAAGTTGATTTCAACTCTAATAAATCACATTTGACATAATATAATTGTTTATGCAAAAATATAGCATGGTTGTTTTGCATGATCATGGACTAGAGTTAAATAATGACTATGGAGCCCTTTCTAGATCATTTAATACATACACATAGAATTCTTTAAATAGTATGAGGGCTTCTCTCTCATTTAAATTGTGATCTTAAGTAATTCAAATAGAGGTACTGACCTTGATCAAATAAGCCTCATGCTTGCTTAATTAGAGAGGATAATCATTTAGATGATAGTTTAACTTATATGAGGTATATCCTCTCACATAAACCATTAATCCAAATAGTTCACTAAGAATTAATAACACATAATCAATGACCTATAGGTTCTTATTTGAAAATACTTAATCCTTCTCATAAGTAGTATTTAAATATTTCAAACCTACTTATTAAATTATATAATAGACTTTGGTCTCATTTAAATCTTACCTCAACCAAATTAATATGAAGTAGATCCCATGGTCAATTAAAATTCACTTTTAATTAATTTATAATATTAAAACACCTCAATCATAGTCCTTTAAATAAATCATCACTATGTGTTAAATCATATGAGAGATACTCCTATCATTTAAATCTTGTTCTCAAGTAATACAATATGAGGTAGTAATCATAATCTAAGTAACCTCATCTTGAATTATTGGGTAGCATTAAAACACTACCATGTTAGTATTAAATTGCATGAGGTATGGAACCTCATTTAAATCATTTTCCCAAATGATAAGTATGAAGAGGTTGACTTTAGTCAACCTAGGTCATACATTATTCATAAGAGAAATTAAATCTTAAGAAGATTTAATGAGAGGAAATTATTTTCTCACAAACTAAAGAGAAACCCTAACTCCATTTTTCAATGAGAGGAAATTATTTTCCTATTATTAAATAAGGAAACCCTAGCATAATATTGTAATAAATGTTAAGTAGTGATGCTAAATCATTGTGTGAGCCACTAAGGCTAATTAAGAGTACTTAAGTATTGTTTGGTGATTGTATCCTCGTATTCGTTTATAGACGCTAGTACCAGAGACTATCAAGAGGAGGAGGTATTCTACCAAGAGGAAGAAGAAGAATACTTTGATCACCTCACCAATCAAGGCAAGCTAACATTCTTGCAAGCTGATATTAGCCTTACCCCCCACAAGCAAGATAATACTCTTGCAAGCTAGTATTAATGCAAGCTAACCCTTGCTAAACACAAATGCTTAGCTCTACCAGAGCAAAGGCACCATCACACTTTACTACTATGTATTGCCTATCCCATGTTTTGAACTACTTTCACTTTGGCTTATTTATTTCAAAGTACTTTTGGATTTATGATTCAATTGGTCTAGAGTAGAACAATACTTGATTTAGATTGACACTCCTCAAAGCTAGATAGCACCCCTCATATAGTTGCTATTGCTAATCAATAAAAATTGGATTACTCTAGATGGGAACAGGTGACTTTGAAATGAAGTTGAAACCTTGGAATGATGGTTCATTCCATTGAATGACTTTGAAGGTAAATATGACCATGAGAAGATGGTGATTTTTGATATAAAGCTGATGGTTGGGTTCGGATGCGATACCATTCCAATTTTGAAAGTACCCCCACAATACCCAAAATGGGTACGGGCTTAACTAGAAATTTATGTGCTTTAGTATGGGTTCCCTCTAAACAAGCGTCATAGGGGTTATGCCAAGGGCTGCCTCCGAAGCAATATGAGATATTGCGAATTGACGTGAATGAGGTGAATTGTCCGGCCCAAGCCCTGTGCAGTTCCCGGGTTAACAGGTTGGTTTTCACCGGGAGGCCAAGCTCATGGGGAGAGGTGCCTGTACTAGAGTATATAAGTGAAAGGTTATGGTTGGTAGTCCGCATACGGAGTATGATAAATCGGGGCCGATTAACCCCGACGGATTATTGCAAATATTGTGGCACAAGTGTACGACCTCGCAGAGTGTAGAACTATTCGAATAGCCGTGTCCACGGTTACGGACGATTGGAAAGGCCATACTGTTCCGTCATTAGACCATTTTCAAAAATGTGACATATGACTGGTGACTTGCTGTGGCAAGTTGAATGGTGATTTGGGATTGAATCACAACTGAGTTGTGGGAATGACACTAATGTTCCCACTTGAGATAGTCTATTTGATTCAAGCATCTTTACTAAATGTTTATGAAATAAACTTGGCTTTATGCAAATCAACCTAGAGCTTAGTATCCCCTTACCACAATTGATAGTGCTTACACTAGTATTAGTTTGCGAGTACTTTAAAAGTACTCATGGCTTTGTCCCTGGCTATTCAAATGGCCAGACTATGAAGGTGAACAGTTGTACGAGGAAGATGGACAGCAGAACGTCTACGACAACCAGGACCGCTCCTGACGTCAACAGTTGCCTGTGGAACAGATGGACTACGACCGTTACTTCGCTTCTGCTATGTGTTTTGTAATAGGATCTCTAGATCCACTATGTTGTATTAAGACTGGATCATGTGATCCTTTGTTGTAAGACGATTATGTGTTGTAATAAATGATGTGTTGTGATATCAAGCTATTATGTCTCGCAAAAACAATATTCCTGGGATTGCGATGAATGGCATAATAGGCATCTGGACTTAAAAATCCGGGTGTTGACAAGTTGGTATCAGAGCCATTGTTTGACCTTAGGAGACCCTAGTTAGAATGGACGTTCAGAAAAATGTCAGTTTCAAAAACAAATAAAGTGAGTATTTATGAAAAACTTATTCATTTTCTTCTCTACCAGATCTTCTTAAAAATAAGCCATGCACCTCCTTATAAATCTATTTAAAATTTTGCAACACTTGTTCACATCTCTAACTTACTCATCCATTTCACTTTCAGATGGAGCCTTACGTCCAGACGGAGACCTACGATCTGGAAAACGGAGGAAGTCTGGTGTTTGAGCGCGACTTGTACCTAGTGTCCGAGAGGCTCGAACGCCCACCTCCCAAGTTCCACGGAGTCCGGATCCACAACACCCCCGCTGGGGAACATCAGTGGATGATCACCGCTGACTTGAAGGGAAGCTCGGAACCTCCCATCTCGGAGAGGATCCTTTTCTCCTTCAAGGCATACGAGCTGGGTGGACGGTCTTGCTCACGCCCTTCGGGAGGGACTTGCTCGGGTGTGTGGACGGAACATCGCCGCACTCCGGGAAGCCGCTTCGCCCACTTCGCGAGGCACGACACCATGGGGGAACCCATGGCACTCTCTTCGCACCCGGTGCTCAAGATCCATGTACGAGCATTTGGACTTTATGCTTCATGAGACCCGGAAGGACCCGGAGTTGACACGTGTTCACTCCCACCGTGCCCGGATGGCTTTGGCTCATCATGCCGACGCCATCGAGCTACTCGCCAAGGACCGCCGGTCACTCCGCCTGCAGCGCGCCAAGAATGTCGCTACTATCAACCGTCTTCGCGAGAAGATTCGCACCTTAGAGGTGACTGTCCGAACACAGCAGGACCAGATCCAGGAGATGGAGGAGGATGGAGAAGACATCCAAGGAGGCGATGACTTCCTGAGTGACGACAACGACTTTGAGGATGACGAGTTCACTGATGAGGAGGACTACGAGTTTCTGGAGGCTGCAGAGGATGGGATCATTCCCATCGATGTGGATGAAGACAATGAGGAATAGTTGCACTAGCTTCACTTACGTAGGTGTGAGTTGTATCCCGCACCATGTATCGTAGTTTGTGGAAAAAAAGGGTTCTTAAAAACCTTAGTGCTTTAGCTTGTAATGTGTAATGTTTGTGTGAATAAATAAAATATGTGTTAGGTTCATCCTGAAAATATCTTAAGTTTAAGTTTAAACTTAACTCAAAATAAGCCATAGAAAAAAAAAATTTCCCTCTTACCTCATGATATCTCTACATAATCAGATGGCCCCACCAAACCGCAACGCAAATTAGGATGCCATGATGCAACTACTGCAAACAATGATGGCAGACCGGGAAGCCGAAAGAGCTGAACGCCAAGCAAACCTTGCTGCTCTGTGATACGTCTCCAACGTATCGATAATTTCTTATGTTCCATGCTACTTTATTGATGATACCTACATGTTTTATGCATATTATATGTCATATTTATGCATTTTCTGGAACTAACCTATTAACAAGATGCCGAAGAGCCGATTCTGTTGTTTTCTCGCTGTTTTTGGTTTCGAAATCCTAGTAAAGAAATATTCTCGGAATTGGACGAAACTTTCGCCCGGGGTCCTATTTTTGCACGAAGCTTCCGGAAGACCGAAGACCTAACGAAGTGGGGCCACGAGGAGGCCGGGGGTGGCCGGCGCGGCCCAAGCCCCGGCCGCGCCGACCTAGCCCCCGGGCCCCTCGTGTGGCCCCTCGCGTTGACCTTCCGCCTACTTAAAGCTCCCGTCGCGAAACCCCCGCTACCGAGAGCCACGATACGGAAAACCTTACTGAGACGCCGCCGCCGCGAATCCCATCTCGGGGGATTCTGGAGATCGCCTCCGGCACCCTGCCGGAGAGGGGATTCATCTCCCGGAGGACTCTTCATCGCCATGATCGCCTCCGGAGTGATGAGTGAGTAGTTCACCCCTGGACCATGGGTCCATAGCAGTAGCTAGATGGTCGTCTTCTCCTTGTTGTGCTTCATTGTTGGATCTTGTGAGCTGCCTAACATGATCAAGATCATCTATATGTAATTCTATATGTTGTGTTTGTCGGGATCCGATGGATAGAGAGTACTATGATTATGGTGATTATCAATCTATTGTTCATGTGTTGTTTATGATCTTGCATGCTCTCCGTTATTAGTAGAGGCTCCGGCCAAGTTTTTACTCTTAACTCCAAGAGGGAGTAATTATGCTCGATAGTGGGTTCATGCCTTCATTGATACTCAGGACGAGTGACGAAAGTTCTAAGGTTGTGATGTGTCTGTTGCCACTAGGGATAAAACATTGATGCTATGTCTAAGGATGTAGTTATTGATTACATTACGCACAATACTTAATGCAATTGTCCGTTGCTTTGCAACTTAATACTGGAGGGGTTCGGACGATAACCCGAAGGTGGACTTTTTAGGCATAGATGCAGTTGGATGGCGGTCTATGTTCTTTGTCGTAATGCCCAATTAAATCTCACTATACTTACCATGTCATGTATATGCATTGTTATGCCTTTCTCTATTTGTCAATTGCCCGACTGTAATTTGTTCACCCAACATGCTTTTATCTTATGGGAGAGACACCTCTAGTGAACTGTGGACCCCGGTCCTATTCTTTCCATAGCATACAATCTACTTGTTTTATCGTTTTCTTTGCAAACATCTTCCACTCGATACGTTTAATCCTTTGTTACAGCAAGCCGGTGAGATTGACAACCTCACTTGTTTCGTTGGGGCAAAGTACTTTGGTTGTGTTGTGCAGGTTCCTAGTTGGCGCCGGAATCCCTGGTGTTGCGCCGCATCACATTTCGCGACCATCAACCTTCAACGTGCTTCTTGGCTCCTACCTGGTTCGATTAAACCTTGGTTTCTTTCTCGAGGGAAAACTTGCTACTGTGCGCATCATACCTTCCTCTTGGGGTTCCCAACGAACGTGTGAGTTACACGCCATCAAGCTCTTTTTCCGGCGCCGTTGCCGGGGAGATCAAGACACGCTGCAAGGGGAGTCTCCACTTCTCAATCTCTTTACTTTGTTTTTGTCTTGCTTTATTTTATTTACTACTTTGTTTGCTGCACTAAATCAAAATACAAAAAAATTAGTTGCTAGTTTTACTTTATTTGCTATCTTGTTTGCTATATCAAAAACACAAAAAAATTAGTTACTCGCATTTACTTTATCTAGTTTGCTTTATTTACTGTTGCTAAAATGGCCAACCCTGAAAATACTAAGTTGTGTGACTTCACAAATGCAAATAATAATGATTTCCTATGCACACCTATTGCTCCACCTGCTACTACAGCAGAATTCTTTGAAATTAAACCTGCTTTACTAAATCTAGTCATGAGAGAACAATTTTCCGGTGCTAGTTCCGATGATGCTTGCTGCCCATCTCAATAATTTTGTTGAACTTTGTGAAATGCAAAAGTATAAAGATGTAGATGGTGATATTATTAAACTGAAAGTGTTTCCTTTCTCATTAAGAGGAAGAGCTAAAGATTGGTTGCTATCTTTGCCTAAGAATAGTATTGATTCATGGACTAAATGCAAGGATGCTTTTATTAGTAGATATTATCCTCCCGCTAAAATTATTTCTTTGAGAAGTAGCATAATGAATTTTAAACAATTAGATACTGAACATGTTGCTCAAGCATGGGAGAGAATGAAAACTTTGGTAAAGAATTGCCCAACCCATGGACTGACTACTTGGATGATCATCCAAACCTTCTATGCAGGACTAAATTTTTCTTCGCGGAATTTATTGGATTCAGCTGCTGGAGGTACCTTTATGTCCATCACATTGGGGGCGGCTACAAAACTTCTTGATGATATGATGGTGAATTACTCCGAATGGCACACGGAAAGAGCTCCACAAGGTAAGAAGGTAAATTCTGTTGAAGAAACCTCTTCCTTGAGTGATAAGATTGATGTGATTATGTCTATGCTTGTGAATGGTAGATCTAATGTTGATCCAAATAATGTTCCTTTAGCTTCATTGGTTGCTCAAGAAGAAAATGTTGATGTGAATTTCATTAAAAATAATAATTTCAACAACAATGCTTATAGGAACAACTCCGGTAATAACTATAGGCCATATCCTTCTGCTAATGGTAATGGTTATGGTAATTCTTATGGGAATTCTTACAACAATAATAGAAGTGTACCCTCTGGTCTTGAAGCCATGCTTAAAGAATTTATTAGTACACAAACTCGCTTTTAACAAATCTGTTGAGGAAAAGCTTGATAAAATTGATACTATCGCTTCTAGAGTTGATAGGCTTGCCTCCGATGTTAATCTTTTAAAGTTGAAAGTTATGCCTAATAATGATCTTGATAATAAGATTACTACTACAGCAAATGCCATCCAAGTTAGAATTAATGAGAATATAAGATTAATGGCTGAGTTGCGTGCTAGGTGGGATAGAGAAGAAAATGAAAAACTAGCTAAAGAGAATAATGTAGCTAAAGTTTGGACTATTACCACCACTAGTAATGCTAATTCCTCACATGTTGCTACACCTCCTACTATCAATGGTAATATAATTGGTGTTGGCAATGTTTCTACTCCTAGTGCAAAGCGTACAAAACTGCCTGAAATTGCTAAAACTGCTGAAACTGCTTGTGATAAAACTGCTGAAATTTTTTCCAACCTTGGGAATAATGATCCCATTGCTGTAGCTCATAATGATTTAGATTTTGATGATTGCCACATCTCTGAAGTTATAAAGTTCTTACAAAAACTTGCTAAAAGTCCTAATGCTAGTGCTATAAATTTAGCCTTTACAAAACATATTACAAATGCTCTCATAAAAGCTAGAGAAGAGAAACTAAAACTTGAAACTTCTATTCCTAGAAAGTTAGAAGATGGTTGGGAGCCCATCATTAAAATGAAATTCAATGACTTTGAATGTAATGCCTTATGTGATCTTGGTGCAAGTATTTCTGTTATGCCTAAAAAGATTTATGATATGCTTGACTTGCCACCATTAAAGAATTGTTATTTGGATGTTAATCTCGCCGATAATGTTAAAAAGAAACCTTTGGGGAGGGTTGATAATGTGCATATTACGGTTAACAATAACCTTGTCCCCGTTGATTTTGTTGTCTTGGATATCGAATGCAATGCATCTTGTCCAATTGTGCTGGGAAGACCTTTTCTTCGAACTGTTGGTGCTGTTATTGATATGAGGGAAGGAAATATTAAATATCAATTTCCTCTCAAGAAAGGTATGGAACACTTCCCTAGAAAGAGAATGAAGTTGCCTTTTGATTCTATTATTAGAACAAGCTATGATGTTGATGCTTCTACTCTCGATGTTACTTGATTTGCACTTTCTGCGCCTAGCTGAAAGGCGTTAAAGAAAAGCGCTTATGGGAGACAACCCATGTTTTTACCTACAGCAATTTTTTGTTTTATTGAGTCTTGGAAGTTGTTTACTACTGTAGCAACCTCTCATTATCATGTTTTTGTGCCAAGTAAAGTTTCTATGTCAAAGTTGATGTTATATTTGGGATCGCTGCGCAGAAACAGCATTGCTGTCTGTCACGAATCTGGGCATAATTCTCTGTAGAAAATTCGAAAAAATCTGCCAATTTACGAGCGTGATCCTCAGATATGTACGCAACTTTCATTAGTTTTGAGTTTTTCCATTTGAGCAAGTCTGGTGCCATTTATAAATTCGTCTTTACGGACTGTTCTGTTTTTGACAGATTCTGCCTTTTATTTCGCATTGCCTCTTTTGCTATGTTGGATTTATTTATTTGATCCATTAATGTCCAGTAGCATTATGCAATGTCCAGAAGTGAAAAGAATGATTGTGTCACCTCTGAATGTGTGAATTATTAATGATGCACTAACCCTCTAATGAGTTTGCTTGAAGTTTGGTGTGAAGGAAGTTTTCAAGGGTCAAGAGAGGAGAATGATATACTAAGATCAAGAGGAGTGAAAGCTCTAAGCTTGGGGATGCCCCCGTGGTTCATCCCTGCATATTTTAAGAAGACTCAAGCGTCTAAGCTTGGGGATGCCCAAGGCATCCCCTTCTTCATCGACAACATCATCGGGTTCCTCCCTCGAAACTATATTTTTATTCGAGTCACATCCGGTGTTCTTTACTTGGAGCGTCGGTTTGTTTTCGTTTTTGTTTTTGTTTGAATAAGATGGATCCTAGCATTCACTTTGTGGGAGAGAGACACGCTCCGTCTGTTGCATATGGACACATGTGTCCTTAGGCTTTACTCATAATGTTCAAGGCGAAGTTTCTTCTTCGTTAATTTGTTATATGGTTGGAATTGGAAAATGCTACATGTAGTAATTCTAAAAATGTCTTGGATAATGTGATACTTGGCAATTGTTGTGCTCATGTTTAAGCTCTTGCATCATATGCTTTGCACCCATTAATGAAGAAATACATAGAGCTTGCTAAAATTTGATTTGCATATTTGGTTTCTCTAAGGTCTAGATAATATCTAGTATTGAGTTTTGAACAACAAGGAAGACGATGTAGAGTCTTATAATGTTTACAATATGTCTTTTATGTGAGTCTTGCTGCACTTGTTCATCCTTGAGTTTGCTTCAAATAACCTTGCTAGCCTAAACCTTGTATCGAGAGGGAATACTTCTCATGCATCCAAAATCCTTGAGCCAACCATTATGCCATTTGTGTCCACCATACCTACCTACTACATGGTATTTACCCGCCATTCCAAAGTAAATTGCTTGAGTGCTACCTTTAAAATTCCATCATTCACCTTTGCAATATATAGCTCATGGGACAAAATAGCCTTAAAAACTATCGTAGTATTGAATATGTACTTATGCACTTTATATTTTATTAAGTTGCTTGTTGTGCGATAACCATGTTTCGGGGAACGCCATCAACTATTGTTGAATATCATGTGAGTTGCTATGCATGTCCGTCTTGTCCGAAGGTCTATCATTTTAGTGGTTGGAGCATGCAAAATTGTTAGAGAAGAACATTGGGCCGCTAACTAAAGCCATGAATCATGGTGGAAGTTTCAGTTTTGGACATATATCCTCAATCTCATATGAGAATAATAACTTTGCTACATGCTTATGCATTAAAGAGGAGTCCATTATCTGTTGTCCATGTTGTCCCGGTATGGATGTCTAAGTTGAGAATAATCAAAAGCGAGAAATCCAAAATGCGAGCATTCTCCTTGGACCTTTGTACAGGCGGCATGGAGGTACCCCTTTGTGACACTTGGTTGAAACATGGCATGCAAAGATCCGGTAGTCCAAGTTAAGTAGGACGAGGTGCGGGCACTATTAGTATACTATGCGTGAGGCTTGCAACTTGTAAGATATAATTTTCATAACTCATATGCTTTATTACTACCGTTGACAAAATTGTTTCATGTTTTCAAAATAAAAGCTCTAGCACAAATGCAGCAATCGATGCTTTCCTCTCGCGAAGGACCATTCTTTTACTTTTATTGTTGAGTCAGCTTACCTATCTCCTTCCACCTTAAGAAGCAAACACTTGTGTGAACTGTGCATTGATTCCTACATACTTGCATATTGCACTTGTTATATTACTTTATGTTGACAATATCCATGAGATATACATGTTACAAGTTGAAAGCAACCGCTGAAACTTAATCTTCTTATGTGTTGCTTCAACACCTTTACTTTGATTTATTGCTTTACGAGTTAACTCTTATGCAAGACTTATTGATGCTTGTCTTGAAGTACTATTCATGAAAAGTCTTTGCTATATGATTCAGTTGTTTACTCATGTCATTACCATTGCTTTGATCGCTGCATTCATTACATATGTTTACAAATATATGATCAAGATTATGATGGCATGTCACTTCAGAAATTATCTTTGTTATCGTTTTACCTGCTCGGGACGAGCAGAACTAAGCTTGGGGATGCTGATACGTCTCCAACGTATCGATAATTTCTTATGTTCCATGCTACTTTATTGATGATACCTACATGTTTTATGCACATTATATGTCATATTTATGCATTTTCCGGAACTAACCTATTAACAAGATGCCGAAGAGCCGCTGTCGTTTCTCGCTGTTTTTGGTTTCGAAATCCTAGTAAAGAAATATTCTCGGAATTGGACGAAACTTTCGCCCAGGGTCCTATTTTTGCACGAAGCTTCCAGAAGACCGAAGACCTAACGAAGTGGGGCCACGAGGAGGCCAGGGGGGTGGCCGGCGCGGCCCAAGCCCTGGCCGCGCCGACCTAGCCCCTGGGCCCCTCGTGTGGCCCCTCGCGTTGACCTTCCGCCTACTTAAAGCTCCCGTCGCGAAACCCCCAGTACCGAGAGCCACGATACGGAAAACCTTACAGAGACGCCGCCGCCGCGAATCCCATCTCGGGGATTCGGAGATCGCCTCCGGCACCCTCGCCGGAGAGGGGATTCATCTCCCGGAGGACTCTTCATCGCCATGATCGCCTCCGGAGTGATGAGTGAGTAGTTCACCCCTGGACCATGGGTCCATAGCAGTAGCTAGATGGTCGTCTTCTCCTTGTTGTGCTTCATTGTTGGATCTTGTGAGCTGCCTAACATGATCAAGATCATCTATATGTAATTCTATATGTTGTGTTTGTCGGGATCCGATGGATAGAGAGTACTATGATTATGGTGATTATCAATCTATTGTTCATGTGTTGTTTATGATCTTGCATGCTCTCCGTTATTAGTAGAGGCTCGGCCAAGTTTTTACTCTTAACTCCAAGAGGGAGTAATTATGCTCGATAGTGGGTTCATGCCTTCATTGATACCTGGGACAGTGACAGAAAGTTCTAAGGTTGTGATGTGCTGTTGCCACTAGGGATAAAACATTGATGCTATGTCTAAGGATGTAGTTATTGATTACATTACGCACAATACTTAATGCAATTGTCTGTTGCTTTGCAACTTAATACCGGAGGGGTTCGGACGATAACCTGAAGGTGGACTTTTTAGGCATAGATGCAGTTGGATGGCGGTCTATGTTCTTTGTCGTAATGCCCAATTAAATCTCACTATACTTACCATGTCATGTATATGCATTGTTATGCCTTTCTCTATTTGTCAATTGCCCGACTGTAATTTGTTCACCCAACATGCTTTTATCTTATGGGAGAGACACCTCTAGTGAACTGTGGACCCCGGTCCTATTCTTTCCATAGCATACAATCTACTTGTTTTACTGTTTTCTTTGCAAACATCTTCCACTCGATACGTTTAATCCTTTGTTACAGACAAGCCGGTGAGATTGACAACCTCACTCGTTTCGTTGGGGCAAAGTACTTTGGTTGTGTTGTGCAGGTTCCTAGTTGGCGCCGGAATCCTCGGTGTTGCGCCGCATCACATTTCGCGACCATCAACCTTCAACGTGCTTCTTGGCTCCTACTCGGTTCGATTAAACCTTGGTTTCTTTCTGAGGGAAAACTTGCTACTGTGCGCATCATACCTTCCTCTTGGGGTTCCCAACGAACGTGTGAGTTACACGCCATCACTCGCAACAGATAGCTCAGAATAATCAAGGCCATGGAAACCACGATCACCCTGGGTCAAAACTGAAGAATTTCCAGAACACCAACCCTCCAATGTTCAGCAAAACCGAAGAGCCCCTCGATGCTGATGATTGGCTACAGACAATAGAAAACAACCTTGAAGTTGCGGGAGTTGAAGCCGCAGAAAAAGTACTGTTTGCCACCCACTACCTGTCAGGACCTGCAAGAGCCTGGTGGACTAGTGCCCGTGCAATGAATGCGGGACAGATGATGACATGGGAAGACTTCAAGCCGAAGTTCGACAAGTACCATGTGCCCCAAGGTTTAATCAAGAAAATGAGAGACGAGTTCCGTGAACTCAAGCAAGGAAGAATGTCCGTGGTGGAATACCGCGACAGGTTTCTCACTCTGTCAAGGTACGCCCCGGATGAGACCGACACAAATGAAAAGAGAAAGGAAAGATTTCTGAACGGACTGCACGACGAGATGCAAACTGTGTTAGTGAATATTCCGTTCACTGACCTCGAAGCCCTCGTAGACTCAGCCATACAGATGGAAGGAAAGCTGCATCAGGCCAATGAGAACCGCAAGCGCAGAATGATGAACCAGAGTGGACCCCACCATACCCAGAAGCACCGCAATAACTCCTCTGGAGGATTCACCCCCAGAAACAACAGGCCACCTGCTCAGACTTATCGCCCCAACAACAACAACAACCACGGAGGACCCCCGAAGCCAGGAGGAAACAACAATAACAACCGCAACCCCAACAGCCACAATGGGAACAACACCAACACAAACACTGGCCCGAGAACTGGAAGCAATGCTATCCCCGTCGCCCTGAAGGACAAGTCCACTCTAAACTGTTACGAATGTGGAGTTGTGGGCCACTTTTCCAAAGAATGCCCCAAGAAGATTGCCAAGATCGCTGCCAACACCGCTGCACCTGCTCAGCAACAACGCCGCTTCGTAGGAAGAAGGAACCAGAATAACAACAGCGGACGTTTCTACCACATGACTACCACTGAAGCCCAGGAAGCACCCCAGACCCTGACAAGTATGCCTTCCTGTTAAACAAAATGCTCAATCTCTCTTAGGAACCTAACTCCTCTTAAAATCTCGGGACGAGATTTGTTTAAGGGGGAAGGGTTTGTAACATCCCAGAAAATACCACACAAAACAAACCAAGTTCCCTAGTTCCAAATTTTGGAACCAACAAAAACTTTTATAAAATTAAGCTTGGTAAGTAATAATCTTGCATAATGCTTGTGCTATTGCCATGATTGCTTGTTATGAGTAATTGAAATAATCATAAACCCTAAAGACTCACCCCTCTTCTCATCATTCTAGTGAAAATAAAATAAAAGGAAATTAAATAGGAAAAAGGCATATGTGCCTATGGCTACAATTATAAATATTTACCCTAGACCTTTTCACCTTACTTAAAGGATTGGGAAAGCTTTATAAACCTTATATAGTATTTCTTAAATCATCTCTAGGTTGAAAACAATAAGAATAAAAAAGAAAACTAAAAATGCCCTAGAGGCATATGAGAGTAAAATAGTAACTAAGGGAATTTAAGAAAACTAACCCTAGGACTTGTTGTGAATGGTTGGATCACCTCCATATATCATTTCAACAATTCACAACACCATTGTGAATCAAACCAAGTCAAAGTAAAAATAAAATACCACATATGCATATAAGCCTATGTGACACATGGGCATTTCACCAAACATTGACCTAGGTCCTTAAACCTTGACCAAATGATGGGAAACCATCTCTAAACCTATTATAACACTAAATGGACCCTAACTCATGCCCAAGTGAAGCAAGATACAACCCTTGACAAGTTTATTAAAATTTACACCTCATCTCTTATGTGTTAAAGCCAATTTTGCAAATCTTTGAACAAGGCCATTTGATTTAGTTTCAATGCTCTTAAAATGTTTCTAAACTCATAAGAACCACATTAGAGTCAACCAAAGTCAAATCAAATGGATAGAAATCAAATAGGGAGAGAATTCCCAAAATTCACTCACATACACATATGCCAAAATGCAAATCCTTCACCAAGGCCAAATTGCTTGCCCCATTGCTTCTAAAATACTTCAATGTGATAAACTAACACAATTGCATCATTGGATCAAGAATTAAATCAAAGCAAAACTCAAATTCCACATACATGTGATAATGGTCATTTTGTCACTTTATAAAATGTTCCCCTCTTTACCCCTCTGGCTTTGACTTTTCTTCAACCAAACTTGGTCAACTATGACCATGTCATCCAAGACCACATGAAGGTCAACAACTTTCATGTTGACCATCATGGATAATATTGACTAGGTTGACCAGAATAAGATTGACAAGTGGAGACTTTGAAACTATGTGAAGATGAGCACATTTTGGAATTCTTGTAAACCTTCACCAAAATGAGCACCACCACCACCATTCCAACACACTAATTATATAAATAAGCTCCACCAAAAAGAATTGCAAAATTCAAACATTTTCTTCATGCGGCCATATCATCGAACACCTTGCAGGCAACATATGGATTTGAACATACACTCCTTTACACACTGGGTTTTAGACTCCACCACTTTATTTGGATGATCATCACACTTTGGTACCCTCCCTGCATCAACCTATGCACTGCATACCTACACCAAGTGGTGCCATGATCAAATGTGGCCATGCCAAGTACCCATGCCGGCCACATTGAGCACACCTCTCCCTAGCCCCTCTCTCTCAGCAGCACCATGTCACAGAGCTTCTCTAGCACACAAGGACGACGCTTGTACCCTCCCTGGATCGAAACGGGCACGATACTGGCCAAACGGAGCGCGCCCAGACACGCCCGAACCATGCCAGGCATGTGGTGATCGCGCGGTGACCACGCTCTGGACGCCGCCAGTACACCCTGCGCTCGAGCGCCCTACTCCTCCCCTGCACGAGGCTACCACCGCGTCGAGAACCCCCTCCACGCCCTCTAGCCACTAGACATGCTCGAGTTACCGCGGCTGCCTCGTCACCGTCGTCCTCGCCGGAATCATGCCGCAAGTACTAGGGTACAAAGCGCAAGCGCTCGAGCAACCCTATCGCGCCCTGGACGCTACGGCTACACCCAGATCATCTCCTAGCCGTCGCCTACTCGACGAGCTCCCTAGCTTGCCCCTTCGCCGCTCCAGACGCCGGCGCCATGGACGACCTCCCACGGGCACCCGCAGCACCTCAACCCCCTATAAAAGGAGAGCTCCCGCGCTCAAATCCTTCACACCAACGCGTTGCTCTCATCCTTCTGATTCTCCCCAACACCTTCCTCTCCTCGATTAGCCGGCCTCTCGCCGGAATTTGGCCGGAAACCGCCGCCACAGTAGCTCCTCACCGTCGACGATCCACGCCTCCCCAAGCTCCGCCACTATACCAGGGTCCTATTCGCCCTCGCCAACGACTCCTCGACCATCGCCCTCGACCGCCGGCGACCTCCTGCGCTCTCCGACCCCCTACCTCGCCGGCGCAGCACCCCCTTCTCCCCCGACGACGACGACGCTCGGCCGTCGATCCACGGTCTGATCTAACGGCGCACTGTCAGCTGGCGGTGGCGCGCTGAAGCGTTACTGGGCTGGGCCAGTTTCGCAATTTAAACTATTCTGGCCCATTTCCTTTCCCGCCTAAGCCCATTTCCTTTTTTTTGAATTAAATTGTTTCAGCAACTTTTCAATACTGGTCCCTTACTATAAATTGAATAGTTCAAATTCTACAAACTCAAATTTAGTAAATCCAAATGTTCTGGAAAGCTTATGAATTACTCTAACTAACCCCACTGGATTCAACCCTATATGTGGTGTAGAATTTGAATAGCAAAAATGACAAAACAGAAACTTTTCTGACTTCAAATAAATATTAGAAATTATCTATAAATGATTTTAAGTTGATTTCAACTCTAATAAATCACATTTGACATAATATAATTGTTTATGCAAAAATATAGCATGGTTGTTTTGCATGATCATGGACTAGAGTTAAATAATGACTATGGAGCCCTTTCTAGATCATTTAATACATACACATAGAATTCTTTAAATAGTATGAGGGCTTCTCTCTCATTTAAATTGTGATCTTAAGTAATTCAAATAGAGGTACTGACCTTGATCAAATAAGCCTCATGCTTGCTTAATTAGAGAGGATAATCATTTAGATGATAGTTTAACTTATATGAGGTATATCCTCTCACATAAACCATTAATCCAAATAGTTCACTAAGAATTAATAACACATAATCAATGACCTATAGGTTCTTATTTGAAAATACTTAATCCTTCTCATAAGTAGTATTTAAATATTTCAAACCTACTTATTAAATTATATAATAGACTTTGGTCTCATTTAAATCTTACCTCAACCAAATTAATATGAAGTAGATCCCATGGTCAATTAAAATTCACTTTTAATTAATTTATAATATTAAAACACCTCAATCATAGTCCTTTAAATAAATCATCACTATGTGTTAAATCATATGAGAGATACTCCTATCATTTAAATCTTGTTCTCAAGTAATACAATATGAGGTAGTAATCATAATCTAAGTAACCTCATCTTGAATTATTGGGTAGCATTAAAACACTACCATGTTAGTATTAAATTGCATGAGGTATGGAACCTCATTTAAATCATTTTCCCAAATGATAAGTATGAAGAGGTTGACTTTAGTCAACCTAGGTCATACATTATTCATAAGAGAAATTAAATCTTAAGAAGATTTAATGAGAGGAAATTATTTTCTCACAAACTAAAGAGAAACCCTAACTCCATTTTTCAATGAGAGGAAATTATTTTCCTATTATTAAATAAGGAAACCCTAGCATAATATTGTAATAAATGTTAAGTAGTGATGCTAAATCATTGTGTGAGCCACTAAGGCTAATTAAGAGTACTTAAGTATTGTTTGGTGATTGTATCCTCGTATTCGTTTATAGACGCTAGTACCAGAGACTATCAAGAGGAGGAGGTATTCTACCAAGAGGAAGAAGAAGAATACTTTGATCACCTCACCAATCAAGGCAAGCTAACATTCTTGCAAGCTGATATTAGCCTTACCCCCACAAGCAAGATAATACTCTTGCAAGCTAGTATTAATGCAAGCTAACCCTTGCTAAACACAAATGCTTAGCTCTACCAGAGCAAAGGCACCATCACACTTTACTACTATGTATTGCCTATCCCATGTTTTGAACTACTTTCACTTTGGCTTATTTATTTCAAAGTACTTTTGGATTTATGATTCAATTGGTCTAGAGTAGAACAATACTTGATTTAGATTGACACTCCTCAAAGCTAGATAGCACCCCTCATATAGTTGCTATTGCTAATCAATAAAAATTGGATTACTCTAGATGGGAACAGGTGACTTTGAAATGAAGTTGAAACCTTGGAATGATGGTTCATTCCATTGAATGACTTTGAAGGTAAATATGACCATGAGAAGATGGTGATTTTTGATATAAAACTGATGGTTGGGTTCGGATGCGATACCATTCCAATTTTGAAAGTACCCCCACAATACCCAAAATGGGTACGGGCTTAACTAGAAATTTATGTGCTTTAGTATGGGTTCCCTCTAAACAAGCGTCATAGGGGTTATGCCAAGGGCTGCCTCCGAAGCAATATGAGATATTGCGAATTGACGTGAATGAGGTGAATTGTCCGGCCCAAGCCCTGTGCAGTTCCCGGGTTAACGGGTTGGTTTTCACCGGGAGGCCAAGCTCATGGGGAGAGGTGCTCGTACTAGAGTATATAAGTGAAAGGTTATGGTTGGTAGTCCGCATACGGAGTATGATAAATCAGGGCCGCTTAACCCCGACGGATTATTGCAAATATTGTGGCACAAGTGTACGACCTCTCGCAGAGTGTAGAACTATTCGAATAGCCGTGTCCACGGTTACGGACGATTGGAAAGGCCATACTGTTCCGTCATCGGACCATTTTCAAAAATGTGACATATGACTGGTGACTTGCTGTGGCAAGTTGAATGGTGATTTGGGATTGAATCACAACTGAGTTGTGGGAATGACACTAATGTTCCCACTTGAGATAGTCTATTTGATTCAAGCATCTTTACTAAATGTTTATGAAATAAACTTGGCTTTATGCAAATCAACCTAGAGCTTAGTATCCCCTTACCACAATTGATAGTGCTTACACTAGTATTAGTTTGCGAGTACTTTAAAAGTACTCATGGCTTTGTCCCTGGCTATTCAAATGGCCAGACTATGAAGGTGAACAGTTGTACGAGGAAGATGGACAGCAGAACGTCTACGACAACCAGGACCGCTCCCGACGTCAACAGCTTGCTCGTGGAACAGATGGACTACGACCGTTACTTCGCTTCCGCTATGTGTTTTGTAATAGGATCTCTAGATCCACTATGTTGTATTAAGACTGGATCATGTGATCCTTTGTTGTAAGACGATTATGTGTTGTAATAAATGATGTGTTGTGATATCAAGCTATTATGTCTCGCAAAAACAATATTCCTGGGATTGCGATGAATGGCATAATAGGCATCTGGACTTAAAAATCCGGGTGTTGACAGCATGCATCTTCTATTGCGTTTTGTTGGGGTTCTATTCGTCGTTATCTTTCCAACAAAATTTGTTTCATGTCAATCGGGATCCGGACAAAAAAGTTATCACAGTTTTAGTAAAACATGTTTTTCCTGCTGGCCCGGTTTCTTGCCCGGTTTGACCGGCCTCTCAACCGGCCAGTCCGGCGCGCAGTCCGGTCAACCGGTCGCCAACCGGGCGCCAAACGTTCGCCTAACTAATCCGGTCTACCGCCCGGTCAGCCGGCCTACAGACCGGCGGGCCCGGCGTGCCGTCCGGTCGACCGGTCGCCAACCGGGCGCCAACCGGAGGAGCTCCTGGACAACGCATAGTGACTCCGGTCCCTGGTCCGGTCCGACCGGCTCCTGCACCGGGCGGACCGGTCTGTGGTCCGGTTGACCGGGCTCCTCGACGGTTGACTCAGCCCAACTTTTCCCCAACGGTTATATTTGCTCTTTGGCTATAAATAGCCCTTCTTCCACCTTGGGCTGTGTTAGTTCTTCCATTCTCTCTCCTCCATTGTTGCCTTTGAAGAACTTGCGCTCTCTCTTGATTCCCCCCATGATTCTTGCTCATTCTTGAGGGATCTAAGAGAGGAGATCTAGATCCACACTTCCACCAATCCATTTCTTCTCTAAGTGAGGGGAACTCTTGGGATCTAGATCTTGGAGTCTTTTGTTGACTTTCCCCATTGTTCTTCCTCTCCAATCTCATCCTAGCATTTGTTGTTCGGGTGGGATTTGAGAGTGAAGGACTTGAACACCTCCGGTGTTCTTGCTTTGCATCATTGCATAGTGTTGAGCTCTCCACCACGATTTGTTCGAGTGAGAGACCGTGAGCTTGTTACTCTTGGAGGGTGACCTCCTAGTTGGCTTGGTTGGTGTCCCGGTGATCTCTTCGTGAAGATTGTGAAGGGGCCCGGGCTTCTCCTTCGTGGAGCTTGTGAAGTGGTTGTGGAGCTTGCCATCTCCGGAGCGGAGGAAAAGCTAACCATAAGGAAAGGGCCATTATCCTTCGTGGGTGTGGTTCGGAGAATAGGGTGAGCCTTCGTGGCGCGGGGAATCCTTCGTGGGGCCTCCACTCCTCCAAACGTGACGTACCTTGTTGCAAAGCAAGGGAACACGGGAATACATCCTCGTCTCTGCGTGCCTCGGTTATTTCTATACCCGAGCTCTCTTTCCTTGTGATAGCCATCGTGCTTGAAGTATATATTTATATCTTGCTATCACTTGTGCTACATATATCTTGTGCCTATCTTGCTTAGCTCTAGTTGTTATTGTTATACCTAGTTGAGCTTATCATATCTAGGGTTTGTGCTTGTAAACTAAACGATAGTTTAATTCCGCATTCTTACAAGACAAATCCAAAAAGAGTTTGTAATTGCCTATTCACCCCCCCCCTCTAGGCGACATCTCGATCTTTCAACTTTTGTAGTTTTGTAGTAGCTTTCTCATTGAGTCAACATTTCATTTTAGGGCTTGAAATTTTCTTAAGTAGAGCACACTAGAGACTTTTCTAGGGCAAGGACTGCAGAAATAACCGAGTGGACTAGAAGATCGCAGTAGCTTTGTAGTCCAAATTAACATTTGCTTGAGAGACCGCTGAGTAGTTTGATAAATTGGGCAAACCCTATACGTCGATCAGGTCAATGGTTACTAGCCGCCACACACTCCTGGGCAGGGTGATGGTCCTGGCCCATTTCGTTTTTTTTTTCTCATTTTATGTTTATGTTTCTTTTTTCTATTTTGGTTCCTTTTTAGTTTCTTTTCTTTTGTTTTCTTTATGTTTATGTTTTTTTCCTTTTTCAGATTTGAAAAATGTTTAAATATGGAAAATGTTTAAATTTAAAAATATTCAAATCTGAAAGTTACTAATACCTAAAAGTGTTGAGATGTCAAATTTATTCAAAATCAAAAAGTTTTCAAATTGGAAATGTTCTGATGCAATAGCATTCATCTTTAAAAATCGTTCAAATTCAAAAGATATTCAAATTTGAAATGTTTTAAATTTTAGAAATATTGAAATAAAAATATTCATCTTTGAAATGTATTCAAATTACAAAAATATTGAGATTTTGAAATTTATCTTCCTGATTAAGAAAAGTTCAGCTTTAAAATAACTCGAAAAAGAAAAAAAAAAGCGAAAAGGGCAAAAAAGAAATACTGGGCCGAGCCCACACCGGCGCTTGGTGTGCGCCGACCAAGTCGCCGTACAACACCCCCATGAATTGGCAGTCCGAGAGATGAAGGCCTCAGGAGGACCTGACTTTTAGGCCCATCAACCGACCGGCAAGATCACCGCCGCTTCTCCCCGCATTTCCCTTCCTGTCAGCCGTCGCTGCCGCCAAAGCAAACCGGCCACCGCGCTCCAGAGGAAGACGCCTCCACGCACACCGCCGTCCACCGACGCATCATTCCACACCAAAAAACCCTAGTAAATTTGGTTGGTCCCCCTCGCGCCGTGGCGATGGAGGAGGAGCGGGAGCAGGAGCAGGAGAGAGCACCGCCAATTCCATTGCCCCAGCCGCGCGGAGGAGAATACGCGAGGCCGGCCGCGGCCGCATCGTCCTTCTCCGACATCGTGATATCCCTCGCAGGTCCGCCCACCCCCTTGGCTCCGTTCTTGCCCCAGCACTCTAGTTGATTCGTTTCCGATTACACCGTGCGATTGCGCCGGCAAATTTGGGCACGGTTCGGTCTCATTTCTACTGCACCCTGATTGTACTGCGATGGTGGGGATTTGTTGTTCAGTCTGGGATCGTGAGAGCCAATGACTAATTTGGTGGATTCCTGGAGAGATTTTCGTGCGCGTTGTATGCGAATGTCAGCGAATTCAGCCTTTGTTTGGTCTTCTTTTGACCTGTATGTATGCCTCGTTATGATCATCTGATAGGTTTTGATTTTAACCTCCCGAGTTGGGGTTTCTTCACCATTTTATGAATTGATACGATGTGAGTTTTATGTCAAACTGGTAGGCATTCGCGGGAGCTGTTTCCTTTTCTGTGTTACTTTGGAGTCTGTTTCTACAATCTCTGATGGTTTATATTTCCATTTATTTCATAGTATCAGTTCCTAGGTTATACTAGTACCTGCTTTTGGTTGTACTTGTTGGAAGTGATAAGCGGAACACTTAAATGTTTGTTTTGTGGCTTTACCATACATGAGGGACAGCAGGAGTTAACGACTGGACATCATGAAGGACATTAATCTGAGGGGCTGCCTCCGAGGAGTCCTGATTGCATAGCTCACTGTGTTTATGTCACTGAGTTGTGGCTGTTTGTTGTGTTACTGAATTGCGTCAACCAATCATACATATTTTTCCTTGAATCGATCAATGCGTTGGACCCAAATGCCCTGTCATGTATCTTTCTAGAGTTCAGGGTGCTGATAGATACTGGTCACCAATAGTTCCTATACATCTATAATGACGTAGATATTGTTACTACCCAAATTCTATGATTTCTAGGGATCAGGGGATGTGAATAATATGGTAATATGTTTTTTTTACGAAACACAGTCAGCGCTGCATTCGTTTTATATAGAAGAATGAAACAAGGTACAGATATAGATATCACAGCTTAGGGATAAACAAGGTATGAACGACAGCGCCACTGGTCCGGTCCTTCCTCTTCCATTAGATTGATCGCGGCATCGATTCATGGCTCTGGCGAATTAATCCAATATGGTAATATCTGTTAAAATGCATAGTAAGAAATGTTGCCCTTGTGTGTTCAACTTTTCCCTTTATGAAGTTGAGAGTTACAAATATTGACTAACATATTAACCCTGTAAGAACATTTAAATATTCTAGAAAATAAACATTTTTTTTGCGAAACCAAACAAACAATTCAATTTCTGTTTACCTAGTATCTTACAATCATGATTTTTTCATTCTGTTTCATTGAGAAATGTTAACATATCACCAGTGTTTCACATGTCGTGAAAGGGATCCAAAGGTAGGGGACGAAGGAAATATGGATATGGGATCGAAGAAGAGAATTGTAGCTTGACTGGAGTCGCAGAAAGAGAGACAGGGGCTGTCCGTCCCAGTTTCCACTACGGCTGGCCCACCCACCTCTTACAGTTTAAGCTACAGGCTGTTATGAAGTAAAAGCTGGGGAGGTATAGTTTCGGCCACTATGTGAGGGAAGATGAGAATACTTGATCAAGGTATATTTTCGAAACTTGATTACTAATTCTGTGGACCCCTATGTATATTTTTGAAACTTGATTGTTTGATGTTGGATTTTACGCTGCACTGATCTTCTATATGTTATGTTATTATTATTATTATTATTATTATTATTATTATTATTATCTACGGCGCATAGGTTTTAGAGGATCTTATTTCTAGTTATTGGTGCTTGTCTAGGTCTTTTCGTTGTAAACCTTGAACCTTTACCATCCATTTAGTTTGGCTATTTGGCAGTTGCACATTCTAATATATGAAGGTTATCAGTTCGACTAGTAAATATGAAGCCATTCAGTGTGTTGATCAGAATTCAGAAGCTATCTGTTGTCATGAGTATACCAGGCTATATTTGGAGAAAGAAGCCCGCAATGTTGGAATAGATTATGCCATGGTAGGTTTGTGTGAAAAGGGTGAAAACCAGCGATTTTGACCAAAAGGTTGCATATGTTGTGTTTTTTTCTGAATGAATAAATCACATGGAAACACCAGTCTGAAAATTATGAATTTTAATTTGTAAATATTTATTACGGCTTGTATTGATGCACCCAAAGAAAGTAATGTTGTTGAAAAACTTCAAACGATGGACCGCAAATGAGCGGCGGCAATCTCATCTTAGTGTGTGGTTGTGGGGTTTGTGCCTCTTCCGCGCTCGGGATATTAATCGAAGTTGATTTTGCTTGAATCAATTTTAAATCATACAAGAACTTGATTTTCATTAGAGCTGATGCCACACATAAGTTTGCTTTGTGCATGTCATCCTGACTGTAGCATTTGCATTCTTCAGTAAACTTCAAGGGAACAGTCAATCGCTTTTTGGCAATACTAAAGCTGGCCCCATGGTTCCATGCAATGTCAGTGTCAGTTTTCAAGTTTATTTGTGGCATCATGTCCTCCAAGTAGATGTTTCTTTGATTCTAGAACAGTGCATGGCCTTTGCCAGTTCAGTTTGGTCGCTCCCCAGTAAGTTAACTAGCCGATTGGGGTAAGAGTTGCTCTTGTGAATTACTGCTGATCTGGTCCAATCCCAGACTGCAGTTAATCCATTTCATATAAATAAATATAATCATGGAGGGGATGGACCGGGTGTATGTGTAGGTCCTGCGAGAAATTATGGTGTGCCACACCATACTTGACTTTGACCACTTGTCTGTGCAGCAGTAGCAATTGGGGCATGTAGGTTCCATCGGGCACTCAGCGAGATGCAATCTTCACGTGACATTTTGGCCGACCTTTTATTATGGATCGCTGGTCAGTGTCCTTCGCATGCTCCTCTTGCCGGTGGTCCTAGCTTATTATAGATCGCTGTTCAGTTTATTGTCAAAACGGTTGCCTTCTGAATGTAGGGGGGAAGGATTGTAAAAGTTTCAATCGTCAACAAATTGTGTCCCTGTGGAGAAGAGGGATCAGACTAAAGCTGTGGCCTTGGTAGGGTAAGGTAATGCTGGTTTCCTTTGGTTAATAGTGTCTCATATTTCAATGTCAGTTACATCACTTATCCCGCTTGCTTTTTGAGACCTGACTGGTCAGTCGGCCACTCTGATCTTACAAGCTATTAGATGCAGCATAATGCTTTGTTCTCTCATCTGTTCGCTTTATTGACTACGATAGAGAAAAGAGTTACCACCACACGCAAAATGTTCACATTGCATCTATTCTCTTCTGAAAAGAGATTCCATAGGTGTCAAGGCTGGCGTGGTTATTTGTTTAGCACAAACAGCATACATGGATTTTTTTTTGAACCATGCAAGAGTGCTGCATGTGTTATGTTAGATAGGAAAGAAAGGCACAAAATGGCTGAAGTTTACAGAAAACTGGTAAGGCCAGTGAGTAGGAGAGAGGTTACAACGACCTAGAAACCAGAAAAACAGTACAGGCAAAGCAGCAGAATTTATGCCTCATCCGGGATGAAACGACCCGCACTAGCTATTGCCCATTGCTTTGCTTCAGCCTTGATGTGATCCGTGAGGGTGTTTATCTGTTTAAAAACCTTCTCAAACACTCTACTATTTCTTTCTCTCCAAACTGACCAGGTGATCAGCATGATGAGCGAGTCCAGCTTCTTCCTCTAAATTCATCTAATGCCTCTTGTAAAATAGATTGGTCCCGCATCGCCTTCATCTAAATGCTAGTTGGCCTGTAAGTGCCATCTCAGTCACATCTGCAACACCTTTACAATCACATGTTATACGACACGCAAGTGATCGAATCCACCAATGCGAGGAAGCTATATATCTATTTCAGGACAGTTGGAACTTAATCACACTACTCTTGAGTGCTGTGGTCACCTAGATTTTTCCATAAAGCTATTCCAGACACAAAATAAATTGTTGGGGATAAAACTTTAGTGGTCTGTGGATGGTGATACTGAACGTTCTGCCATTGACCTAAGCAACTAGCTGCCTCTGCTGCACAGCCTCACATGTGATTAAAGATGTTGCTGGGACTGAACACCAGATGCATGCATCACTGTTTCACAATAGTGCTTCCTCCATATACTCTAATCAATGGGGACCGTGATTTGTTTTGCTAGGGTAGCTGCATCAAGAGTTCAAGACATGCCATCTCTTATGTTATAAGCTTGACTTTTCACATCGTTCCGGCTTTCCGAATTGTTCAGCTCTTGCTACTGTCGGTGTTTTCTATGGGTCGGTCCATATCACACTGTTGCAAATTGAGTTCTAACGAATAGGCTCTATTTGGTGTTATAGCAGACTTATTGGATGGTTACAGAATTTCCTTCACCGAACCTTGTGGTTCTTAGTTGCAGAATATCATTCAAAATTATTTTCGAGCACACAGTAGAAGTTGTTGGCGGGTGCAAGCTGTTGGTACCTGTGAAACACAAGTTAATTAATTTTCTGGTGGCAAAAGGAAATTAAAAAGATTTAAACTTACACTTTATGTATAATTTGAGCAGAACGTAACTATATGTGTAAATTGACCAAAACTGTTATAGTGCTTTTATTTTTCACTTTTCTATACTAGTTGTTTATTTGCATCAAGTGTTAGTTCCATTCTCAAGTCAAACTTTAATTCAGACTCGGAACAGTTGATTTCATACAACTTAAAGTAATGAAAATCATACCGTGTTTTTTATCTAATTTCTGGCTTGTTTAATAAGGAAATGAGTTATTATGGAGACCCTGGCCGTGCAAGCAAGGCTTTTGAATCTTCTTTTCTAATGGGAACTTGCGGAAATTTTGCCCAACTGAAATAGCAGGAATTCGAAATGGTTATTGTTTGCCATTTTGAATTGGTAATATATAGCCTACAAGAGTGAATAATCAATGTGATAACTGATTCTCTATTAAGAAAATAATACCACCTCTGTCCATAAAAGGATGTCACAAGTTTGTCTAAATTTAGATGTATCTAGACACTCTTTAGTGTATAGATACATCCAAATTTAGAGAAATCTCCGACATCCTTGTATGAATGGAGGGAGTAGTAAAAGAGCTGGACAGTTAGCCAACCTGTTTTTCTCTCATAGGTGATATGGAACAAAACCAATCAAAGCTGGTAGACTCTAAAATTTCAAAGTATTTAATACTTCATCTATATTATTTGCTTCGTAACATGTACTTAATTTTTTTAATTAAATTGATCTAATAATTCTTGTTTTTGTTTTGATATATTTTATATGAAGTATTCGAACGAGATGTTATGCGGCAAGGGCTTTCCTAGACGTCGTCACCTCCCGTCGGCCACGCATATATTTTCATTGTTTAGTCGGGATATTTTCCGAGTAAAATCTGCATCTCCCAGGTATGTAAAATGATTTTACATTTACTTTTTTATCTCCTCGTAATTAGCATAAATTAATGTAAAGATATGCATTTTTTTTGGAAATTCTGTGTAAACATTAGATCAAAATGTATATTTCATGGAAATAATTGTCTTAGATGCTTAGATGTTTAGCTCGATGTGAGTTTCAGAAAGCCAGATTATGATTTTTTTTTTTTGAGGAACGGGCAGTCGAACTGCCAATCGATTATGATTATTTTAAGCAGTCAGGTGAGGCTAGTTTTCCTCTTCTTTCTAGAGAACTGCCATGCATCCCAGTGTCGATCGAAAACTTAAGTTTAATTGAGGCTAAATGAACACTGCAAGCTCGCATAGTCGATACGACCAAAGTAATCAATATGGTGTACAATCTAAAATTTACAATCAAGGTGCAGTAGAAATGAGATTGAACTCAGACGAGTAAACTGATCGATCATAGTATGGGAGATGCCATCCTAGTACTTATTTGCTTAGATAAGATATATGATCCTAGTACTACATGGGATTTGTCAGTGTCATTTTATAGGTACCACTGTTTAAACAAAACTTCCTAGTACATCCTCCACAGCTTAAGCCACAGAAAAATAGACACGTACTTGGCATCCGATCTAAATCACGTTGAATCTGATATGACCTCATTGAAGCTTGCTCTGCCGTCTAATGTACACGGGCAGCGTGTGCTTTTCGATACATATGAGAGAAGATTCCTCAAAAGTACTGTAATAACAAGAGAGAATCTTTATAATTCGGAGTATATTCAGATCCCTTGTGCTCTTTCAATTAAAGTCAATTATTTTTGTACTCCAGAGATGAGGGAATACTTGACTATTTAGATCTAATAGAGTTAAAATTTAGCTTTAAGAGTTCAGAGATGTAAGATATCTTCAACCAAGTTTGATGCATGTGAGGGAAGTCCCAGTGCAATGACACTGATTCTATCTAAAGCATGCTGACTAGGCAAACGTGTGCTTTTAATTAATTATTAAAAATGAGAGATTTAATTTAGATATGGCTTTTGTATGATGGAACTCAAGTCAAATTATACGTTTTCTCTCACACAAAACTTAAATTAAATAACAATCCATCTAGTTATAATAAGAAGATACATGTTAATAAAAAGTTCTATTTTAGCATTCATTAATTCATTCATATGATATGGTTAGGATAATAGTATATTGGACTTGCCATAAGGTGCACGAATTACATGGGTTTTCAACTAGCTAGGTGGTGTTCAGAACCTGAATATTCTGTGCGCAAGTAAAGTGTTTACATAAACTTTTTGTGTTCTAGAACATTTAGACAGACATTGCTTTTACATTGCCAGGGAGGACTTTGGGAATAATCCATTCTTTAAGGATAATGGTTGTAACATAGCCAAAAGACATGGCTGTACTGCGCCTAGTCTACCCGCCCATGGTGCACAGCCCAGGATCGATGCCAGGACGAGGCTCCAAGCCCTCAGGGACACCGGCCAGCAGGGCCCCACCCCACCTGCGACCACTGAGAGGTAGCCACGTAAAGCCTTACAGTCACACCCACGGCCGTGGGCCCACCGTTAGCACGGCCAATCAAGAGTCGACAACGCCGTTCCTAATCTCTCCGACACGGCCCGCTGTTTACGATTATCATTGCCTGAGGGTCACCTCGAGAACGAGACGCAGAGAAAATAGGAGGAGGAAAAGGAGAATTTTATATATTTTGTGGGCGATTTTTCTGGCTCTCACACTGCCTTGGTTCTTCTTTTTTACTTTTCCTCAGCCGTCCGGATTCTTTACTGGAAAGGGGGAAAGACGAGGACGCATGCCACCTTTCACGGCCGTGGGGTGCTGAAAATGGCTGCTCCTATTGGATGATGGAGAAAGGCACCGCACAAGATAACGTCTAGGGGCCTACGTACACCCGGCGACCACATCCAATCGGCCCAGGTCTTCGGTACCACCACTCTCATGTCTCTGCCTCTCTGCTAACCACTAAGCAGTGAATTAAGGTAACATCTCTCTCTCTTCTCTCTCATGTCTATCTTTTGTACAAATGATGAAAGCAAATATCTGTCCTTTTCAAGATGTAACACAAACCCATTAAGGTACTATTGACATCCCTTTCATTCAAAGATCAATCGTCTAAGGCTTGTTTAATCCATGTTCAACTGTATGAATCCTAATCAAACTGGTCAGTATCGATTAGGACTAAACATGGGATGGACTAGGAGCAGTGATGAATCTCCAAGTCGCCGCTTGACTTGATAATCGATGAATTAGGCAAAGTTTTTGCCTTGTTTTAAAAAAATGGATCTTCAGATTGCAGGCCCTGTACAAGTACAAGATAGTAAGTATTTTTTGTTCCAACTTACTTCCACTCTAATATAAGATGTTATTACAGCCAATATAGTTTTATATGCGTGGTAGTAACATCTTGTATTACGGATTGGAGAGAGTAATTTCTAACCTCTGGGTGGCCTTGAAAATCAATGTGCCTTTGTCCCGTCTTGGGCGAGCTTACATGTGTCTCATTTCTATTCCCGAAAATCATGAGGGGCACTACCTCTCGCCGCCACCATACTAAGAAGAAAAGAGGGCCTTGAAGACGGCACCAGCTTGGTAGGGATACAACCTGGGTGTAATTGTATTGCGAGGGTTCTGATACGCTTAATTTAGATCAACGAACCATGAAAAATTGACTGAAACACTCAAGATTAATTTTAGTGGATTGTTCATATATAAATCATACATAAAGGAAAATGCACATATTATAGCTTGAGTTGAGGGCACAGCAATGATTTCCCTTTTTCTTTTTTATTGATTGTTCGATAGGTGCTGAAGTTGGTGTCTCTAGTTACCATAGATTTATAAAAGAGGGAGCATTTGTTAGTTGAAGCTAGATGACTCGAGGACTGCCCACTAGTTTTTCTTACACCGCAAATGTTATGCCTTTCGTCATGATAGAATTAATTTGGCATTTCTCTCCTTTTGATTCACCTTCTCAGAAATTTTTCAAATACTTTCTTTTGTATGTGTGGCATGGTAACATACTGGTAATACAAATAAGAGGACGTGTCACAGGCCAAATCAGGAATTTATGTGATGGCATGTGCGGCACATATTCCAGCTAAGTCAAGGTGACTCCTGCATTAGTGACAAGTGTATGTGGAATATTGAATATCCGACCACTCGTAAATCAAGTTGTACTAGTTTGTACACTTGATCAAAGAAGATCAAGGCATGCAAAGAGAATCGAGAATCTATGGCTGATTTGTTTGATCTTTGGGGCATAACTAAAAAATTTAGTTTCAGCATCACCTTTCAGCTGTGCATGTGGCGAGCTAACATTTGTATTTGTGCTCAGTCCGATCTGAATTATCTCCCTCTCGGATTTTTTTATAAATATTTTGACCAAGAGACTGTGGGAGTTTTATTATACCATTTTATTGATACTTAGCTGTTTAGCCTTCTTGGATTAGGTTATTGCATCGATGTAGGACGGCTGATGCCGGCATTTTCTTCTGCGCACGAAACAACGAGGGAGCAGCAAAAGCCATAGACAGTGGAGGGACCAGCATGGATGGTTGCATTGCATGGGTGCTGGAGCTGGACAATTGAGGTGAGAATCCTTTTATTCTAAGCTATAAAACGATACCTAGCCAGGTGACCATGAGATTCAAAACGGACACTGTCGGAACCTGATATCTGGCTGCCAGTTGGATGTGTATGTTAGCTGGCGAAAAGAGGCTTTGATTTCCAGAATTCCCAAGAGAAAAATAAAGAAATAATGGTCATAAAAAGCCTAAAAATGGACTAGAGCCATAAAATTATAGAGCCTCGATGGAGATGCTAGCCGGAGTATTGTCGTACTATGAACAGTGCTAGGTTTAACTCATTTTTGGGTGGGATATTTGTACTATGTGTACTACTACAATAGAATATAATATAACTAATAATTAAGTAGAGATGCACACTATGTAGTGTCAACTGTTGCTGATTGGAACTACTACTTCGCAGCAGCGGGTACTACTACTCAGAGTAGTACTTAATACCTTGCGAGGTCTCAGCACTGGGAGGTACGACACCCATCCCATCCATCTCCTCTGCTCCGAAAACCAAACACCAAGAAAGAGAGAGAGCTCTTTCTCTCACCACCTCTCCTTTCAATTCCAGTACGGCGGCCGCTCACCGGATCCCAAGAAGAAAAAACCTCTCCCGTTTCCTTATTGTGTTCTGAGGTTATTTTGGGGGTTTTATTCGGATTATTGGGGTTTTTTGCAATTTGCGTGCTGTTTTTTGGATGTTGTTCTTCGTTTGTGCAATCTGTGAAGTAAGGTCAGCTTCTCAGTGTAGATGCCCTCGAGAGATTGACAGAAGAGAGTGAGCACACGGCATGATGTCCGGCATAACATGTATGCCGTCTTCGCCGCGTGCTCACTCCTCTTTCTGTCAGCCTCTTTCTCTTGGGAGTTCGCCTTACATTCAGATCCACAGGTGGGTTTTTGGAACCAATTTGATTCAATTTCAATTCAACTGTTCATATTTTTCCTCACAACAAAGAAGGTTTAGCCCTGCTTGTAAGAGAGAAACTCAGCCACAAAAGACAGAACACGCATGCGGCAAGTACTCAGGCTTTTCTCCCACTTTTTACCATGCTACTTCCTTATCTCTTAGATGTGTGGGCACTCTTTGTTTTTTTGTTGTGTTGTTTTGATCTTTCCAATCAAGTTGGCTTTGGGAGCTACTACCGAGGAGAGGATACGGATGCTAGTGGTAATTGTAAGGAGCAGCAGCTGTAGGCTTGAAGTACTGGAATAAATGATTGGATTTGTTACTTGTTTTTCTCATCCCCAAAATGTTTTTCTTCTCCTTTTGCAGTGTACTCGCCTTGGGAGCTGGATCATGGAGATGCTGCCGGTACACTGCAACCCTGTGGTGATTTAATACTAGCATGCATCCTCTCTCTTCCTCTCCCTAACAAGCCCCTCCTTCTTTCCTTGCTTGTTCCCATGGCGGCAGGTTTTGGCCATGGTGGTGGGGTTTGATCAAGTTCTTGTTGGGGTAAAAAAAGAGCATGGAGTAAGCTAAGAGATGACCCATATTTGGCAAGGAAGGTGGCCTCACCTTGCTTTTGCCAGATCTAGTTTGCATCTTAGGTTAGGCCCCTTTGTCTTTCTCTCACTTTGGCATTTGGTTCTATCTATCTATCTCTCTCTTCCCTTCCTGTTCCTCACGCACACTGTAAAAGGGTGCACTGTGACTCCTGCTGTTGCAGTTTTACTGATGAGTGTTTGCTTATGTCTGTTTGCTTTGCTTTCCATTTGTTCAGGGATCCGCTTCCATTGTGGTGATGAGGGCTGCTTGGTTATACTTTGGTCTGTGCCTCGTTTGTGGTCTTAACTATTACTCACGGCTGACCCTTTTTGTTATTATTATTTTTTTCCAGGATAAGGGCATCATGATTTAATAGCCAACAGAGCTACACAATAAATTCGAAGAAGGAACTACTCCTCCCATGCTTCCTTCTGAGGTGTGAATTTCTTCCACTTTCTCCTACTTTGAGATTTCCAATTGGTTGCAATTGTATACCATTTAGTTTTCCTTACTTTGACATGCATGGTTTGGTCTATTGAGTGAACAATTGGTTCGGTATCAGTCTCCAAGTGACTGATATATTTTGGTAGGTTAACTGAAGCCCGTCCTGCAGTTTCAGACAAATATCTTTGAAAAAAAAAACACTCAGAAAGCTGTTTCTGTTGAAGAGGCAAGCTGAAAAGGATATGAACCGAGCCGAGTAGTAACCGGCCTACCTAAGCAAAACTAGATCAATTCATGTGGAGAAATGAGTGACACGTAGTAAAAGCTAGTCTCTTGGATGATCTGGTTGATGTGATCTCAAGGTGATGGATTTAGAAAAAATAGTAGCCACCATATATAAATAGGTATTATTTTTATCTCATTAAATAGTCAACATCCTCTTACTAGGTTAGTTTGTGGTGCTTGATTTTCTAGCTAGCTGCACGTGTTAGGTTTTTTAATGATTCAGTAAAATTTTAGTTAATTTGTTGGATCCATTGTGTTGATGTGATGTATAGTTTCTCAGTCCTTCATTTGCAATATGGAAGTTTTTATCGGTTTAGATATATTTGCGTTCTTTGAATTCATATATTGTCGACACGTTAAGTTCGTATATTAAGTTAAGTGTGTGATCGGCTGACCACATTTTTTTAGATGTGCACCTTGTTCTTCACAAATTTCAACCAGCATGTTCTCATTCATGATTCACCATCTATTTTTCCTAGATGTAAAAGCATATGATAGCAATACATATGTGCTAAGCATATGTGTGATGTTTCCAAATAATTAAGATTTGCACAGATTTAACAAAGAGGCAGCTAGCAATGGCAGGATAAGTCATTTTAGTATCTTAAATATCATGCTAGAGAGATCCTTGCAAATTAACACTCAATTCTATGTGGTGTAGTATATTTCCTATTCCCTCAAGTCCATAATAAGTGTGAGAAACTTAGTACAAAAGTTGTACTTAGTACTAAATTTCTGACACTTATCATGCGGAGGAAGTAGCATTTACTTCATTAAAATTTGCATGAAATAGAACTATAAAATGTGTTTTTTTGTTTATCTTTGATTTTAAATTAAGGAAAACTACATATTATTTCCCATTGAGCTGACTCCTAGTTTTTATTGCTTGGAAATCCGATGTACGTAATGTAAGATAATCATCATTGTACTTCATCAAATGTTCACTTATTATGCCTGCATATTTGAAGAAATTATTTGAATTTTCCATGCTTGTAAATATTGTCTTATAGAAACACTCAATAGTTGCTCTAATGCAATGTTGCTGTGTTATATAGTTAGTTCAGGGAATGTTCACTAATTATCATTTAAAAGCCTACAAAATAACAATTGTTGCCCAAAATCAGGGGTCTATCAGAATCTGATATCGATTGATGGTCCTTGTATACAACTTAGCAAATCTTAGTCATAAAGCGCTTCTTTGTTTTTCGATCTTAATTTTATGGTGAGCCCATTCATATATAGATAGTGACATTCCTCCATTATGCCGTTATTTAGTTCTATTTCTTTTTAGAACATTGTTGAATGCATATATATATGGCTATCTAGAAAATAATATCATCTCTCACCTCTAAATGGTACTCCCTCCATTCAATATTAGTTGTTGCTGATTTAGATGTAATCTGGACCGACTAATTGGAACGGAGAGAGCACATAATTAACAGTGAAGTAAATGTAGCCATTATCCTTGGTATTATTTCCAATCTTAGATAACACATATGTTTGTTCAAGACACCAGAAACTACAAATGGAGGCCATGCTACATGTAGCCCTTTATTTGAAAATTTTGTATTTTAAAGTCTCAAAAGAATTGAAAAAGGATTCTGAATGTAGCCAATGATGTACACTACAAGCGTGTTAAATCACAATGTGAAATTCTTTGTATTATAGGCTACACAAAAATGAAAAATGTGTGGATATGGGCATAGTCCACATTACAGCAACATTTTTATGTATCTTAGAATATAAAGAATTTACATTATTGTAGAATACATCATTGGCTATATCCAGGATTTTTTTGAATCTTTCTGAAACTTCGAATAGGATTTTTGTTTTTTTTTTAATAAAAGGCTACATGTAGCTTGGCCTCCAATTCCAGTAAACACGCCTTATAAAAATGATGTACATATAGTAAGGTGTAGAATTCTACACATAGACAGGGGACATATGCATGTTCCACTATCGCAACTAACCTTGCCTAAGACATGAAACATGGGAAATGCATGCATGTTCTATTCCGTTGTGTTGACCTGTGCATACTTCTCTGTAAAACATGGGTTTGTGGTATAGAGTAATGCTCAATGGACCAATTATGTCCATACTAATTAATCTGAGGCAGCCGAGGGCGCCGGAGCTGCTTTCGTTGGTGTCTGCCGTGAATGCCACAGTTACCACGGGTGACGTGCGTGCATGGTATGATGATGGTGTGGCAGCTGTCGGCGTCGAAGCGCCTGCCGGAAGCGCCGCCGTCGCCGGGGAAGATCAGATGATGGCCGCTGCGAGCGCCGACGACAGGGTGGCCGCTGTGATCGCCGACGTTGCGGGCGCAGGCGGTGGCAGCTGCGAGCGCCGACGGGAGGGTGGCAGCACCAACGCCACGGCTTCAGTGCGTCATGCACTGCTGCATGCAACAGTGCCGCGGCCCGTGGACCAGGTCCATCGCGCGCAACGGCCGGTCGTGGCTGACGCGCGCGCCGTGGTGGGACCGCTGCGGGACTGCCCAGCTTTTCCAGATTTGGAGGTTTCTGGGGCTAATTCAAAATTGTCGGCGGGCGGTGGGGTTGGCGAAGGAAGCTTCCGCGTTGGAGCACTGTCCGTTTCGTTTCCCGCCTCACCAGCCAAAATTTCGGGCAATGAGCCCCCTTCCCTCCAAGGCCTGGACAGTTGGGCTGGCCCGTTCGTCCCACACCCGCTGCTGGGCCTGGAGGCCTTTGCCGGCCCGGTCGGCCTCGTCGTTGCTACCCGGGATGGGCCGCTTGGCCGAGTGGAGACCGGGCCGGCCGGCGGCGTCGGCTGGTGGGCTGGGTGCGTTGCAGGGCACTTCTTCCAGGTCATGGTCCTTTCGACCCCTCCCCCACCGATTCTGGATGCTCCTTCGGTGGAGGTGGCCTGCGATGACGAGACGGTCGACGAGGAGATCGAGGCCGACACGCCCCCGTCTCAAGCTAACGCCATGGTGCCCCCTGCAGCCTCTCCGTCAGTGTGCCGCTTCGCCTCACCTCCTCTGGTGTTCCAGAGGGCGCGTCAAGCGCCTGTACCAAGGGTGCCGGTACGTGTGGCGCGCCCAAGGACGTTGGGAGAGTTCCTTAAAGCTGCGAAATCGCGCTCGGACGCTCTTCTGCATACCCCTGCCGTCAGACGGAGGTTGGTCGAGCTGAACTTTCAGCCGCGCCGGAGCTCGAGGATCGCGAAGCAACCAGGAGGGATGGATGCCGAGATGAAGGCGGTGCGGAATCTGATGCGCAAGATTGGCCTTCTTTCTGGGGATGAGGCGCCTTCAGCGGCAGCCCTAGAAGCTTATCACAAGATGTACGAGCTCCCCCTGATGGATGATATGATCGAGGCTATTGCGGAGTTCTACGGCTGGACGCTCTCCTCGATCGTAGGCTGCTCCCCACCATCGCTGGGGATGACGGGTGGACGCCTCGTGGAGGCTCGACCCCGTCACGGGTTGCTCGGTGCTCGGATGATCGCTCCAATGTTGTACGAACCAAAGATTTTGGTGGCCAATGTGCGAGGCCTTAATGATCGCGCAAGGCGGACAAGTGTTAGGAGTGTTGTAGGTTCTACGGGTGCGTCTATTGTATGTCTCCAGGAGACAAAACTATCAGCTGTAACCCCTACTATCGTTATGGAAGCGCTGGGCGCGGACTTTGATGCTTACTTCTGCACTGCGTCCGATACTCGGGGTGGGGTGATTGTGGCCTGGATGAGCAGGGTGGTGCAGCTGGACAGCGCCCATTTAGGTGCTAATAGCATCACTGCTAGGGTGGCACCCTTTGGGGGAGAACCTTGGTGGTGGCTGACCTGTGTTTACGGGCCACATGCGGAGGTTGACAAGATCGCCTTCCTGGATGAGCTGCGAGATACCCGCAGGACACACCAGGGCCCTTGGGCCCTCTGCGGGGACTTTAACATGATCTATCGGGCTGAGGATAAGAACAACGGTAATCTCAACCGTAGGATGATGGGCAGATTCCGCCGCTTCCTCAACGACTGCGAGCTCAAAGAGATCTATCTGCATGGCAGACGCTATACTTGGTCTAACGAGCGTGAGCACCCTACCCTGGTTCGGCTCGACCGAGTGTTTGTCTCGGTAGGATGGGAGGAACTCCATAACAGCTGCACTTTGCGCTGCGTGGCGACGGTGGTGGCGGATCACGCGCTCCTCCTCCTTGACCGCACCACACGGTCAAGGAGACGGACGAGGTTCCGGTTCGAGCGATTCTGGTTGAAGCTCGATGGGTTCGGCCGAGGTGGTCCAGGGCGCTCGGGGAGTGGTCCGGGGTGACACCGACCCCTTCGGAGAGGCTCACTGCTAAGCTGAAGCTCACGGCGCGCAGACTCATGTGCTGGAGTGATAAGAAGGTTGGGTGCGTCAGACTGCAGCTCATGATAGCGCGGGAGGTTGTGCTGAGGCTTGACATCGCCATGGAATCCCGATAGCTATCCCCTGATGAGCGTCGACTCTGCGCGCACCTCAAGCAAGCTTATCTGGGGCTGGCTTCCCTGGAGAGGACGATGGCCCGCCAAAGGGCAAAGATTGCTTGGCTTCGGGAGGGGGATGCCAACACAACCTTCTTCCACCAACATGCGGCATATAGGCGCCAAAAGAACGCGATTCACAGCTTGAGGGTGAATGGCGCGGTTACCTCGGATCACGCGGCCATGGCTGAAGCTACCTTTGCACACTTCGAGGGCCTGCTCGGCACCGAGGTGGGGCGGGCGCACTCGCTGAACCTGGACTTCCTAGACACGCCCACAGAGGATCTCTCCGACCTGGAGGTGGCATTCACTGAGGACGAGGTCTGGGATGTCATCAGACATCTGCCTCCGGGCAAGGCCCTCGGGCCTGATGGGTTCACGGCGGAGTTCTTGCAAAGGTGCTGGGGTGTGGTCAAGGTCGACTTTATGGCGGCCTTCGACAAACTCTACACGATGTGCGGGCGCGGGTTTCAAGGCCTCAACCAAGCCTTGATAGTCCTGCTGCCCAAACGCCCGAATGCTTCGTCGGGTTGGTCGACTACTGGACCGATCGGTCCGATCCACATTTTTGCCAAGGCTGGTGGCAAAAGTCCCGACCACTAGGCTGGCTCCCGGATGGAATCGCCGGTGGATCGCAACCAATGCGCCTTTATTCGCAAACGGTGCATCCATGACAATTTCATGTTGGTCCAGCGAGACGGCCAAATTCTCGCATAAGGAAAAGGAGCCGAGGGTGATGCTTAAGCTCGATATCGCGCGGGCCTTCGACTCGGCTTCTCGGGGATTCCTCTTAGAGGTCCTCCGGAAGGTTGGGTTCGGGCCGAGGTTCCGGAGCTCGTCTCCCTTCTATCGGCCACGACCAGCACCCGGTGTTGCTCAATGGCGAGCCGTGCCCCCGATCCGGCATCGACGGGGACTGAGACAGGGCGACCCCCTGTCGCCATCGATGTTCGTGCTGGTGATGAACTCGCTCAACAAGGTGCTGTCGAAGGCTACCGAGTTGGGCATTCTGCGACGGTTGGCGCGGCGGGAGCTTGCGACGTCTGTTTCCCTCTATGCGGATGACGTGGTGATCTTCTGCCACCCGGATGAGCTGAGGCTGAGTTGCGTGCGGTTCGGGACATCCTCGGGCTCTTTGGAGAAGCCTCTGGCCTTCGCACCAACTTCGCTAAGTGTTCGGTGTCCCCCATCGCCTGCACTGATGGGGAGGCTGCGGGCGCTGCGGAACTCATGGAGTGTCAGCTAGCGCCTTTTCCGGTGAAATACCTTGGCATCCCCCTTTCCACCAGGCGGCTGTCGGCGGTGGCTTTCGACCCCCTGTTGGAGAGGCTCGCTGACAAGCTGCCAACATGGCGTGCCTCGATGATGACGCGCGCCGGACGTCTGGCGCTGATTCGCTCGGTACTTGTGGCTATCCCGCTTCACCGGCGATGGTGCCGGGCCTCAACAAAAAGACGCTCAAGCGGAGTCAACAAGATCATGCGAGGGTTTCTATGGGTGGGCAGGGCGGACGCCAGCGGAGGCAACTGCCATGTGAACTGGGCTAGGGTGTGCAGGCCGCTTGCCCTTGGCGGACTGGGGATCCCTGACCTTGGACGGATGGCCACCAGCCTTAGGGTGCGGCTGGTTGTGGAGATTGCGCACGGACCCTATGAGACCGTGGCGCGGGTTGGATATGTAGTTCTCGAAGGCGGAGCTGGACATCTTTGCTGCCTCCACCTCCATGGTGGTGGGCGATGGAGAGTCCGCCCTCTTCTGGGAGGACCGCTGGGTGGATGGCAGGTCCATCAAAGAGATGGCGCCAGAGGTGTACGCGCTCGTGCCTAAGCGACGCAGGAAGGTGCGTACGGTGCGTGAGGCGCTGCTCGATCGCGCCTGGATCCCCGACATTGCAGGGGGACCAAATTCCCTCGCAATGTGGCAGTACGTGCAGCTATGGGGCAGGCTTCGGGAATTCCAGCTTTCAGCGGGAGATGATAGGATGACCTAGCGATGGACGGCTGATAGCCAGTATACCTCCCATTCCTGCTTTGAGGCCCTCTTTCAGGGAGCCATCACCTCGGCATCTTGGGAGCTAAACCGGAAGTCCTCGGGCGCCTCCGAGGGTGAAGTTCTTCATTTGGCCGGCCCGTCCGGACAGTGCTCGGACGGGTGAGAGGCCGGCGCGTCGGGGCCTTCCGCATGCGCCCGGATGCCCACTCGCGACCAGGCCGAGGAGACCATGACGCACCTTCTCACGGGGTGCTCATTCTCCAAGACGATCCGGTTTGAGGTCCTCTCGTGGATTCGATCCACCTCGGGACCTCCTTCGGAGGGCGACTTTGCGACCGGTGGTCGCCGGGCCGTGCGTACTACCCCTCGCCGGCTACGCAAAGGTACCTCGTCGATCATCATGCTCACGGCGTGGTGGATCTGGAAGCATCGGAACGCTGTGATCTTCGACAATGCACAGCCCTCGGTGCCATCCTTATTCGACTACATCAGGACTGAGGCGCGGCAATGGGCGGACGCAGGAGCCCGGGGTGTTCGCCTTCTTCTCCCCTAGAATAGGGTCTCTTCTTTCTTGGGTTGAGTTGTAGTGCGGAGTGCTGGCCCCCCACGGGGGGCATGTACATATAAACCTTCTTTTCTATCAATGTCTTTTGCGTTTTCGCTCTCTGAGGAATATTCATTTTATTTATGTCTTAGAGGAAATTTTCAAATGGTTAGATAAGTGAGAATAACTATGAGAAACTTAGAGGTGTTAACGAAAATAGTTTTAGTATGGTCATCTTTTTTTTGAGAACCCGCAGGTTTTAGTATGGTCTATCATGCGGTCATCTTTTGATTAGGGTATTTGGTTCCTTGGTTTGTATAAACGTGGCCAAAACCGCATGGGTTAGTTCAATTCTCTTCTTTGGTACTACCCATGCAGCAAGTTAAAATATACTACTATATAATAAGGCTGTTTTCATGGGTTGGTGAAAACTTGCATTTCAACACCCCTAGTAATCACAAGCACATGAATACGATAAAAAAAGGAAGACCAAACTCACTCAATGTCGTAATAGACTAATATTAACCCCCAAATAAGAGAAGTGGATAATATATAAAAAGCATCGGCAAGAGCATGCATTCCAAGATCCTGGGCACTCCTAGTGCTGATCGAGCTTCAAGGGTATCTAGTACACACCAATTGCAATAGCTCACATAAATGATGTTTAATTAAATCAAATTCTGATGCGTTGCAGTTTGCTCGAATATTATACAGCTTGACTTAACAATAGGAGATGAATAGGTGTAAGCCGGTGGAAAATACATAATGAGAAGTTAAATACTTCATCTCACAAAACACGATTCAGGTAACCTACGGCCTGTAATCTAGCATCAATATTATTTGTTAATCTCAGTATATATGGATATTTCCAATGGCATTTTTAGTTCAATAATGTATATTTTAATCAAGCATCCAGCAAAAAAGAAAAAAAAAACTGAAATGCATATCAAGTTATCAATTGGAAAAGAAGTAATACTAGTAAGGGGGTACTATTTTCCTTTCATTTTTAGATTCTATTTCAGTGCATACTGCAGATTGATACTATGTTAAAATGTTACTGATCATAAATGGATATTTGTCAATGTGCCATTTTCTTGAGCTGTTTTGAATCAACGGCGTCATTTGCCGAGCTTAGGAGCATCAATCAGATTTTTTAAACCTTTATTTAAATTACCACGAAATTTTTGGGTGTACAGGGTGCTTGGCACCTATGAGCATTGATCTATTTTCCCAATTTGTTGTTGCTTTGATTATATCAATCCATAGCCTTTTTGGAAAGGTGACCTCTGGTGTGACTGTCGAGCTATGCTCGATTTTTTCTTGATCATTATCCGGTTATCGTGTTCCAGTGTTGGTGGAAAGAAGGCGACGTGAGTACAGTTGCCTACCTGTAATGCTTCATGAGACATCCATCACACGTACCCCTGCAGGTTGTCCTGCCTCTAGGCATGCGCTGTCGATCCTACCATGCATGCATAGTACATGTGTGCACACATACAGCTTGTTAATGACGGAGACTCACGAGAGAATATCTAGTGCTACAGCCCATTTGTCTGCTACCAGATTCCAGGGACATGGGCCGTTCGATCCAACTGGATGGAAGGGATCTCAGCGGGTTGGTTTCTAGTGTAACATTGGCATTCTACTCCCTGCGTTAAAATTTCCCATGTCAAGTACAGTACGAGGGAGGAAAATTTTATGGCGCTCAGCTCTCAAACTCTCACCAGATCTCTTCTCCAAGGCACAAAACCTTATGAAATCTTTGTCTCACAGTACCGCGATCTGGATGCAGCTCAAAGCGTCACCGCAGATCTCTCATCTTTCCCTAGATTTTGAGCGTCCGACTGCCCACCACTTGTAGCTCGCTACGTCGCCTCCCCTAGCAAGCTTCCTGTGTGATTCTATAGTCTCTACCGACCTTTGAATTCTGTACCTGGTGATTGCTTTGTGAGTTTCACGAAGTATGCTAGAGCTGGCCGTGGTGTTCTTGCCCCCTATTTTCACAATTTTTTCTTTTGTTCCGTTTTTTCTTGAATTTTTTACTACCATCTTCTTAAGTGCAGACTCTTGAAGATTTAATCTCAGTCGATTCTGGTAGTACTAGAATTGAAAATGGAGATAACTAGAAATGAATGGACCAGTTTTGTGTTTGCAGCATCGATTTTGACCCGCGGAGGCATCACTGACATATGATTTGGGGATAAATTGGACCTCATAGCACAATTTGAAAAACTGATGGGTCTGTCATGCAAATGTGCCATAGTGGGAGCCCGGTCCTGAGTTTTCAATCCTGTACGTTGGGCCAATTTTGATGGCCCAGATTGAGCTGGAATCAGGTAGCACAACAAGGAGTTGTAGTACTAGATATGTTCTCGGAGACTCACATATCCAGGAAGTATACTTATTCGTTTTAGCCATGCCTTTATAGGTTGGCACGTGAGCATTTTTCTGTTGGAGAAAGAATAAGGAGAGAGTATATTTATTATTCTCTGAAAAAGAGTATAGTTATTTCTTATTTTTTTAGACCAAGTCATTTCTTAATTTAAACATGTTTGCTAGAAACACAATCCAAATTCTTGTTGGGCTTTAGTTGTTTCCTTAAAAAAAAAGATAAAGCCCAATTACCATCAAGTAGGTATGACTTGTTGTATGGACTGTCATAGTAACGAAGGTGAAGTAGGAAATCCTATTCGGCTCACGCCTGCGTATGAAGCTTCTTTTGTGCATCTCATAATCATGAATTACGAAGTACTAAATATCCATGCTGGCTCTTTGGATGACGTTAGGTCCATACATGGAGAAAATGGGAAGATTAAGCATTAATCACGATTTTTTTTTCTGTAAGTGTACTTCTCTTTATATCCTTCTTATCTTAGAAGAAAGGGTAGGATACAACACTGAAACATATTTGAGTTCTGATGTGAAATAGAGCCGAATCCGTCAGGATCCTGCCCCCTTATCACCGACTCCTCTAGGCATATGATGTACGTTGTTCCGGGTTGCCTTAGAGTCGAAGTCGTGCTACGGTGTGTCTTGCTTGGTTCGTGACGCGGTTCCGAAGTCATGTGCTCCTCTTGTCATTCTTGCGTCGATGTTGGGCAAGGCAAGTCATTTATTATCGGGTTTGTAGATGGTGTTTTTGTTTGCGTCTTGGCGTTGCATCATGGAGTGGAGTTGTGTCCTTGTTGGCATTGTATCGTGGAATGGATTTGTAGCCTTTTTGGAGTTGTGCCTTTCTTCTATATGTCTATATGATTATACACCTTCCAGGATATATTTCTGAAAAAAAAAGTGTTGTCTAAAGATTGTAAGTATAATTGTACGGTATAAATGTCAGAAGATTTTATCTGTATAAAAGTGTATATGATTGCACGTTCTAGCTACTACAACATGTCATATGTTAACTTTTCGCTGAATAAATTTAGCATATATTATGGGCAGCAAATGAAAATATGCGTGCACGTGCACACTTACTAGTTCTCGCAAAAAGAGCTTAGTTATTTCTTATTTTTTTAGACCAAGTCATTTCTTAATTTAAACATGTTTGCTAGAAACACAATCAAAATTCTTGTTGGGCTTTAGTTGTTTCCGTAAAAAAAAAAAAAGATAAAGTCCAATTACCATCAAGTAGGTATGACTTGTTGTATGGACTGTCATAGTAACGAAGGTGAAGTAGGAAATCCTATTCGGCTCACGGCTGCGTATGAAGCTATTGTGTGGTGAAGTGTTCTAAAAACAAGTTGAAGAAGCGAACTGTTGGAAAGCTTGTCGTTGAGTTTCATCTTCCCTCTCCTTATATAATGAACGAAGTAATAACTACTTGGTATATATGTCGTTGTGGAGTAAGAAAAAAGTAGACTGTTGAATATTCGGATTGAGGAATTCGTACTTGTTTAAACGTGTTGATGCTTGATTTTATGCATCAGCTAGAAAATGCTTCACACACGATCTCACTGTTGCACAGAAGAATAGACAGACACTCATGTATATTTTAAGATAAATAAAATTTTATGTATTGATCGCATAGAAGAAAAAGCCAGAAGGCTCACACCATAACGTTCGTGTTGTCAACAGGGGTGACAGCTCCCTGAGCAAAGTCTAATCTCCATCCCTCCACGAGAAAGGAAAGGGGTCGGGAAAACCGAAAGACTCGGAGCGGAACAACCTAGCTAGACGCCAACTGAGGGACTCCTCCTTGATCCTACCCCTAATCGCTCGAGCCTCCGGTACCACGTCGTTGAACACAACCTCATTCAGGTGCCTCCAGATGCACCAGAAGACAAGGATAACCGCCGTCCAAAGGTCCCGCCTCGACCCCGGAGGGCAGACCAATGAGGACCACCACTGGAGAAGGTCGGTGTCCACGGAGGGAAGCCACTCCATCTTCCCCCACCGAGCTAAGGTCCAAGCCCAGACCTCACGCGTGACCACACAACCTAGCAGAAGGTGTTGAATGGACTCCGGCTCTTGGTCGCACAGAGGGCAAGCTGCAGGGTGTGGAAGGCCACGACGCTGCAGTCTATCCGCCGTCCAACACCTGTTTCGGGAAGCAAGCCAGGCGAAGAACTTGCAACTGTAGGGTGCCCGCGACCACCAAATCTGGGAAGCTACCGGCGCCATAGGCCGACTTGGCAGAGTAGACACCATCAGCCGTCCACTGCCAGCGAAAGGCGTCCTCCTGGTCAGGCGAGAGCAGGATGTCAGAGATGGCATTCCACAAGAGGAAGAACTCCGGGACCGCGGTAGCCCCCAAATTAGGACCGCAATCACGCAACCACTCTCCACCGAGCCCTTCCTTGACGGAGCGGGAATTGGCGTGACGCTTGCTGACCAAGGCCGCCAAGTTAGGCGCAATGTCCGCCACCCGCGCCCCGTCAATCCAGCGGTCCTTCCAGAACAGGGCGTCCTCACCGTTGCCCAAGGAGACAACCATGGCCGAATAGGCCAGGGCCCGAGCCAGAGGGGGTACCTTGAGATCAAACTCAGCCCATGCCTTCGCCGGGTCCGTCCGCTGTAGCCAAGACCACCGACACCGCAGCGCCACGTTGAGGAGACGAAGGTTAGGGATGCCTAAACCGCCACACCTCTTGGGAGAGGTCACCTTACCCATTCCACATGAAACCACGACACACCTTACCGAGAGCTTGCAAAGTCTTGGGGGGACGTCCAGGGACATCATGGCATGGACAGGTAAGGCGCTAAGCGTGGTCTGGATGAGGATGGTCCTTCCACCGCGGTTCAGCAGACGGACACCCCACTGGGGCAGCCGCTTGGCCGCGCTCTCCACCACCGACTGAAGCTGAGCTGCCGAAGGCTTGCGCAGACCTAGCGGCAAGCCAAGGTACTGGCAGGGCCAGTCCGCGACGGCACAACGAATAATGGCGCGCGCCAGCTCCACCTGGTCCGGGCTACACCGGATGGGGTGGATATTTTAAGATAAATCAATTTTTGCTTCTTTTGTCTGCGTGGGTGTGCGCGTGTATGCTACTTTGTGCCACACATCGTAGATTTTAAATACAGTACTTTTTCCACAGTAAGCATTGCTTGTCACGCCTAAGGTTTGAACGTTTTCTTCAGTGTAAGATGAAGATACAATGATGGAAGGATTGCTACGTATGCACTTATACTACGTATCAAGATGATGGAATGATGTAACAAAAGGTATCATACCAGACTCATCCAATTATGTGCTAGTCAACTCACATGCAAAACAACATAGTGAACGATATAGCACCTTACGGTGTACAAGCGATTACTTGACTTTTCATCCATTTGGAAGAACTTCCTTCACAGAATGAATATTAATCCATGTACTGCATCGACACAGCAACAGGAAGATCAAGCCCAGCTGGACAAACATAATGATTAGTCTATATGTATTAAACGATACTGAATCCAGACGGAAACACACAAGATCAAGAAGACAAACAGTATGGTTGTACGAATGAGACTTCAAGGAGTGCACCCCTCCATGCATTGCTGCCAAGCAGTTGATTTCATTTGCCCCCACAACCAGATGTGGAGGGATCGACCAGGGAAAATATTTGGCATCATATCTCACTGAAATATGTTGCCCTCTATCATGTACTTCTACACAGTTGGGAGTTCGCCGCACACACACAAGAACAGGCTACTACAATACAACTGAATGAATTGAACTGCCATGCTGGAGACGGCGAACAGCATTGTTACTTTGTCCAGAAACATGTCAAAGTTTTGACATGAACATGGGCACTATTGAGTTTTGAGGCGGCGCACTCCTACTAGGAAGCACCTGCAACAGCAAATTGATGGTAGAATTAGGACCACTGCTTGTGTGATATCTAGTCAGAAGCGTCTCTCATATGACGACTCTGTATGTTCAGATGGTTGATATACAGTGCCGTGGATTGTAATTGTACCTTGGTGTCAGAAGGCTTCCGAATGAATCCCTTATCTTGAAGGGATCTCACTGCTTCATGGAGGTATTCATGTACAGGCGTGAACTTCATGCCTAGGTCCTTGAGAGGCTGGTTCGTGAACTTGTAACCCTTCTTTGGTGGATTCACCTCATCTTTGCATCTGTACAAATTAGTGAAGGATTAGATTGGTCACTATCCAAAGATACCGCCTAATTATGTCACTGCTTTGACTTGATAGGTTTCAAAAGCTGGGGAAGCACTGATGCCATGTGCTGAAAAGTTGAAAGCAAAGTTGGTGGTTGATGATTAACTCTGAGAGCAATTTGCTTTGTCTTCAAGGCAAATGGAAGCGAAGCTATTGGTTTCAAGTTTCAGACAGCGGGAAACCACTTATGTTTCTATCAACCGAACAGATGCAATAGCAATTTGATCATGCATAGATCACATTTGTGGAAAGAATTATTCTTAATTTAGTGTTAGAGGATACTGTAAAAACATGTACACTTGATGTTGTAATTTGGAAGAAAGATCCGTTGCATCCTACTAGCACGTTTTGAGTACTATGTTAGGAGTATAAAATATGGGGATAATTTATTTGACTTGAATGATGAGGGAGAACAGTAGCGTACCTTGTGGGAATCGGGTACTCCGGGAAGAGGCCGGCGAGGATCCGGCAGAGCTCGCCCCGGTGCAGAGTCCTCTCGGCGCAGACATATCGCCTTCCGCCGGCGTTGGGCGCCAGGAGGACCCTGATGTGGGCCTCTGCGGCGTCCCTGACGTGCACGTAGGCCTGCGACTCGTTGACGTACGTCCTGGCCCCGCCGGTGAGGTACTTGAGTATGTGCAAGGTGCTGGTGTTCATGCTGGGCTGCAGCAGCTCGCCGAGCGTGACCACGGGGATGACTACCGCCAGGTCCAGCCCCCGCGCCCGCGCCAGCTCCCACGCGCCCTGCTCCGCGATCGTCTTGGCGTAGCAGTACCAGTTCTGCCACATATTGTAACGTTCATGGGCGTCAATGGGGATTCACGGGCGAGATCAGAGGATAGTGTTACTTGGATACCAACCTTGGTTCTCTTGCAGAATTCGAGGTCGCTCCAGCTGGAGTCGTCGAGGGGCGCGTCGGTGTCGCGGTGGGGGTTCATGTACATGGTGCCGATGCTGGAGGAGAGCACCACGCGCCGGACGCCGGCGTCGGCGGCCACCTCCACGACGTTGCGCGTGCCGGTGATGACGGGCTCAATGATCTCCTCCTGCGAACCGCACAATGCGTGAGCTCTCTTCAGATGCCAAGATTGTGAGCTGGAGAGGGGGGCTGGTGCTGATGTACTTACGGGGGTGTCGTGCATCGGGGAGGCGGTGTGGATGACGCCGTCGCAGCCGTGGAAGGCGGCGCGGAGGGTGTCCCGGTCGAGCAGGTCCACCCGCACCATGGTGAGGCGCTCCGCCGCGCCGTCGAGCGCCCACAGGTGCGCGTTCTTGGGGTCATCTGCGGACGACAAACAAACAGCTCGTCAGCCAAACCGAATCCATTCCATCCAAGAAACACATTTGAGAGAGAGAGAGAGGAATCGTACCGGCGCGGCGGGAGGTGCCGCGGACGGCGTATCCGCGGGCGAGGAGGAGCTTGACGATCCAGGATCCGATGAAGCCGCCGGCACCGGTGACGCAGACGAGGACGGCCATGGCCACGGCGAAGAATGTTCTAGGTGGGGTGCGGGACGGAAGCAGGCAGGAGGCGTAATTAATCCAGGAGCTGCTAGCAAATCCCTGGGGCAGAGGATTCCAAAACGAGGAGAGGATTTATTAGCTGGCGCGTTACTTGGCACACTCGCTGAAACGATGGAGAAACCGAGCGGCAATTCCCGGGAACTTATATGCTGGCAGGTCATGTGAACCGCGCCGCGGGCCGGGAAGACCTGAAATGAAAACGACCAAGACGAGACCACCGCGTGAATCTCTCAGTCTGAGCTCGCGTGGAGTGCGGACCTGCAGACCAGGCCGCGGTGGGGGAAAGTTGAAAAGAAATGGAAAAGGACAGATGGAAAGGAAGGAGATCAACGTGTTTCTCGACACCCTTTCCTTTGCTATTATTTTTTTGCAAGACACACAGTAGACTAATATATACACCTTCGCTCCTATGAACGAATGCACACACACCTTATTAATACCTTCGTGAAACTGGCTTAAAATACTGATCCCATTCCCCGGATTTTAAGATTGATGAACTTATCATATGCGTCTTGCTATCAACGAAAACATCGCATCCAACTAAAAATTATTCTATCTTTCTTATGAGACACTAAAATTTTATACTAGGATTTGATTCTAGTGAGCTCGAGATGCTACTGTCCTCCTAACCATCCGATTGCACGTTAGGCTGCTACTGTTTCCTAGTCCAACGCAGACGTACGATACCGAGTTGGCTTAGGAGGGTAGTGGCACCTCCAGCCAACCAGAGTTCAAACTCCAGGTTTAACACTCTGGTGTCTCATAAAAGGCGGAATATTCTTCAGTGGGAGGCGATATTTTCGTCGACAGCGAGGCGCTTGTGGATGAAGTTTCTTTGGCGCACTATCTCGAAGGGGCTTATTGAGGTAAGGTGTGCGTGCGTTCATAGAGATGAGTGTATGTACGTATATGTAAGAGCATCTCCAGCCGGGTCCCCCAAAGGGATTTGGGCCGCACTGGACAAAATTTCATTCCCAGCCGCGCGCCCCAAAGGCCCTTTCCGTCCGGCGCCCCGAGCCCGTTCCCGGTCCACATGGGACGCTTCGGGCATGGCGGACACAGCGAGAAGCGAGGTGAGGAGTGGCGGGACCGACGCGTCAGCGACTCATGAATGGACGCTCAACCGCCGCCTACCTAGCGACGGTGCAGTTGTCGGGAAGGGGAATCGTCGCAGTGGCAACCGCGTCGATCGACGCGCGAACCGCCGGAATGGAGCACGAACTCCGCGGAAGAGCAACCGTAGCTCTCTTCGATGTCTGCGCCGCCATTCATCCGCGCTCAATAAGACCCCTATCTATGCGCTTTCCGATCTACAACTGGCCGGCGCCATTCATCTCTCCTCTCCTCTCTCACAATGAGAAACCTCTCTCTACCATCGGACACCGACAGCTAGGGGAAGCCGCCGGGATGGCGCCATTGGTGGGGCAGAGTTGCAACGCCTAGCAGCTCTGGTTCCCCGCCGACGGACAACAAGGAGGATTGGGAGGCCGACGAGGAGGAGGAATAGGCTGAGGAGGCGGCGGCAAAGAAGGAGGCAAGGGCCCGGGCGAAGGGGGAGGCGGAGGTGGAGGCGATAGCGAAGGCGAAGGCGCAGCCGGCGAGCACCGTCGACGACAAGGAGGACACAAGTTTCTCCAACGCGTCGAACGATACCGGCTCTTCGGAAGAGGTGACGACTAGGAAGCGTCATCGTGAGAACGACGAGGCGGAGCCATCAAAGAAGAACTAGTTTAAAAAATAGTTCATTTTTTCGAAGTTTTTATATGTAATTTGTTTATGGTTTTCAAAGTTTTTATATGTAATTTGTTTATGTTGCACCGTTTTGAAAATTAGTTCATATTTTTCGAAGTCTTCATCGTGCCTATAAATTTCTTCTGTCTATTAAAATAAAAATACAATGTTATTTTAAAGTTTTGGGGACACGTTTGGGGAACGCGGCTGGGGAGTGACGTCCCCCAAACGTGGCACGAAAAAAACACATCTCCAAAACGCTCGATCCAGCGTCGTTTGGGGGCCGCTTTGGGGACGCGGCTAGAGATGCTCTAAGGGTCTACGTCTGTACTATGTGTAAAAAGTAAAAAAAAAAATGTTAGCTAGCCTACACCCTGATACTGTTTAGCCTAAAGGTGAGATGCTGTTTCGCTAACCTCCGCGTACATCAGTTCAAAAGAAGAAAAAAAAAGCTTCCGCCTACATGACTTGCTCGTGGCTAGTCCTAAAAAAAACTCGCTCGTCGCTGGCTCATACTCCTAGTTCACTGTACCTGCACCCGCGGCGAGGTCGCTCAAACAAACAAAACACGAAGGATTGTCAACTTGTCGAAAAGGCTTGTACGAATATTGCTTATACTTATGAAAATTGAAATAGACACATGGGGCACGGTATGACTTCTTTGTATTCTAATAATCATTGGAACGAGTAGATCCATACAATTGTTATTAGGCTCTTTCGAGTAAAAATTCCGTTTTTTTCTCGCTAGTATAGAATAAATTTTTACGCATGACTGAAATGGTCTGCCGTAGACGGCAAACCTTACCATCAATGCAACTATGCAAGGATGGCCGATGATCATCTACAGCGGGGATTTTCTGTCGCACACGTCGTTTGTGATATGAAGACTCATCACAAAAGTTATTTCATAGACTAGTGTCTGCGTTTTTACTGATCGTAAATAAGTTGTATTGTTTCGTTGTATGTGTTCATTTCTTTGCGCACATAATATTTATTGTTTAAAGTGGCAGTATGCTCATTGCTTATATAGCATATGTTTTTATCTGCAGAACTATGATACAAATAGATTTATATCCAAATGTACCACTGATGACCCACAAGTATAGTAGATCGCAACAGTCTTCGAGGGAAGTATTACCCAATTTATTGATTCGACACAAGGGAAAACAAAGAATACTTGTAAGCCTTAACAGCGGAGTTGTCAATTCAGCTGCACCTGGAAACAGACTTGCTCGCAAGAGTTTATCAGTAGCAACAGTTTTATAGCAGTAGAAATAGTGAAATAACAGCAGCGGTCAAATAAAGACAGCAGTAGTGATTATAGTAAACAGCAGGATTAAAATACTGTAGGCATAGGGACGGATGAACGGGCGTTGCATGGATGAGAGAATTCATATAACAATCATGGTAGGGCATTTGCAGCTAATAATAAAACGGTATCCAAGTACTAATCAATCAATAGGCATGTGTTCCATATATAGTCGTACGTGCTCGCAATGAGAAACTTGCACAACATCTTTTGTCCTACCAGCCGGTGGCAGCCGGGCCTCTAGGGAAACTACTGGAAATTAAGGTACTTCTTTTAATAGAGTACCGGAGCAAAGCATTAACACTCCGTGAACACATGTGATTCTCACATCACCGCCTTCCCCTCCGGTTGTCTCAATTTCTGTCACTTTGGGGCCTCGGGTTCCGGACAGCAACGTGTGTATACAACTTGCAGGTAAGATCATAAAACAATGCATATCATGATGAAACAATAACATGTTCAGATCTGAGATCATGGCACTCGGACCCTAGTGACAAGCATTAAGCATAACAAGTTGCAACAATATCATAAAAGTAACATCTACGGATACTAGGCACCATGCCCTAACAATCTTGTGACTATTACATGATCAATCTCATCCAATCCCTACCATCCCCTTCAGCCTACAGCGGGGGAATTACTCACACATGGATGGGGGAAACATGGCTGGTCGATGGAGAGGCGTCGGTGGTGATGGCGGTGAAGATCTCCTCCAATTCCCCGTCCCGGCGGAGTGCCAGAACGGAGTTTCTGGTCCCGAGACGGGGTTTCGCGATGGCGGCGGCGTACTGGATGGTCTCTCAAAATATGGTCGAACCCCCTGGCGTTTTTAGGTCGAAAGACATATGTAGTCCAGAGGAGAGCATCGGGGGGCCGCCGAGGCGCCCACACAACAAGGCGGCGCGCCCTCTCCGGGCCGCGCCGGCCTAGTGTGTGGGGGCCTCGGGCCCCACCTGGCTTGCCCTTCGGCTCCGTCGCATTCTGGGAAAATAGGGCATTTCGCATAAATTCCGAGGATTTTCCTGAAAGTTGGATTTCTGCACAAAAACGAGACACCAGAGCAATTCTGCTGAAAGCAACGTTAGTCCGTGTTAGTTGTATCCAAAATACACAGATTAGAGGCAAAACAATAGCAAAAGTGTTCGGGAAAGTAGATACGTTTTGGACGTATCAACTCCCCCCAAGCTTAGCTTATTGCTTGTCCTCAAGCAATTCGATTAACAACCGAGTGCGATAAAAGAACTTCCACGAACACATTTGTTCATATGATGTAAATATTCTCATGATATGGCAAGTGCTTAAGCAATTCATAATAAGGTACATGCAAATAAAGTCATCTAGTAACTGTGTCAATCATAAAAGAGATACCAACAAACTAATAACAAGCATCATGAAACACTTCAATAAGTAGGATTGCAATGTTCATAGAAGGATATGATAAAGTGGTATCTCGCTTGCCTGTATTTGTAGCAAAACATAAATGCCCAGGCACCCCTGAAGTTCATAGAAAGACTAGAAGTAAATTTGTCAAAGATAAAAGCATTAAAGTTATACCACAGCTGATCATATTTTGGGACAAGCATATTATACTAAGAATGACAGTCATGCTCTCAAGAAAGTGCTCAAAGAAAGGATGGTGACTCAACATAAAAGTAAAAGATTGACCCTTCGCGAGAGGAAGCAGGGATTAACATGTGCTAGAGCTTTTCATTTTTTTCAAAAACAGAAGTAAAATTATTTTGAGAGGTGTTTGTTGTTGTCAACGAATGATAGTGGGTACTCTAACCGGCCACCTCGCCAACCAGACTCTCAAGAGCGGCTCCCATGAAGGATGTTATCTCTACCAGCAAGGTAGATCATCCCTCTTCTCTTTTGTTTACACATGTATTTTAGTTTCATTATGGATGACACTCCCCCCAACCTTTGCTTACACAAGCCATGGCTAACCGAATCCTCGGGTGCCTTCCAACATTCACATACCATGGGGAAGTGTCTATTTGCGAGGTTAAGTTGCTTACCGATGAATCGAGCAAAACACGTGAAGAGAATTATTAATGAAGGTTGATTAATTGGGGCTGGGAACCCCGTTGCCAACTCTTTTTGCAAATTTATTGGATAAGCGGATGTGCCACTAGTCCATTGGTGAAAGTCTGTCCGGAGTAAATGACAAGGTTGAAAGATAAAACACCACATATTTCCTCATGAGCTATAAAACATTAACACAAATTGAGAAGTAGTTTGAAGGTTTAAAGGTAGCACATGAGAATTTACTTGGAATGGTTTGAAATGCCATGCATAGGTATTTATGGTGAACACTTTGGAATAACTTGGTTTTCAGGTGTTTGGAAGCACGAGCAGCGTTCCCGCTCAGTACAAGTGGATGCTAGCAATAGACTGGGAAGCGACAATCAAGAGAGCAATAACTGTCATAATCATGCTTGCGACAAAATAAAATTAACGGAGGCATACAAGTGATACAAGAACTCTGAAGCAAAGTAAATCATCGAGGCTTAATTGACTTTTGTTTAGTCATATGCATGCGTGAGCATGTGCCAAGTCGATTCAAGTGAATTATTCAGAGGAGGATACCACAATGTCATACCGATTTATGAATAAAACAATGCAAGCAAATATTCATGACATGCTACTCATTATTAATAGATTGGAACTAATCATGAGAGATCATACACTACTAGACTTTCATTAAATGACATATACCTCACATGAACCAACTAAGCATGCTCACATGGATGAGTATATGTACAAAAATGAAAACAAATAGAGTTCATACCAGCCTCTCACCGCAGTCAAATTGCCGTAGATCGTCATTATTGCCTTTCACTTGTGCAGCTTGAATAATAATATGAAATGAAACCAAGCTCAAACCATCGAAGACCTCTGAACTCCCTAATGAACTTTACAAAACCAAAGAAGAACAACAAATATTTTTGGTGTTTTCGGGTTAGAAACAAGAACAAAAGGAAACAAGAAAACAAAGCAAAATCTTTTTGGGTTTTCTCATAGCAAACCAACGATAGCAAATAAAGTGAAATAAGAGCAAAGAACCAAATAAACAAATGGTGAAGAGAAACAACAGAAATATTTTTGGTCTTTTTGTGTTTTAGGAAAGAAACAAAGCGGAAACAATAGAATGAAAACTAACAGAAACACAGAAAAGCAGGATGGCAGAAATCTGCCAAAACCTGACAGCAGTACAGAAATCAAAATTAACAAAAATCTTCCATTGCTCAGCTCAAAAAGTGTTCAACTAATTAAAGTTATATAACAACCTGGGGCACATGCTCAAAAATTTGCAACTCAAAATAACGTTCTGGCTGTGCGTACGAATTTTTTTGGTAACAGCACAGAATCTGTTTTTGGACAGCACTTCCCCAAATATCATCTCCCTCTCATTAGAAAACCACTCTAATAACTAAACAAGTATGTACAAGTATCCAGCAACCTTAATATGCAAAGAATGAGTGATGCCGGTATACCTCCCCCCAAGCTTAGGCTTTTGGCCTAAGTGGAGTTCATTCCCACGGTCCCCATGAAGTGGTGTCTCCGTAGTACGACGAAGAACGACCCGGTTCCAGGTATGTGCTGGAGGAAGCAACAGGGTACGTGTGTTACCACCCGATTTTGGCTAAATCAGGAGATGGGCCGTAAGTGAAGATGGGCTTTGAAGATTACACGTGGAGCATCTTTGAAGCGGCTTTGCGCTAAGAGTTTGGGCTAAGTTGCCCATGTATCTGTAATTTTATTAGATCGTATCGTGTTTAGATTAAAAGATAGAGTCTGGCCCGTGCACGGTTAGGTGCACGCCTCAATTAGAAAGTCCCTTGGACTATAAATATGTATCTAGGGTTATCGGAAAAGGAGGACAATCACGTTCACAACAAACACAAATCGGGCGCATCGCCACCCCTTTCTTCGAGGGTTTCTTCCGGGTAAGCATCATGCTGCCTAGATCGCATCTTGCGATCTAGGCGATACACGTTTATTCGTCTACCTTGTACTTGCTCGTGCTGAAGCGTTGTTGATGGCGAGCAGTACTACTTATCATTAGGTGTTTAGGGGCTTGCATTGATGCTTTCTCGTGCATATCTCGCGTGGCAATGCCGTCCCTCGACACCTAGCTGCCCTTACACCTATTTGGGTGTAAGGGCAGCATCTTGCTTGTTCGTTACTTAGTAGATCCGATCTCGTTATAGTTGCTCCTTGCTCCGCGAGGATTAGTTTAATATCTCGCATAGTTAGGCCTTATGCTCGGGGTCGGACGATCCGGTAGTGCGTTAGGTGTTGTTCACCGTCCCTGCAAGGGATGATCCGGGAATCAACGTTATGTTGGTTTTTAGGCCTCTTGTAGGGGTAGTTTGCATCATCTTCCGTAGCTGCTAGGCCCGATCACACGTAGGACGTTCCGGTTATGCGGTGAAAACCCTAAAGCTGTCGTAGATCGGTTTAGCTTTGTTTTGATCAAGCGGGATCCCCATGTCAATGCAAATCCAACGTGAACCATGGGGCGATCGGCTCTTTGAGCCAATCCACAGGGCAACCTGAGAGCCGATAGGGCTCGTATTTAATGTTTACGTGTCTACCATGCAGGAACAATCGAAGCACTCTAACACCTTCTCGATCGGGTCTAGGTCGGGTGGCACGCCCTAGCAACCGCCGGGACGTGGCCGGAAGATTTGCGGGACGACGCGAGGTGCCGGGGGTCCACTAAGCGGCCTTGGGAGCCTCCCGGCTCTTCGTGTTGCTTAACCATTGCCCGTCGGTGGGTTTTGGAGGGTAACACATTTCGGCACGCCCGGTGGGACATCTTCTGCAACATCCACGTCAACACCGACATCCGAGATGGCAGAGGAACAGATCACATACAAGGATCTCCCTGCGGAGCATAAGAAGAAATACGATGAGCTGAAGGCCATCTGTGAAGCCGAACTCATCGGCTCCTTTGAGACGACCCGTTCTCGCGGCATCAAGCTCAAAGGAAACACGCGTCCGTCGCATGGCGTCAACACGGTAGATCTCAGCCACTCCATAAGGGAGCCAGGGTTCTCCTTCAGTGTCAACATGGCAGGATTGGTGAACCGCCATGGCGCGGACAAAGCAGAAAGCAGCCACTCTCGTGGCGAGGACAAAGAAGAGGCTGTTCCACGCGACCGGCCCCAAGATGATGATAGACGGTACCTAACCGAGGAGGAGGTGAGAAGCATACGGTATCAGCGCCCACTCTCCGTGCATCTCCTCAACAAATATGAGCAGCACTACGACCGACGTCGGCGCTACGACGAAGACAATGAAAGATATCGTCGGTCAGATGCAGCGGACAGGAGGTATCGTCAGCATGACAGAAACAACGACGGGTACGAGCTTCACGCTAGAGGGAGGTCAAGGGAGCAAGACAACGTGGATAAGCACTGGGACTGTCCTTTCTTCAAACATTGCTGGGACTCCGGAATGAGCCGATTGCCAACAATCGAGAATTGCCCAGAATGCAAACAGCAAATAAGAAGGACAAATGAGGTTTCAGTGTTCGAGCGTCTAGGGCCTCTCCCACCTCATAACAGGCAAGCTGAGTCATCTCAAGAAGAAGACTTTGAGGAGTCAGATGGAGAAGAAGATAGGTATCACCGACCAAGGTGGTGCCCTGATGGACTCAGCCATTCCCAGAAGCGTAGAGTGCAGCGGCTGCGAAACCCGGAAGAAGCCGAGGCACGTGCACCGTACACGTTGAGAAGAGCACGGCCCGATCTGGCCGTGAAAATTCAGCAAACATTGGAGGCGAAGGCGCGCCCGCCAAAGAAAGTATGGCGCCCCAAACAGGCGAAAGCCGATGCACAGGCATCGGCTGATGCCGATGCAGAGGCATCGGCTGACACAAACATGGTGTTCATACTCCCGCCGGAGTTTCGCGCTCCAAACGACGAGGAGGTATCAGTGGCTCAATTCGACTGCGGTCCACGACCAGTTATCTTTGAGAAGCCACGAGATAGAAGCTATAGGCACTTGAAAGTCCTATACTTGAGGGGTTACATCAACGGGCAGCCTGTCAGCAAGATGTTGGTTGACACCGGAGCGGCAGTCAACATAATGCCGTATTCCGTGCTACGACGTTTGGGGCATTCCAGCGATGATCTGATCAAGACCAACATCACATTAAGCGACTTCAACGGCCAGGCGTCAGAAGCGAAAGGTGTTCTGAATGTAGAGCTTACTGTAGGCCGGAAAACCATACCTACCGCGTTCTTCATCGTCGACAGCAAAAGCAATTACGCCGTCCTATTAGGAAGGGACTGGATTCATGCTAACTGTTGCATTCCGTCTACAATGCACCAATGCATCATACAGTGGGATGGGGATGAAGTGGAAGTCGTTCAGGCGGATGACTCAATCGAGATATCGTTAGCTGCCATGAGCGTGTGGGAAGCAGATAACCAAGAGCCGCTCTCTGGAATCAGTTTAGAGGGTTGTGAGCGCATCGAAGCTTCGAAAAATGGGGTAAGGCTGGTTTTATCCACCGGCCTAACAGAGTAGCAGGTTCAAGACATTGGACATACGTGGCAAGGCCGATCCCTGAGATCGGCCCTCAAAAAAAATGAAAAGCAAAGGATCTTATCTCCAGCATGCCACGTAGCTATAGTGGAAATCCGAGAAGTTGCAAACCATCGTCAAGCATTGCAATGAAGAGGGAGGCCGATTCCCGCAATCGGCCAAAATTATCCCCAACATGCGTTTTGTCTGTGTTCAACGTTGATCCAACAGATGCCTGAAGAGCCGATACCATCAAATATCTGACAGAATCGGCTCGGGGGGCACATAGAAGGATAGAACACGAGGATACGGAGTTTGGAGCAACTCAGGATGTATTCTCTGATAAAGTGGGAGCCGTTACATGGGTAAATCGGCCGTAGAAAATTTCAAAACTTCAAATTTCAAGAAAAACCTTTAAGAGCAGCCGATGCGCAGACATCGACTCAAGGATAAAAAGCCGGTGCGTGGTCATCAACTCAAGAAGCCCAATGGAATAGTTATCAAATTACATGGAGGAACTCCTCCTTGGCGAGCCATCAGGTGCAGCAGTACTGGCAGGAGCATCGCTTGTGGCGTCCAACATTACCTTGGCCCATTTAAAGCCACTGATGTTTTCTGCAAGACTGAGGATTGCAACCCTGACTAACAACAAGAGCAGCATAAAACTTGCAAGTCAGGTTGAGCATGGGCCCGACGAAGGGAACATACTTCCTCTAGGACCGTGAGAGCGGCCGATGATGAAGCAATCGGCTGTAGCATTTCTGCCTGAGGACTTGGTCAAGGTGGCAACTTGAGAAGGACGTCAGGGCTTCATCAAACACCCCCACTAGCAGTTGCGTTAGCCTCCCAAGAGGACGAGCCGATCTGATCAGCAAGGCGCGAGAACTGAGCTGAAAGAGGCTCGGGGGGGGGGGGGGCAGCGCGCCCTGAAATTTCTTTCGCTTTGAAGAACCGGTTGGGTTGGATCGGCTGATTCTGCCCTGCAACCTGGAGGCCGATGGAAGCCCATCTGGCTGGCCCGCTGTGGTCCTCACCCTGATCGAGGCTCGGGGGGCAGTTTGCCCTGAATGATACTTTGCTGTAGGAAGCCGATTCTTGTCGGATTCGACTGGCTCGGCGTCACGACTTGTCTGAGGAATGGTGCTGATGCGGCAAAATTATCAGTTCCAAAGTGCAAGACGATTCGGCGACAGGTTCAGAGCTCTATCGAAAACACCTGCCCACAACCAGGTTACCAGCTTGCTGGATTGGCGGCTACAGTACCAGCTGTCAACGGAGGAAAGGCGATCGGCTGATTGGCCTTGCATGATAGTTCTCTCAGATGTGATTGAGCTTGGGTCTGGTTGTTTGAATTACGTGTCCCCATCACCGTTTTCACCTCGGCTGAGGTTTGGGGCAGCAGCTGGCCTCGTGGATGCTCTGTTTTTTAGAAGCCGATTGGAGAGTCATCGGTTGGTCCTGCAATGCAATTCCTCTCAAAGGCAATGAGTTCTTGCAGAAGAAAGGTCCATCATCACCGATGGAGAAGGGACTCTGGGCTATCTGGTTGCTGTAAAGGAGCAGAACAGGGGATATCTGTGCTACAGGGGTCTCGGTTTCGACGGCAAGCTGTTTGAGAGGCAGTTTTAAGACTCTTTTGAAGGCATTGGCCTGCCTCACTGTCCATCAGGGCTCTGGATCGTCGGTCGAAAAGGTGAAGGATAGATCGTGCGGGATCGATACGTTGACATTGATTGGTTGAGCATTGACCAAGTTCACGATCACTCCGACGTAAAAAAGAGGAAAAGCGGATTATGGGGGACCGATGCATGGAAATCGGCTCGTTGAGCATTGACCGAGTTGACAATCGGCAGACTCAGTACGAAGGACGATCGGCTAAATTATCACAAAGGAAATCGGCAAAATCAAGTTGGGAAATTCTCCATTGATGAACGAGATTTCTTACATGAAGAGCTGATTGCTCTCAAAAGGATGTCCTGGGGGATATATTGCCCATCTACTACTACTGGCCCTAGGCTAAGATCCTATCTAGGGGTCGTTGCTGCCCTCGTCGTCGTCGTCGCCATCATTGCCATCGTCGACGCTGCTCCCGGCCGGCTCGTCATCACTGCCGTAGCGGCCGTCGACAAGACCCTCGTTGTCCTCGTCCTCCTCGTCAGCGTCGTCCTCGTCGCTGTCGAAGTCGCTGAGATTCCCGGGCCAGGGGCAGTGGCGCTTGGCCGGCGGCTCGTCGGAGGAGCTATCGTCCTCCTCCTCCTCCTTCACCTCCTCGGAGGAGGTGACCCCGTCCCAGGAAAGGCGGTCGTCGTCGCTTCCCTCCACCTCTTCCTCATTGGCGAGGAAGCGGAGGTCACTCTCCCCGTCAGTTGAGGACTTGTCATCCTCGGACCAGACGGAGAAGTCGTGGTCTTCCTGGTCCCACGCTGTTGGGGCGAGGATATCGTACGCAGCCTGCGTACCCCACTCTGGTGTTGATTCCCGGATGGGAGAGGACACGTAGGAAAGACCCGATGAAGTGGAGGAGGAAGAAGAGGAAGACATGGCGGTGGAGGAGGGCTTTTGGAGGTACTGGTGCGAGGAGGATGAAGAAAGGAACTGCAAGAAGTGGCTAAATAAAAGGGGATATAGCAATTTAATGCTTAAGCAGTTTCCGAGGGCATGGTGCCAAAACCGTCAAATCGTGCAGAGAAGGTGGGAAGGCAAGGCGTCATGATGAGAAAACACTGCGACGGTTCTGCTCTGCCACGACACGGCCCCTCGAAGGAAAAACAGATGGTTTTGATATTATCATTACCAAAACCAGGGGGGCATGTGTTACCACCCGATTTTGGCCAAATCAGGAGATGGGCCGTAAGTGAAGATGGGCTTTGAAGATTACACGTGGAGCATCTTTGAAGCGGCCTTGCGCTAAGAGTTTGGGCTAAGTTGCCCATGTATCTGTAATTTTATTAGATCGTATCGTGTTTAGATTAAAAGATAGAGTCTGGCCCGTGCACGGTTAGGTGCACGCCTCAATTAGAAAGTCCCTTGGACTATAAATATGTATCTAGGGTTATCGGAAAAGGAGGACAATCACGTTCACAACAAACACAAATCAGGCGCATCGCCACCCCTTTCTTCGAGGGTTTCTTCCGGTAAGCATCATGCTGCCTAGATCGCATCTTGCGATCTAGGCGAGTACACGTTTATTCGTCTACCTTGTACTCGCTCGTGCTCGAAGCGTTGTTGATGGCGAGCAGTACTACTTATCATTAGGTGTTTAGGGGCTTGCATTGATGCTTTCTCGTGCATATCTGCGTGGCAATGCCGTCCCTCGACACCTAGCTGCCCTTACACCTATTTGGGTGTAAGGGCATCATCTTGCTTGTTCGTTACTTAGTAGATCCGATCTGTTATAGTTGCTCCTTGCTCCGCGAGGATTAGTTTAATATCCGCATAGTTAGGCCTTATGCTGGGGTCGGACGATCCGGTAGTGCGTTAGGTGTTGTTCACCGTCCCTGCAAGGGATGATCCGGGAATCAACGTTATGTTGGTTTTTAGGCCTCTTGTAGGGGTAGTTTGCATCATCTTCTGTAGCTGCTAGGCCCGATCACACGTAGGACGTTCCGGTTATGCGGTGAAAACCCTAAACTGTTGTAGATCGGTTTAGCTTTGTTTTGATCAAGCAGGATCCCCATGTCAATGCAAATCCAACGTGAACCATGGGGCGATCGGCTCTTTGAGCCGATCCACAGGGCAACCTGAGAGCCGATAGGGCTCGTATTTAATGTTTACGTGTCTACCATGCAGGAACAATCGAAGCACTCTAACACCTTCCCGATCGGGTCTAGGTCGGGTGGCACGCCCTAGCAACCGCCGGGACGTGGCTGGAAGATTTGCGGGACGACGCGAGGTGCCAGGGTCCACTAAGCGGCCTTGGGAGCCTCCCGGCTCTTCGTGTTGCTTAACCATTGCCCGTCGGTGGGTTTTGGAGGGTAACAACGTGATGGTGTAGTCGTAGGAGGGCTCAGCGTCCTCGGAGTCATGTTGTTGGTGGAAGCCTTGTATCTTCAGTTGCTCATCCACCTCCTCCTTAGAGTGCGACCATGGTTTCCTGCCAACACTGAACAAATCTGTTTGGGGCAAGAGGACTTCCCTCTCATCCCCGTCAGCAAATAACATTCTATAAACAATATTATCCATACTAGAGTCAACTGTAACAAATTGGTGACTCTTCATAGCAGCAATATCTAACCTAACAGGTGGTATTTCTACATCAGTAGGGTCAAGAGGGAGATCTAGACGTGCCAAAATACGCGATGCAATTATTCCCCCATAAATAGGCCCCTTGTTAGACAAACGGCGAGCAATAACAGAACCAAGATGATAAGGTGTCTCCCCAGTGAGTGCAGCAATTAAGAAAGCAAGATGATAACTAGAAATATTACTAGTGTTCTCCCTACCAAGAATGCTAGTAGCAAGGTAATAAGCAAAATACTTAATGGCGGGGATTTGAATGTTTCTTATCTTGCCACGCTGAATGGTGCGGCAATCATCATTTGTAATTTCTCGATAGAGCTCCAGCAAAACCCTGGGGTTGTCCTCAATATTCTTCGCTGTACCTGTAGGGGCAATATCCAATGCAGCACAAAAATCCTTCAACTTCATAGTGACAGGATTACCATATATCTTGAATGCAACCGTCGGGTTGAAGTGTTTGTTGTTGAACTTGAAGCTCTCCACAAAGATTTTAGTAAGCATGTAGTATTGCTTCCTCTCATCCTCCATATAGGCGGTTAAACCCGCCTTCCTGACGAGAGTCAAGAAATCATCCAACAACCCTGCATTGCTCAAAAATTCATAACATGGAAAAGATGAAGCATTAGGGTCTCCATTGCCCTCATCGAAGCTTGGTGCAATCACGTCCTCATTATAGGATCGTCTAATCCAAGTGGATGCCCTCGAGGGCCTCCCCGTGCTCGTCGTCTCTCCTTCGAACACTGAAAGGATCGTATGCCGCACCTAGAGGGGGGGGGTGAATAGGTGCTAACCAATTTTTAGTTCTTTTTCAATTTAGGTTTGACACAAAGGTAAATTCTCTAGATATGCAACTAAGTGAATTTACCTATATGACAAGGTTACCAACTAAGCAAGATATAGCTACGCAATATATATAGGAGATAGAGTGGGATAGAGGTAACCGAGAGTGGAGCACGCGTTGACACGGAGATGATTCATGTAGTTCCCTTCCTTTGCAAGAAGGTACGTCTACGTTTGGAGGAGTGTGGTTGCTACGCAAGCCAAACCAACAGCCACGAAGGCTTCACTCAGATCTCCTGTGAGCAACGCCACGAAGGCCTAGCCCACTTCCACTAAGGGATTTCCTCGAGGCGGAAACCGGGCCTGTCGGGGGTGTTCCTCGACAATGTCCTCCGATTGGGACTTAGGGTTGATGGAATCCTGCAAGCTGATACGAGGCATCGGTATACAGACAAACGGGGGGAACGATTTACCCAGGTTCGGGGCCCTCGATGAGGTAAAACCCTTACGTCCTGCTTGTCTGTTCTTGATTATGAAGAAAATAGTGTTACAATGGGGTGCCGAATAGTTTGGCTGTGATCTCGTCGAGATAGCTAATCGCTAGGGTAACCTAGTTCTAAGCTCCTGTTGGCTAAGATCGCTAAGATTGGTTATGTCCTCGATAGCCCCTCTCCTGGCCTTTATATAGGTGGCCAGGTCCCGAGAGGTTTAATCGAGTACGAGTAGGTTTACAATGGATCTATCTCTAATCTTTCCTTCTTCGGCTCTTTCCGTGTCTTGTACTTCAAGTAATCTTTCGCCGCACCGTCCTAGTGGCCCATCTTGTCTTCGAGTACCTTCATGGGCCTCCACCTGGGCCGTATAGGGTAGAGCAATAGTGGTTACCCGAAGGGTAATGCCCACGTCAGTAGCCCCCGAGTGTCTAGCCGAACATAGTTCGGGTAGAGACTGAAGCATGTCTTCTTCCGAACTCCTTTTCCTTGATCGTTCTTGCATTTCTTCGTCTTCTATCGGGTGCGCGTCGCGCTCCCGATGGGAGTAGCCCCGAGTCTAGGTACGGATGCTCACAATCCGTGCGTAGACTCAAGTTGTACCACTCGAATATCTTCTTCCGCCGAAACTTTTCCCGCAAGCCTCTTGTAGTGCATCCGATACATTTTCTTTATGCAAGGGATACCGAATAACGTGCCCAACTTTTGTTGGTTAACTGCTGATGGCAAAACAACGTTACCCTACACAGAATCAAGTCCCCGGGCATGATCCTGGAGTGCGAAAAAAGTTCTGTCGGGTGTGCATCCAGCGCTCCCGATGGGAGTAGCCCCCGAGTCTGGGCGCGGGCGTATTACGCCTGGGCGCAGACTTGAGTCAATTATTTCCTTCGAGTCCTCATTTTATCGGGTGCGCGACAGCGCTCCCGATGGGAGTAGCCCCCGAGCCTAAGTGCGGCTGCTTGCAATCCGCTCATAGGCTCAAGTCGATCACCCGATCTTTTCTTATCCCTTCGTATGCAATCATTCTCCATGACGTCATTGATGACGTTTTTCTGTCCCCTTGATTCTGACTGATAAGACACGACCTGCCAGCCCTGTTTTCAAGCGATTCCTGCTCCTCTTTACACGGTTAACAAGGCACCTCCTCGATTTCCGCGATCATTAAGCGGGAAAAGCCCATTTAACAACACGAAGCCTTCCTTAAGTTCCTTAAGAGATAAAAAAATCCCTTTTATTCTCCTCCATTCGTCTTCTTCGTCATTCTTGCTCTTCTTGTTCGCAACTGGAGCTCGCGCCGCCACTACTGTCTTTCCGATTTGTTCAGATCTCGCAATGGTGAAGAAGAAAATCCCTAGTGCCGCCGCCAGCTCCACGAGCGTCGGTGCCGCCGCCAGATCTTCTTCGATTCTTGCGAAGGAGGTCTCCCCCAATGCTCCTCCTCCAGCTCCGGCGCCGCCGGCGCCACCAAGTTCATCAGCCAAGCCTGGTGATTGGACAGCCTCAACCGTCACCAAGCGTGACGAAAAAAGGTCCCGAAGCATGGGACTGATCTCCTCCGATGAGGGGAATGTAATCTTTCCAGGTGCGATTTCTCGACCTAACCCTCCTGCCGGCTTTACCGTGATGTTCCTGTCGTTCTTGTACCGAGGCCTTTCCCTTCCTGTTCACGAATTCCTCCTCTATCTCCCGCGAACTTACGAAATCCAACTGTGGCAACTCACTCCCAACTCGATTCTTCACGTTGTTGTGTTCATTACCCTCTGCGAAGCATATCTGGGCGTTGAGCCCCATTTTGGTTTGTGGAAGAAGATCTTTTACGTGAAGAGATACAGCAGTAGCAATGGATCTTTTGTCACCGGAGGAGTAGGATTCGTAGCTCGTTCAGATGTTAATTACTTCAATTTCCCGATGAGAGAGTCCGTACAAGGGTGGAGATTGAAGTGGTTCTACATCAAGGATTCTCCATCACCCGAATGCCAGCTCCCTCGCTTCGTCGACGTCCTTGAGGCCAAGCCTAAGAATTCCTGGAAAAATGTTCTCTCTCCCGACGAAAAAACAGCAGCCGATGAATTATTTGCCAGATTCCTTCGGATCAAGGAGGCTGACGGGCAAACCATGGTCGGTACAGAAGTAGCGGCAGTGTTTCGAAACGTCGAGTCCAACCAATCATGGCTAGGGTTCGCCCAATGTGGTTGTACTCAGGTCCCAAAGATGAAACTAGAATCAACGCTGCCGAATTATCGGAAAAAGAACTGCTTGATGAAGTCCGTCGCCTCACTTCCTTTAGTCAAGAGGATTCCATCCCGCTGATATCTCCATATATTCCTTCCGATGTTGATCATCCAGCATTAGAGGTAATTTCCCCCTTAAACTCTTGGTATGCTGCTACCGACATATATTACTGTTATCCTCATTTACTTTTCCTTTCGACAGACCTTCGCAGCCTCCGAGGATTTTCATAACTTGCCAAATGACACTTCGAAGGAAGAGGCTCTTCGAGCACTGTTGACTTTCGTCTTGTTGAACACACAAGCCCATTCAACGAGCCTGATGACCCGATAGATTCTGAAACTGCCCATGCCAATCTTCCCCCATCAGCCGGTGATACTTGCGACACAGAGGGATCAGTGCGCAATGACGACGCTGATCACAATGCCTTTGTTGATGCAGCTGCGGAGGAGACCAGGGCTTCTCCTATGAAGAGATCAATCGGCGGTTTTGCCGACGAAGATGACCTCCTTGATTTGTAAGTGCTTTTCTTCTTACTATTTTCAACTTTCTTGACTTTTTCAATTTCTTCTGATAACTTGATTAATCGAATCTTCCTTGCAGTGACGATACTTTCATTGAGCCTCCACCCAAGAAGGCCAGATCTGATGCTATTTCACCGGCTGCCGCAGCTTCCGAAGCTTCGGCTCTTAAAGCGGCTCCCGTGATGCAAGCATCGACAGCCTCCTCCCTTTCCAAAGGGAAAGATGCTCCTGCTGCTGCTGCAGCTCCTCCTTCTGTAAGTCTTTGCTGAATCTAACAAGAACCTTTCGAAACATGTCTTCGCTTAACGATCCTTATCAAACATTTCCTCCTTTCTTTTTAAGGATCTCCGAGGTGTGATATCCTCTTTAGAGGCCTGCGCCTCTCAATTTACCTCTCTAGAGGCGGACAAGATTCGACTGCAGGAGCAGGCTAAGTCTTCCTCTTCAAAGTTGGAAGGTGCCATCAAAAAGGCCGCCATAGCTCGCCAGGAGGTCGACTCCCTGAAAGAAGAGCTAAACAAGCTAAAGGAGCGGCTGAAGGAGGAGGAAGCTCGGACGGCAGAAAAAGATGAACTCCTCCGCCAATCTGCCTTGGCCTTGCTTGGTAAGTTCCTACGTCCCATGTAGATTATTACTTTTGTTTTTTATGGATCTGCTTTTTCGTCAATGATTTCTTTTGACTACTTGCAGAAGCTGCCGACATCCCTGCTACTGCCTTGGATAAAATTCCGAGCAACTCCCCGGCAAACGGTGTGTCGACGGTTCTCGCCGCTCACCAACTCACCCGGGGGCTCCTTGACAAGGGAAAGGGTGCTGCGGCGCGGATGCATTCGATGATATTCCCCAAGGCCACGCGAGAGAAGACTCGGGGCAGCTAATTGATGCTTTCGCGGTCGACACCAAGGAGGTCATTGAGGTATTCAAGCGTACCTCGCGTACCTATGGCGCCCTACTTGCCTTCCAACTTATGATGGGTTACGGCTTTAAGGCTGACATTGAAGAAATGACTAAGGAGCTGCCGAAAGGAAAAGATGGGTGATCTATTGATCTGAGCACTTTTACGGCATCTGCCCGTACTTGTGCTCGCCAGCTCCTTGATTTAGTCTCGAGAAAAACATCGGTTGGCCCTAGCCTCGTCGACCCGAACTCAGGCTCCTTGATTGTTGTAACATTTTTACCCTTGGGCTAGCATGAAACATTATTCTGCTGCGAGAACTTTAAGTTTGTAATGAATATTATGCCGGCAATGTTGCCAGCATGTTTTTAACGTAATATCTTCACTTGTGCTTCTCCTGATAGGGATTGCTTATACCTCTCCCGATGGGAGTTTTGCTGAATGTTTAATTTGACCATATTATCCTCTTTAACACTCGTTGCTGCGGAGTTTTCCCAGTGCCCTCGTTTGTTGATGACTCCTCTGGTGTTGTTCCCGAAAATGATCGGATCCAACGGATGAAGGATCGGATCACCCAGATGGAGAAAGACCTGCGCAGCACTTATGCCCTGGCCGCGATTATCAACAAGAAGAGCGAGACTGCAGCCGACGTGGAGCGGTATGCTCTTACTGAGCTGCATAAGGCTACCGAGAGCTTGAACTGTGAGTCCTTTAATCTCTTTACCCTTTGGTTGATAGCGTTTTCTCTGATCCTCTTCTGCTTCTTTATCAGTCATAGCTCTGAATCGTGCGGAAGAGAGCAAACGGATTCACGAGCGTGTGAATGCCTTGGTCGAGTTATCCTCAGCCGAGGAAATTTTCTGGCGAGAGCACTCGAAGGCATCGGCTGTCGCACGGTTTCAGGATCGAGTCCAACAGGTCCACCATTTCTTCGACAAGTGCTATAGAGCCATGAGGGTGGTTTGGAAGACGATGTTTCCTTTGAACGCAGTTCCCCCCACGCTTCTTGCGTTAATGTCGGAGTTTGGTAACGCCAGGAAGATCCGGGACTTGGTGCGCGCGCAAGTTTTTGCAGGAGCCAAGTTTACGCTTGCTCTTGTACTTGCCCGTTATCCTTCAGCAGGTTTACTCTCGATTGCCAACGTTACTGGAGACTTGGAAGCACTGTATCCGAAGGTGTTGTTGCCTGCGAACATAATTGTCGACAGACTCGAGAAAGATTCAAAGGTACTCGAAGAAAAGAAACTCCGCAAGGGTGATCTCAGGGTTTTAATAACTGTTTGTAAATAGTTTGACAACTTTATCGAAGCGTGTGGATGACGCCTTTTCATTCGGTAGATACATGCGTATGTACTTTTACCACGTTATTGCCGTTGGCAAGTTTCAATTTGGATCGAATCTTGGTTGCTCGTCTTTAAATGTATGTATATTGGTTGTTTTAGCAAATCATGTGAGTGATCAGCTCGTGTTGCAGGTCTTGCTAAACCTGTTGTATGCGCAACTTTGCTTTCAACCGTTTAAATTTCGATAGGCACTCCCAAATATTTCGGGTGTAGTGATTCTGCCGATGAGCCCGTTGTTCCTTGATATTTCCATAAGTGAAATATCGAACGTGGGTTGTTGTTTATGTGTATTTCCAAACTCTTGCTATTTACGGCACTCGTAGAGGCATCTATAGCAGAGGGAAGGGTGAACGTCTTTCCGGCGCTCGTAGAGGCTTTACGGAGCTCGATCTTCCGCCCTGTACTATGTTTGTATAGTGATGGGGCTTAGAAGTTTGTGATCACTGCAATGCTTAACAAAAAATTGAAGCTTAAGTTCTTATTGATAAGGTAAGCACAATGCTGGAGGGCGAAGAGGAAAGCCCTGTTTATACTAAAGGAAAAACAAAAATAAATGCTGATAAACTGCTTAAGCAAGGAAGGGGTTCTTCTCTTCCTCTGGCTTCTTCACCGTGTTAGGGGTAGCCGCGGCGTTGTTGATTTCACCAGGGGTTTGAGCGATGGATCGCCAGCGTCTTGCTGTTTTCTATGTCTTCTGCATCATCAACTGCCGAACCTTTGACTGCCGAAGCTTTTGTTGCCAAAGCTCCTGCTGCTGAGGCTTCTGCTGTCGAGGCTTTAAGAGCAAGGTCGGCTGGCTTCTTTTTGCTTCCCCTGTCATCCTTTTCTTCCTTGATTTCACGCAGCAACAACTTAGGTGGAGGCTTAATAAATTCTTGCTTGCTCCCAAACTTCGCCGCGATCCTCTGGAAATCGCGGTCGCAACTGTCTGAGCGCGAAAAACTTCCATGGACTGTGATGTTTGTCCCTTTGTTGCCAGGCATCTTCAGCTTAAGATAAGCATAGTGCGGTACGGCCATGAACTAGGCGTAGGCTGGTCTCCCGAGTATGGCATGATACTGTGACTCCCAGTTCACTACCTCAAACTCGATCTTTTCCTTCCTGAAATTGTCGGATCTGCCGAAGACAACGTTCAGATAAATTCTTCCAAGGGAATAACCTGGTTCAGTTGGCAAAATCCCATGGAAGCAGGTGTCTGTCTCTTCCAGCATTCCCATGGTGATCCCCATACTCTTAATCGTGTCGACGAAAATCAGGTTTAACCCGCTCCCCCCATCCATAAAGACTTTGCTCATCTTGAATCCCCCTATCTGTGCCTCAACTACCAGGGCAGCATGTCCTGGTTTTGGTATGGTCATCGGGTGGTCTGCTCGACTGAACGTAATGTTCTGAGAGGACCACTCGACGTACTCAGGGATGTTTGCCATGATGCTTTCGGCCAGATTAATTTCTCGAGTAAGCTTCTTCATCTCTCTTCTCGAGACGCCTGTCTTGTGGATCATGCTCATCTGCCCACGTGGTGGTGGGAATGTCTCGTTGGGTTGATGAGGTTGGGCCTGCTGGACTTGTTGCTGTGGTGGAGGTGGAGGAGGAGGTGGTAACGGTTCTCTGTCTCGACTCGCTGGATGAGTTTATGCATGTCAAGGAAGCTGTCGACAATCCACGAGAAGGTGACTTGACTTCGTTTTGCCGTCCTTGGAGTCGACATACGAGTGCAAGTAACAGGGGGCGTTGATCTGTTCAGCATAGGGTAACTCGGGAGCCCTCTGTTGCCGTGGTTTATAATTGCCGCGGTTTCCAGAGTTGTTTCGGTTGCCATCTTGTCGATCATCTCTTCTTTCATCATACCGATCATCATGTCGATCGGAGTATCCTGCGGCTACCAGATTGTTGTCGTCGTAGTTGCGATTTTTCCTCCTTTTGTTCCGATCCCTTCGGCTGCCCGAGTCGTGTTTTGGCTGGTCATCGTCTTCGTCATCACTGCGATGTCGTGGTCTTCGCACGTTGTCCTCGCCATCAGCCCAACTGTTGGCGATTTCCATCGGCTTGGTGATGGTTTTTGGCTTTTGCGTCCAAGTTCTTCTATGTAACTTTCGCGCCGGACGCCATCGCCGAAAGCGTCGATTGCTCTGTCTACGGATACATCTTCGGCAGCGTTTAGGAGTTTGGTAAACCTCCCTATGTAAGAGCGCATCGACTCCTTCGCTTTTGCTTGGCAGTTGCGTAACTCCTCGATCCCGACAGGTCTTTTATATGTTGCCTGGAAGTTAGCAACGAAGGCATCCACCAGGTCGTCCCATGACTTGATGGAACCTTTCGGCAGTCCTCTTAACCAGGCCCGTGCCGAGTCCTTTAAGTAGAGCTGTAGGCACTGCATTGCTGCTATCTGGTTCCCTTTGTGCAGAATCACAGTCTGCAAGTAATCGTCTATCCAGGATCTTGGTTCCTGCTGCCCATCATACTTGGCAGCGTCAGTGGGAGTAGGCTTGAATTTTTTGGGTGGCATCGACTCGTGGATTTTGTAACTCAAGCAATCGGCTCCCCTTAGTTCACCATCGTACTCTTGATCCTCGTCTGAGGAATCGCTGTCGTCATCCTTCCTGGCGGCGCGTCGTCGTCTTGCTTTATCGATTCGGCTCTGGGTGATTTCATCCCGAGCATCTCTCGCCCGATGTTTCGAACCACTGGCATGTGCCGTGGTTTTCTCCTTCTGCGGGACTAGATTGTTTCCCAATATGGCGAGACTTTCTAGGGCACCGCGATGAGCTTGCGCCATGGATCCTTCGGGGCGTTGGTTGGTGAGGTACGGGGCGAGATTGGCTGTTGCTCCCGCAACGTTCTTTGGCCGTGGCATGCCTGCAGTATCCGTGGTCATGAAAGATTTGGTCAGATTCGACGTTATTTCTCTGGCATCGTCTTCTGAGAGCCTGGATATCCTTGATCGATGTTTTCCCGCCCCAAGAGTACTTCGGGGAGCGCTTCCTTGTGAAGCTCTCCGCCGCTCGCTGGATCGTTCTGCCGCGGATAGTCGTCTCTCGAGCGTGGCTTGCTCTCTCGACAGGTGCTCCCGGTTTTTCTCTAGTATAGAGCGGTATGCATTTAGGGTTCCAACCGAGGTTCCTGCAGGGAGCGGGGTGTTGTTGAGCACGGCTGTCCTAGCCGCAGCCCACTCTTCGTCCGCGATGGTGTAGTCGCTGTCGCGATTGCTAGCGCTATTTTCGAAGCTCGCCCTTCTGCTGGAACAAGGCGTGCGGTCTCCGTCTCCTCCGTGCCTTGTATTTCCTGTGTTGTTGGCGACGTAGACCTGATGGTGTGCTGTTCTTCGGGTAGTTCTTGGGACGATGCTGCCGACGCTGTCTTCTCCTGACGAGTATCGGGCATTGCAGATGAACGGTGTGTCGCTTGATCCCAAGCCGTGCCTGGCGTCGCAGTTTGCGCAGATGACGATGCTGCCGACGCTGTCTTCTCCTGACGAGTAGTGGACGCTGTCGATGGTCATCTCCATGTTTCCTTGCAGATCTGAGAAGTTCGAGCGAGAAGAATTGCTATGCGGGGTAAACTCGTAGGAGCCGAATCGGATCGGACTTCCCAGAGCTGGTGATGGCGGTGCCGATGAAGTTGTCGACGACATGATCAGATCTGCCGATGACTGATCTGGTGCCTGCAGGTTTCCCACAGACGGCGCCAATTGTCGAGGGTGTTCCTCGACAATGTCCTCCGATTGGGACTTAGGGTTGATGGAATCCTGCAAGCTGATACGAGGCATCGGTATACAGACAAACGGGGGGAACGATTTACCCAGGTTCGGGGCCCTCGATGAGGTAAAACCCTTACGTCCTGCTTGTCTGTTCTTGATTATGAAGAAAATAGTGTTACAATGGGGTGCCGAATAGTTCAGCTGTGATCTCGTCGAGATAGCTAATCGCTAGGGTAACCTAGTTCTAAGCTCCTGTTGGCTAAGATCGCTAAGATTGGTTATGTCCTCGATAGCCCCTCTCCTGGCCTTTATATAGGTGGCCAGGTCCCGAGAGGTTTAATCGAGTACGAGTAGGTTTACAATAGATCTATCTCTAATCTTTCCTTCTTCGGCTCTTTCCGTGTCTTGTACTTCAAGTAATCTTTCGCCGCACCGTCCTAGTGGCCCATATTGTCTTCGAGTACCTTCATGGGCCTCCACCTGGGCCGTATAGGGTAGAGCAAT